>NC_073695.1:95279484-95628650 GCF_029784165.1 Wyeomyia smithii
ACAAATTCCGTAACACATGAGGAGGGGGGGGGGGGTTGAGTCTGCGTTACTTATTGTTACATAGGGTAGAGGGAGGGGGTAGCTGTGACAGTTACGTAACTGTGATGTTTGCTCAAAATTGAAAATTTGAAGGGGGGTCAGGTTGTTCAGCGTTAGGTAGTTCAAGGAAGGGAGTCATATCAAACGTTACTTATTGTTACATAACGGGAGAAGGGGGTCTGAAATATGAATTTCTGGCGTTACGTAATTTTGGTCCGACGCTTAACGAAGTGGAATCAAAAGAAAGTGTTGACCGTTTACAAGCCTGACTAAGGTAAATACTCCAATAATAGAAGAGCTAGGCACGAGTTATGCATGTTTAGCCATGTTTTCGCTAGGAGAATCAAATCTAGTCGGTACAATTAACTGTTTCTAACGAAATGAGTTTTTACTGAGTTTCTATTCTAATAGTTGCAAATGATTTTAGTAGTTATCATATAAATCAATTTACATATAGGTATAAAGTGCACCAAATTAACTAAGAGATAGTTTCGCGCCACCTACATTAGTTGTTAACAGCCCTTTCTCAGAGTTTAATGAAACTTGAACGTAATGAATCTTTTCGTGCGAAACATTAAATAATATAATTTGTATTTGTATGAATTCAATGGCCCTTTTAAATAAGTTAAGGCATGTTTCATACCTCAATAAAAGATATTACAATGAAACATTCCCAAATATTAACTTGCATATATTTCAGTAGATACCTTTTTTTGGACTAGTTCTAAAATGATCGGGAAAAGTCTAAAATAGCATGGCACTGGATTGTTATTCTCTTATTTTCAGTGGTGGGCACCGCGAACCGAAAATTTAGCGACGCTAATCGCTAAGTCGCTAACCAGAAAATTTAGCTAGCCAATCGCTAAACGCTAAACCCACATTAGCGGAGCTTTCACTAATCGCTAATCGCTAATCGCTAACTTTTTAATATGTAAATAGTCATATCGCTATATTTATTGCTCGTGTTTTGTAAGATTTGGACCACTTTGATCTGTTTTGGTTAAACAAACGAAAACAATTACTTTTTAAAGCTATTTACAGTAAGAGGTTCACGAAACGGTATTCATATTTGATTTTGTAAAAACAAGAATAACAAAAGTTATTTAGCTTGCATTGAAAATAGATACTCTTAGGAATGTTTTCATGAAAATTCAATTATTATCTGAATCGAAAAAGTAGAACCAAAGTTGTCATAATTTCAAGCGCATTGCAATTTACCAAAGTTCTTGGTGTGCCGGAAATGCTCCTGTGGCTTGTACGATAGCTGGAACTCCATTCTAAGGTAAAAAAACTGAAAAAAGTAACTTTCGCAGTAAAGTATGTTCATCTTTCGAAGCAATTTACGTACGCCATCAGCAATTCACAGTTTTTCTAAATATTTCTATTTTCGCTTCTCCACAAAATTTAGCGAATTAGCCATTAGCGTTTCGAAGGCCAAAATTTTAGCGACGCTAACAGTTTCGCTAACCAGCTCAAAAATTAGCGAAATCGCTAAATCGCTAACTGAATTTTAGCGTCGCTAATTAGCGATTTAGCGGAATTGTGCCCACCACTGCTTATTTGAAATTAATCTATTGTTTAAACTATTTCACCTTAATTTCCTATAGCTAAACGTCCTTTCGGAAACGTCATATGTCATACATAATCTGCTCAAGCAATTTTATTCAGGTTAGAATGAGGTGAACGTGGAATCCATCCTTCGGGCCCCTATTATAAAAGACGAGGCGAATGACGAGTTACTCGTCTGACCAATTTTGGTATTGCAGGTGACGAGTCGGCTGGATTTTAGACGAATATCTCGTCTGCCACTCAGCTGTCACCAGCTAAATTTCACTTCACTGCGCGCGAGGCGAGTTGCTTGCCTCGTCCTTTGTAATAGGGGCCTATATCAAGCACAGCCAAATAAAAGTGGTGAAGTTCTAGGAGTGAGCTGAGGTTTAATAAATGCTTCAGGCATTTTTTAAGCCCCATACAAATACGATACAAAATATTGTCTATTATATACATTCGACCAATGTTGACATATTGTAACATAGTGGGGATCCCGTTCATCTCCCAGATGGTCTCGAGGTACGATGCTAGTGTGTCAGTAGAATCGTAGCGCTAGCCTCGCAATTGTCCTGTACACTAAACAGTTGGCTGCGAAATCTGAGTATAACAAACAGAAGGTCAAGTTCCGAATCGGAAAGTAGCACCAAGGCTTTGCTTTATGGAACCCGTTCATGAAGCATAGTTTGAATCAGTTCAAAAGCAATTTTTACTGTTTACACTTCGTAATCAAAATTTGACAATATTTCCTTTAACTTCGTCCAAAGCACATTATTCACTTATCAATGTACAAATACTGGAAGAACGCCGCGAACTCTGCTTCATTAGTTACTCCTGAATCATTAGCATTACTACTCTACACATACAATAAAAATGCTCATATTACATTTTTATGGTCGTAATCTCGAAATCCGAAACATACTTATTAAGTTGTAGGTACATTTCAAGCAGAAAATGTGGAGCTGACGATTGAAAAATGTACTAACTGGGAAAAAAGTTATTTAGAAATTTACGAAAAACATAGTCTAGCAGGTGGGACTCGAACCCACAACTACTAATCTCCGGTCAGATGCGTTTCCGATTACACCACCGCATGACGTATAAGTCGGCATTGCTAAATAGCTATTTTGTATCGCTTGCACACTTTATCGCACGTCATCGTTTACTCAGTAGAGAGTATTGTTTGGTGGCTGGCTTTTGTTTCGTAACTCTCACATCACAGTGGGACTTGCATTATAGTCATTAAAAAAAAGAAAGATAAATATTTCATGACGGACCAACACGTCAAGATGTTGCCGTTGGTAGAGACGGCAACAGACTGGCGCTTTCCGATCTCTTACTGATGCAGTAAACCCCACTTTTATAGTCATTAAAATAAGAAAGGTTGCAGGTACAAAAACAATCAGTTTATTTAACATTTATCATTTGTGTTCTCTTGATACAGTCTATCCGAAAACAACTTAACCCTTAAATGCGCACGACATTAAAAAATCATCTAACACAAAATATCTTTGTTTGACAGGTTCACTGCTCTCAAACTAACCAATATGCATAAAAAAATTAAAAGATTTACTTTGCAATGGGAAAATATTACCATATTTTTTCAAAACAACATTGCGATTTTATCGCAGAATAAAGTCGAAACAATTACTTTTGTTAACAGTAAATTTGTAATTGACCTTTTGTTAGTAGAATTTCTTATAACTCAGACATTTTCACTTACCGCTAACCTTATTTTAAAATTCATTTTCAAAGACTGTCAGCACCAGTCGGAAATCTCGCCATGTTTTTTTTCGTTTCCGAGATTTTGACAGCCTAGACAAAAACAAAACATTCAAATACAGTACTTCCAGCTGTTAAGTTTTCTTCGTTAGAGCTAAGAGAGATGTTGTAATGAATTATATTTCTAAGAAAAATAAAATACACATATTTCAAAACGTTATTAGTAATGTTGTTTTAAAACAACATTGCGCATATAAGGGTTAATGGAAAGCAATTAAAACTCCGTGACCATTCTGAACCTAGAATAGAATAGTATAGAATGACTGCTTTTTTGAAAAAAAAGGTAACAAATTTGCACTAAATCGCTGTCAAATGCAGTGTATGGATTTATCGATAGGTGGAAATTACGCTAGTAACGTTAATCGTGCAGAATTTCTCGGTCAGCGAAGCAGAGCGAAATTTCCAATCGTCCAGCTCAGCTGTTGATAATTATCGTAATTATATCGGATTACGTATTTCACATCGATCCAGTGTTCACCTAAGAATCAGTCTCCAGAAGCAATCGTCGTAGTTCAAGTTCAAAGCACAATCTGTGGCTGCAATAGTAGTCCTTAGTGTAAAACATATTACCGGTTTGACCACTTTCCTAGTCGAGTTCCATATTGTTGCCCACTTAGTCTTACTTTAGAACAACATTATCAGCAAACTGGGAAAATCCAAGGAGACTGGATGGAATGCTTATGTTGATAAAAATATGCGACTGCTTCTATGTTCGATGAGCAAACCAAAACACACACACGCACACTTACAGAGTAATGCTAAACCGGCGTGCAGCAAATACGATCCCAAACAAGCGGGCAGCTCCATAATTCTGATCGTAAACTTCATCACTGGTGAGTATCTGAACTATGTTTATTTTGCTGTCCGATCACTTTGCTCGGGCCGTGGATCGCAGCGATGATGACAGACGATGCCACAAGCAAACTGTGACGTATTGCGAGTGCATTTAAAAACAGCACTCAATCGATGTCACTGTACGCGATCGAGCTGATCTACACCGATTTACCGCACTTGTTGCACTACCTGGTGGACTCCCCCAGTTGTGTTCACGGTGTGCACACGATAATCAGTAAGTAATAATCGATCGCGACGTCACCACGACTAATGCAGTCTAGAGTTCTCCGAACAATTTCACAGCTCCACCAACTAACGATCGGTAGTCAACTGTAGCAGTCTGATAGTGATGCTTTGAATTGTAGTTCCTTTATTCAGACTCCAACGTTTGCGCAAGGTCGATCGATGCCGACCTCGGAAATCATATGTTCCCGTCGTAGCTTAGATGTATTGTTGACGACAATGACTGGGGCATTTACGCTATGGTAGTAGTCAAGCCATTCAATGCCGCGATGTTGGGAATTCCCAGCGGTCTCACTGCGACGGAGAATCGCAACCGGCTATCAGTCGGCGCATGATAGAACGGTTTTACACTCTGCCTTGGTGCCCCGAGGTGCTTGATCTTAATAGATGCGTTATCGGCTTTGCGCGTGTTGGTGTTTCGCAGGGTGAGACTGTGACGTGTTTTTGTGAGCTTAATCAAATTTTGTTGTCTCGAAACGACATATTAGAATTTTTGACAAAATGTTTGTACCGTGACATGGTGGTGTTTGGTACTGGAGTAGAAACCATTGGAGTTTTTATCCATGTTCGAACCTTATTCACTGGCAGCATTGGTGCGTTTCAAGATCAATCTTTTCGATCGAAAGGGTGTGAGGATAGTTGAAAACAAAACAAACTGGCTTCTCCTGTTCAATTATATGCGAAGGATTCGATTTTTTGTTAAGTAGTGCAAAACTTTATTCAGAAATTTTCAGCTAAGTTGTGACCCTGCTAAAGTGCAATTACAAGTGCTTAAATCGGTCAAGCTGAGAAAAAAATGTTGTGTTCGTTTGGACACACACATTCTAAATCGATTGTGAGTCAGTGTTGATAAATCTTTAAACTAAGCTGTTCTCCGGGTTTGAATCACCGTAAATCTAATCTTCTCGGGTTCTATTTGATTTTTTTTCGGTTAGATTTAATAAAACAAACCACAATATAGTTTACGTTTCAGCTTACTATTTTTCAGCCATCCTTAGAAAAATTATTTTTCCGTGTGCATCACCGTGTGGAAGTCAGAGGGAATCACACGGTGATGCACACGAAAAAATTGTTTTTCTGAGGATGGCTGAAAAATAGTAAGCTGAAACGTAAACTATATTGTGGCTTGTTTTATTAAATCTTACCGAAAAAAATCAATTAAAAACCGAGAAGATCAAATTAAGCATTTGTACCTATCGACCAGAAAGGGATAGAAATTGCTATCAAAACCGAATAAGTTCCTTGTTTCAATTTCTCTGCATATAGACAGGGTGTGTACGGTATTTTTAATAAAAAAATCACAAGGGTTGTATGCAAAGCCACGACCGCAAGGTTGACGTAGAACTAAATAAGATTGTTTGTTACATTACTCGTATTGAATATGTTTAAAATTTTGTGCAAATTGCAGAAATGGAACAAACACTATACAACGCTAACAAATTTAAGGCTTGGAAATTTTTAAGGTTTAATAAATAATAAAATCCGATAACTTAATCAATAAATCCGATAACAAATTCTTGATTTATTTTGAGGTTTGAATATGCAGATAACAAAAGCTGTTCGGGTGTTGCATATTACTGAAGGAAAAGATAATGCAGTGCATTATGAGGCATGGAGATGAAACCAAATTAATAACCGTTCCATATACATTTGAAATGAAGAGTAAAAAATGAAGGAGAAAATATTAACTCTATGATTAGGCATTTGATTTATCCTGAAAAAAAAAAAAAACAATCCGCTGTTTAATTCAGTATCGAATGTAATGCTGATCGCATCTTTGCGTTATCACTGACAGTGCGAATAATGTATTACTTTGATAACACAGTGGAAAGCTGTTCCAACACTGATAGATTGACGACTCTTGTTTTCTGAATGCAGCATTACGAACATTAGTATGTTGTCAAAATAAGGCAATTTTTCATTGGATGCATCTACCACTGATGCTGCCTGCTACCGCACAAAGGCAACTTTTAATGAGAAAGTGTCACTGTATCAGCTGGACCTGCCACTATCGGTACTGATACCCGCTGCAACTGCTGCCGCTATCCAGTGCGCTGCTGCTGCTAAATAACCACTGTTGTAGCCGCTGTCTAGAACTAATATGGGCAATTCAGGTTGAAACAGGCTCTTATATAGGCCAAATAAAACATTTCAAATTACTATAATTCTGTCGACCGTGCTTGGGAAGCAATCATATAGCGACCAATCCGAGAACGAATGTCGCGTTTTGACAAGGTTTGACAATTTTCAATAGTATAATAGTTCGAGTTGTTAGAGATACATTCGACCATTTAGAGCTGTTTTCCAGAAACCGCAAGTTGTCTCCTCGGATTTAAAACCACACGAAGTTAATTTTGGGCTTCTGTGCACCATTCCGGTCATTTTAACCTATTTCCTGGAGAAAATGATTGAAGTACAGGGTGTTCCATGAGTTAGAATACATTTTGAAAATGTGTTAAAAAATGAAAATACATGATATGCTCACCTGAATCAATTTCTATTTACTTAAAGCTTTACAACATATTATCTGCAAGCACACCCGCTTTGTGTGACGAGCTGAAGACGTTTTACAAAAACGTCGCACGTGGCACGCACTTCACCCATCGGAATCTCATCCCAGATCTTAAAAATAAATGTTTCATATTGGTCTAGAGCTCACTTCATGATCGCTCTTCTTGGTCGACATGAAAGACTATACATAAGGGTCCAGGGGATTATCGAGAAAATCAATCAAAAACTCCCAACATAACGCTTGAACGAGACGTTGATTTTCACATTTTTTCTCGATAAAAAGCAGTGGGAGCTTTATCCCGAGTTACACAGAAACAACATGCTGCCCTACAAGACAGACAGACAGACAGACAGACAGACAGACAGACAGACAGACAGACAGACAGACAGACAGACAGACAGACAGACAGACAGACAGACAGACAGACAGACAGACAGACAGACAGACAGACAGACAGACAGACAGACAGACAGACAGACAGACAGACAGACAGACAGACAGACAGACAGACAGACAGACAGACAGACAGACAGACAGACAGACAGACAGACAGACAGACAGACAGACAGACAGACAGACAGACAGACAGACAGACAGACAGACAGACAGACAGACAGACAGACAGACAGACAGACAGACAGACAGACAGACAGACAGACAGACAGACAGACAGACAGACAGACAGACAGACAGACAGACAGACAGACAGACAGACAGACAGACAGACAGACAGACAGACAGACAGACAGACAGACAGACAGACAGACAGACAGACAGACAGACAGACAGACAGACAGACAGACAGACAGACAGACAGACAGACAGACAGACAGACAGACAGACAGACAGACAGACAGACAGACAGACAGACAGACAGACAGACAGACAGACAGACAGACAGACAGACAGACAGACAGACAGACAGACAGACAGACAGACAGACAGACAGACAGACAGACAGACAGACAGACAGACAGACAGACAGACAGACAGACAGACAGACAGACAGACAGACAGACAGACAGACAGACAGACAGACAGACAGACAGACAGACAGACAGACAGACAGACAGACAGACAGACAGACAGACAGACAGACAGACAGACAGACAGACAGACAGACAGACAGACAGACAGACAGACAGACAGACAGACAGACAGACAGACAGACAGACAGACAGACAGACAGACAGACAGACAGACAGACAGACAGACAGACAGACAGACAGACAGACAGACAGACAGACAGACAGACAGACAGACAGACAGACAGACAGACAGACAGACAGACAGACAGACAGACAGACTGTTTTTTTTTTTGGATAGAAGCATACCTTTTTTTCAAACCAATCACTTTACTAGAGAGAGGCCAGTAGGACGAACCCAACTAAGTGCAGCGGGTATCAGTAGCGGGTAGGTGCATTGGTCTGTACTTCCTCCAGTGAAAAGTTCTGTTGCATTGTGGTAACACACAAATGGGACTATACGCAGTGTTGACGTAGAACTACATGAGGTTGTTACTTTCATTTCTTTATTAGAAAGAGTTCACAATAACCTTTATCCAACATTAATTACATATACTAGCCGAAAATGACCAAACACCGGCTGATATGAGTATTTCCGGAACCGGGATGATATTAATTGGCCGTATGTCGACTCCAGTTGTCATTTTAAAGCTTTGCAATGCAGGTGTTTTAACGGACAGCTTTGTGTAGTTCTACATCAGTCTTACAGTCGTGGTTTAGCATACAACCCTTCTGTTATTCATATAAAAAATTAGACAGCTAGCAGAGTGTCATCGGAGGAACCGTCAATCCCATCATTCTATAATAAAATGAATTGAACCGAGAACCGACACGGAAAATTTTCCGATGCCACCACGGTTGCTTGCTGCTGTTGAATTATGATTAAATAAATCAACGAGAAAATATTAATTCTTCAAATTAGGTAATTAATTTGTCCTCAGAGAGACAATTTGTAGTTTAATTTGATATCTGATATGATGCTTCCGACAGTGGGAATCTGGAACTCTGGTAGGCAAGCATCAAGCGACCAATCAGAAGTCAAAATCTGCGTTTCGACAAGGTTTGACAAATTTCAGTGGTACAATAGTTCTTACAACACAGTGCAACAATGTTTTTGCCTTGGCTTCTATGTATGATTTTTTTATGAAGTTTGATGCGAACAAAAATTTCCCCGAGATTGAACATATTTCAACTTAACCTTCATCCTACCCCTTTTGCGAAAACCACACAAATAAATTTTATTTCGATTTTTTTTTCGAAAACTCCTCGATCGATTGTGACGAAAGTTCTTGACAATTCCTAAACCATCAATCTAACACAAAATATATTTCTTCCAAGTGGAAAATATTTTTGGTTGATAAGATATTTAATTACTTACGTTGTCTACCCTGGTGTGTGATTTTTCACACATACAACATTTGAATTTATTTTGGACAAGAAACAACTTAATTTGGCCCCAAACATATGTTTTCCATTGAGTGCTTACATACCTCAAGCTATAGGTACCAAATAATCTTGTTTCAGAAATCGAAAGAGGTATTTATTTGTGGGAAGTATGTGTATGTGTGTTTATTTTCATTCTTACGACCAATATATCTCGATTTTCTCAGCATCGGCTGAACCGATTCGATTGTTCTTAGTCGCGTTTGAAAAAGCCGAGTTCCGAATCGGAATGTAGCACCAAGGCTTTGCTTACTTTGCTTAGCTGGATTTTACAATATTCTTACAAACATTTTTAGCACCAAATCGCTTTATTTGGTCAAGAAGATGTTGGGAATTTTTTGTTCAATTGTTATCATATCATGTTGAATTGGTCTCATATCATGTGAACAAGTTTAGTTTAGTAACTATTGCATGAACCATCGGATCAAACAAATGTCCGATGATAACCTAATAGCCTTCAAGCCATTCCAATTGCACTACACTACATGATATCATTCATAAACACAAACAGATTTCAAACAAATTATTCTAACGTCGAGAAGAACCTTTTTTAGTATTGTAGGGGAATTGGGGCAAAATTGATATGTTGTTGACATTTTACGTGGATTTTGATATTTGGTCTCAAAACAAAATGGCGTCAAAAAAACATCGAAAATTTACTATTTCTCAAAAATTCAAAATGGCGCCATTGTTGCCCCTTAAGTTGAAATATGTTAAAACAAAAAATTATATATAGAAAGCAAGGCAGAAAAAAAAGTCAATTTTTGTTGCATTGTGTAATCATATTTCAATTTCCTGCTTTTGAGCGGATGCATATATGATGCAAGATCGAAGGAAATCTATTGAAAACTAACCGATTTATTGGCATTTAGAACTCGACAGAAGACGAGACGTAGTTCTACGTATAAAAAAAAATTCTGTCTGAAAGTAAGACTTGAAAATTACTGAACCGGTTGGCGTGAAAATTTGTATGGAGAGAATTTCGAAGTTGGAACAGGTTCTGTTGATAATTTGAAATCTCTCGGCCCTCTAGAAGGGAGAGCTCATATACAGATGTAACAAAAATTTCTGCGTAACTCAAGACTTAGTCAAGCAAATGGAACCAAGTTTGGCATGTGAGGGATTTAGGTATGGGCAATGATTTTGTGATGATACGAGATACCTCCCTTCGCTAGACTGGGAGGTCGTATACACATGAAACACAAATTTCTTTATAATTAGAGTAATTTCTTCTGCGAATGGAATGAAAATGGGAACGAAAGGATTTAGATCCCAGCTGGTCTCGAGGTACGATGCTGGCCGTACAAGCCAGTCGGCTCGGGAGAGACTGTTAGTGTCAGTAGGATCGTAGCGCTAGCCTCGCAATTGTCCCGTGTACCTAACAGTTGGTTGCGAACTCTGTGTATAATAAAACAGAAGGTTGAGTTCCGATACGAAATGTAGCACCAGGGCTTTGCTTTAGTGAAAAAAATTATTATTGCTGTTCAAGCATAAAAACTGTTTAGTGGCAGTACGAAGATTGTTGGGACATGTAAATTTTAGGTCATAAGTTTTATATGACTCCAAAGCTGAAACAACTATTCATACCATTCATAATAATACGTGAAGCCTGCTTAAATACCGTTTCTTAACCGTGAATAGCATTACTGGGAGTTTTGATTATGTTATTGATTTAATTGTATAAAAACACCGAAACAGCTTTTAGTAGACCGGTTTGCAAATTACACACATTCTTTACATCCCCGGAAGTTTCATTAGATTCTAAAGCGTATTGCGAACCACTGGTTGAGTTTGCTCAAATTTCTTCTAACTACCGTTTTGACTCAAACTTAGAACAGTCTCAAACTTCGAACACTTTAGAATGAAAACCACATTATTATAGCTAGAGTAATCAAAAGTATGATTATTATATACCATTTCGTTCCTCGGAATGTCCTTTAACCTGTCATGTATAGCTCTTCACTGTGGGGCCATTTCCAGGGAACCAGCAGGCGTTTAAAAAAGTGACAGTCAGTGTTGGGACGGTTTGCCTATCTATCTCTTAGTAATTACATGGAAGTGTTCGGAATTTGAATCAAAACCTAGGTTTGAATTCTTGTTAATTTAATAAACAAAACTTGTTTGAATCTATATAAATACCACTTAATTGCAACAAAGATAAATTAACCAACATGGTAAACCTTTGAGATCGTCGAAAAAAATTATTTTTCGTTGATTTTTAGTGCAAGAAGTTACATCATAGCTTAAGTGTTCGAAATTTGATGCATTACGGTATATGTGGCGTTCATGAAAAGTCTTTTCGCAATGATACTCACTCTTTTGTTTCTTTTCATGAATACTTCTTTCGCCTTAGTTGCAAGTCAAAAGTCAGAACTTTGCACACCAATAGGAAACAATTTTAATGCCGGCATTTCTTTCCGAAACGCTCTATAGAATATAGACAAGCAAGCATCTCTGACGTAATGTCAAACTTTGTTAGCTACAACCGCAATCTAGTGAGAGCAAAAAAAAATCGGAATTGTTTTAAAACCATTTCATCTCTTTCTGCTGCAGCCTTCTCTGTACATGGGGAGCAAAAACAATCCAAAGTGTTCAGCACGTGTACTCAACATTCGAGCGTAAACAACCTCCTTTGTACGAACCACTTTATCTCCAGCTCATTCACACTCGCCTAGTGCTTCAAACTGCAGCACAAGTAGTTGAAAAATCTCACTCGCAACGACTGCAACTTCAAGCGGGGCGAAAAATTCTTTGCCCGAGCATCGGCAAACACCAGCATCCCGAACTAGTTCTTCCTCTCCATTCATCCGTGCATGACGTTGGTCAATCCATCGGTGGTGGGTTGACTCGGCACCGGCTTTCCGATGAGTGGATCACAAGGGATTTTGTTTGTAAGTGAAATTAGCCGGAAGAAACGTTCCTGTTCCTGCATCAGCAGTAGCTAGCAGTGTCGATGTACAGGGGTACGACGGTGTTTGAAATGTGGTATGGCACATTTCTTGCCTGGTATATACCAGTTGTTTATACAAACAAAAAGTTTTTAATCACTTTAGAAAGATACTTTTTTGTGTTTTAGAGGTAATTATGAACAGATTGAATCAGAAACTATGGCTAGTCGAAGGGCTTTTCAGAAGAAATTCATCTAGATTGGTTCGGTACAGAGCTGAAATTTAAACTTGAACTTAGGGTTTATGAATTTAAAAGTGCCTCAAAGCCCAATAAAAATATTTTATGTCATACCCTCGATTTTTATGACCCAAACGTGATCCGAAGCCTGAAAACGCCACCGTACAAACGGGAACGATGACGCTGCATCCTGAATCATTACGTCGGCATTGCCTAAGACCCTAACGCTGATAACTCAGCCAGCAATCTTCTCCAGTATCAGAGCAGAATGCGAAGCTGACGGTGTGACCGGAAAGAGAAGGTTGTAAAATTGTATACGCTTTTGCTCGAGTTTGCACCGATGTGGGCGGAAAGTGAAGCACTGTTGGAGCTGTCGTTTTCCTGTGAAATAGCTGAAACTGGCGGAACTCTAGACCATTCATTCTCGCGTCTGTCTATCCACAGGATCTGCAGTCCAGTGGTCCGTGTAACAATAAAAATGTATTGTAAACGTGTACTTCTTCGGCCTTGGGCGTTCCTGAAGCAAATAAATGTGTGCTAATTGCTCAGTTCGAGCAGAAGTTCAGTGGCCATTCTGACGAACAAGAAGAGCTTATTCTACATCGTTTCATGAATGTAAATTCTACCGGTGTTTGCGAGGTTGTATATTTAATTACATTAAACGAACTAAAGATAACTAAGTTACAGCACACCCAATTCAAATTGTGGTTGGCCAATAGCTCGAGCAAAAAAAACCGGTCATTCAATAGGCAGAGGAAGTAAGGTTTATGCTATGATAATAAATTATACTGTGCTGCAGTTTTGACTTTTTCTTATGAAAGAATACCTCCAAAAGTGGTCCATCAATTCATTACATTTGAGAATTTGAGTCGTAGTCGAACCGACAGACGGTTTTGACACGGGTTTCATTTTATGACATTGGTTAAGCATTTAAAATCACGATTACTCGGATTATTTAAAATGATACTACAGTGCTGTTTTATCACGGTCAAAAAAAAAAATCACCTTGAGAAATGAAAAAGTTCTTTTGAAGTAGAATACTTCTCTCAGGAAGTTCGGCTACATAGTGATGTGAAATGAAAAGCTAAAACTGGAAAAAGTGAGAAAAATGTCCAATTTCAAATGCTAATAAATCGGTTAGTTTTCGATGGATTTCCTTCGTTTTTGCAGCAATCGATTAGAAAATCTTCTAAGATTCCTACTAAATGCATGAAATTGCAATTTTGTTATTCAAACTATTGTACTATTTCAAATTCTCAAGCCTTGTCAAAAAACTAAATTCGACCTCTGATTGATCTTTACACGATCGTTTTCCCAAGCACGGTCGGCATAGTTATGGACCTAGTAAATTGGGAATGCATTATTTGGCCTATATAAGAGCTTCATCAGATAATAAACAGACATTTCATTTGATAATAAATTGTCATTTACACAAAATTTAAAAATATTCAATGAACTTCAATCAAAATATCAAACAAAAAGAAATTACAATACTGCCAATGAACGGTCAACGTTTATTTACTAGAAAAAATGACTGACACGCAAGCAGCCGGGTTATCTTTCTTGTGAAAGTATTCTACTTCAACCTTGCGGTCGTGGCTTTGCATACAACTTTCCTGTGATTTTTTTTTGGTTACCGTTGAAATTAATGTTTGAGTGAAATGAGACACTTTCATAGTTCAACAACCTATTTATATAAAAGACAAGTTTTGTATGTTCCAGTACAACTCTTGAATACCTTAACCAAACTTGGTCTACAAGTTCCTTTTACAAAGAAGGTGTTTATAGATGTATTTAAAAGGGGCAGAGCCAACCGCTGTAAAAGAAAAACGTTTCGGGTATTACGGAAAATTTTAGAACTAATTCGACGACTTTCGGGCCTGGAGGGTGATGCTTTTTCCAAATCTAAGATTGTGACTTCCGGTTTCTGAGAACTAGTATAAAACTGTGAAAAACATTCATAAATTCTCCAAATAGTGGTATTTCCGGAACCCGAATGACGCTTAGTCACCGGAAATCGATGTCCGACGACATTTTGATATACAAGATAACGACATCCGGTTTCTGGAAATTTGCGAAAGTCGATGATTTACTGCAATATGTATATTTTCGGAATCAGACTGACCTTCCGGAGTATGATACCTCACGCAATTTAAAAATTCATTTCGCGACTTCCGGTTTATGCAAGGCAGTGTAGAACAATATTAATGTAGATTCTAGTACCGAAACTACACCCAGAAACTTGAAATAGACGCCTGATGCCATTTGAAAATCCAAGATGGCGTTTACTGGAATGTTAAAAGCTGTTAGAAGCTGATGAAAATGTGAAATACTCTCCAATAATTATATTTTCAGAACCGATAGAATGTCTGCATACTTTTTTTAGTCCGAGTTGACGTCTTCCAGTTTGCGAAAATCTAAAAACACCACCCAGAGCGTGGAAAATTATGCCTAAGAGATAAATAGGGATGGTTTAGACAAATTTACCACACCATATGTACCAAATTCTTTTAAAGAACAACTTCTTACTTAAAGCGAAACGGCATTTTCCGGTATTCAGCATACAAAATTCACAGAAAACACCGTTGTTTCTATTGATGAATCTTTGGATGTGACTATTAGGTATTTTGGGAATATTTGAAGCGGGTGATGTTGCTGTTTGCAAATCAAAATAGGCTTTCGTGCAAAAACGACTAACTACTGGAAATAATGTATAGAATATAAGAAAACATTGTATTACTATACCGCGTAGAACTGCTGATATTTTTTCGATATTTAATATAATCGATACTTACCGTATACAATATCGACATTTTTGACCGATGTTGATGCCTTTGATATTGTTGTTTATTGTTGGTCTTGAATCACCTGACACATTGGTGGTCTTAATGATAACATAAACTACTTATTACTACTTAATGTTTACAGACAATAAAGTACACTTCGAAAACATTTAAGCTTGTCGTCTACGGAGAATTTGCTTGAACGTTACTACCGAGATCTTGAAGTCGGCTAGATTTGCTACAACGTTGAAGCTAACTGACATAGAACGGATGGGATCGTGTTGCCCATATGACGCAGAACGACGCGGTAGCGAAAGGAAGTTTCTTCGCCGTAGTGGCCTCTCGCCGTAATGGAGGATCTCACCACGGAAGAAAATGAAGGGCGTACCGTACAAATTTCCGTTGCACTGATTCGATTCCAACAATCCAGTTTGCGTTATATGGATACCACACTACGGAATTAGTTTCAAGAACAGATCGTACCAAGGAATAGGATAATGATCGAAGGCACAGTGGATCATGAAATTTCGCGGCTATCTTGAAAATATAACCAAGTTGTCGATTCGTCTTTGCTATAATCTCATTGTAGTGTGGCCTGAAGGACAGAGCTGCATCTATCGTTACTCCCAAATCTCAAACTTGGTTAACTCTTGTCAGAGTTTGGCCAACCATTGTATAGCTGAACGTTTCCGGATTATTTTTCCTATGGAACGAAATCACACAACATTTCTGAATACTAACTGTCAAATGATTTTTGGAATTCGAGATAGTCTACAGTATTTCAAATTATCTTGTACAACTTAACATTATCTGCAAAAAGCATACGGCAATTGTCTGGCAATATCAGAGATGCGTCATTTATATACAATGCAATGAGCGGTGGTCCTAAATTACTGCCCTGCGGAACGCCTGATACATTCGAAAAATGAGCAAAACGCTGTGATCCAACCTTTACGTAAAGTGTACGATTAACCAAATGCGACCTTAGCCATTGTACAAGAGCAGGGGCCAATCCAAGTTTCTTGCAGTTTTGGTGATTTTGACAGCATTTTTCGAAAGAAAATTCTTCAAGGAACGTTTTATCACAAATGGCGTATCTTCTGGTAAAGTAGGTAGTTCTGGTAAGGTAGAGTGATTATCCAAATTTTCAGAAAAATCTATTTAGTCTAGCAGGGAATATAGTGATGTTAGTGATTTTGACGGTTTTTTGAAATAAACCTTCTAGGGCCGTTTCACCCCATTCGGTACACTTGACTTACACATGATATTACAGCTTTTGAGGTTGCTATACAAAACGCTATATTCAGATATTTTTTCTAGCGATGATGAAAGAGTAGGATGACCCTAAGAATCGACAATTTAAAAAAAAAATGCATTTTTTCTGTCATGTTACCTCTTTGCCAAGTATTGTGACCATGCGTTTTGAAGTACTCTTAGTGTTGAATAATACCACAAATTTTTAGAAAAATCCATCAAGTCTAGCAGGAGTTATTGTTTTTTCTAGAATTTGGACGTTTTTGGACATATCATTTTCGAGAGCCGTTTTACCCCACTTAACCTCAATGAAAAAAAAATGAAATTTTGCAAAACTTCCTACCTTGAATAGACAAACAAACACCGAAAATTTCAGCCCAATCATGCGGTTGCGCCTCTCGCGCACTGGATCTTAAAACTTGCTGTGCGTAGAAGACAAAGACAAGAGAAGGAGATGGATTCTGTCCGCTTGCCTTCAAAACGCAACTAGAATAGCTGTGGAAGAGAATAGAGTTAGGCAGTAGGATTCTAAGTTTAGTGCCGAGAAAAAATAAACCCAAAAGATATTAAAAAACCCGAATGAATCCACCTAGCACTGAGACCCAGCCTTTCTCATTCGAGCTTATTAGGGGCCATCAACATCCCTCGAGGACTGATTCCTAATGATTTTGACAGCCCCCTCCCCCTCCGTTGACAACCACCCATATAAATACTAATCGCTGGACTTATTTTTCACTTTAAGTAGCCAACACTAAAACTATGTTGCCACCGAACATAAAAAAACATAACATTTAAACACATCAGAACATACATCAACACATGCAAATAACATGAAATAAATATGTTTGAAATATATGACGCGAAATTTGTTTGATCGTGGTATAATTGAAACGTCACTGTACTCATATCTAGGTTGGACTCGATTATATATAGACTCGATTATGTATCATCCGATAAAATATCATTTCAGATTTGATTATTTATAGTAGGATTTTATTTTCAATTTCAAATATGATTTTCTTTTCACAACTTTTGAGCGATGACACCCCGTTAAGCAAACAGACGCGAGGCATATGGACGCGAGGCCGAATGGACGCGAGGCCGGATGAACGCAAGGCCGAATGGACACAAGGCCGAGGTGAAGTGAGGCGCAATACGGTATCATCGTCATCATAATCACAGCCCTCATTCAATAACATGCTTTTCGCTTCACAGTGTCATTTGGAAAACAATACACTCGCAACCGTCGGCCGACTCGCTGTTCGAGCGAATGCTGTCCTTACTCGCTACCGCTCGTTCGGACTTAACTAAAGCAAAGAAACTCTGTTTGAGTAGACCTAGCAAACCAGTAGATCAGTCGTTTGTGTACGAGAGGCCGTCGCTTCCGCCGGCGGTAAAACATATCTGAGCTTAATATACAATTCATTGAATAACGCTTTTTCTCAATCATCAAACGTGCAACATATTTTTCAATAAACATTCTGATGCCATATGGATGTTGCAAATTCGGAACACATAGTCACGATAATTGCCTCTCATGCGATCATACAACATCATATTCGGCCTTGCGTCCATTCGACCTCGCGTCCATTCGGCCTCGCGTCCATTCGGCCTCGCGTCCATTCGGCCTCGCGTCCATTCGGCCTCGCGTCCATTCGGCCTCGCGTCCATTCGGCCTGGCGTCCGTTATGCCTTGTGGCAGTATGCCTCGTATCCATTATGCCTCGCGTCTGTATGCTTAGCCTATTATGCCTAACATCCGTATGCCCAGCGTCCATATGCCTCGTGCCCCGTCCCCCTTTTGAACCACGTGTTCAATCATTATAATATTCATCAGTCAACCCTTAACTACCGTTCATCTGATATCAGTATTGTTCAAATCGGTTGTGTAGTTTCTGCGATAAACAAGTTTCGTGATTTTCATATTTTGACACACATACACACACACAAACACACACATATACACACATACACACACATACAGAAAATGCTCAGCTCGTCGAACTGAGTCGAGTGATATATGCCATTCGGCCCTTTGGAGCACTTTATACCTTCGGTTTTGCCAGTGGTTGCTATATCTTTCTAGGAGAAAGGCAAAAAGACAACGGAGCGCTTTGCAGTCATTTTGAGACGGATCTATTATGAAGAGAGGCCGAAATTGAACTACCCGACAGCTACGGTATGGAATTAAGAAAACATCTGTCGTTTCTCCCGGTGATGGAGTCTTTTTTCAGCAGCTCTAGCTTCCCTGTATCTTCCTACGCTCTGACGGGTCACAGCCGTGGCTAACATGTGAACTCTGGCGCGGTTCTTTTCATCCGTCTCTCGCTGGCACTCAGCGTCAAACCACTTATTGGACGTGGCTGTCGCAGATGTACCCAACACTTCTCCCGCTGTGGTGCTGATTGCACTGTGGATATGCCTCCACTGTTCATTCAGGCTACCTCCAACCTTCCGCAGGTACTCTGTAGCCACTATTCCAGTTGATAGCCGCTGGATGTTCAATTGTACAGTAAGGCTTTTTTACACGTTTTTTACGCGAGTTGCTTTTCTCAACTACTCAAAAACGGTACAAGATATCTACCTCCTTTCAATCACGTTTTTCTTTTCAGTCCCCTAGGTACCATATATCAGTTTTCAAAAAAATTCACAATTTTTGGTGTAAGATATTAAGATATTAAATTTTGGTCTCTAGTTTGACCACTTAAGCCTCAGGCCGTTGTCGTTCGTAGTAGAGTGGAGGCTTTCTCTACCAAACACGGAGCGGAAAAAGTTTTCCTGCCCGACCTGCGCATTTGCATCCCCGATGACGATTTTGATGTCGTGTCCTGGGCACTCATTATACGTTTTTTCCAGGAGCTCATAGAACTCCTCCTTCTCTCCATCGGGTTTATCGTTGGATTACACGTAAAAGTTCCAAATCATCAGCGAAAAATAGTTTGCTCGATGAGATCAGTACATACAGATCATTAACAAATATATTGGATATTAGGGGCCCAAGCACGCTGCCTTGAGGTACGCCGGATGCAATGTGGAAAATGTGAGAATGGGCGGAGTTAACCAATACGTATGCAGAACGATTTGTTAGGTAAGAGAATAACCACTACGCAATCCATTCTGGGAAACCCATTCGCTAATAATGATCCGCCGTAATGATCAAAACATGTGGTACAGTGTCCAAGGCTTTCGCAAAATCGAGGGATACAGAGTCAATTTGGCGTTTTGCTTCATTTTCTCTGAATAGGGTGGTTACGTAGCACATCAGATTCGTAGATTCGAATGGTGACAGTGCACTAAGTAATGACACTAACAGTCTCTCCCAAACCTGGGTTCGAACATAAAACGACTGCATTGTTATACCAGCAGCTTACTTCGTGGCTGGAAATTGATTGGTAACCGTACGCATGCTTGTCTTTTCTCCTCAGATAGCCTCTAGAGTGCAGGAGAACATCTTGCACTGCGGAAACAGCTGCTCTCACACTAAGGAGCACATCAACGCTCATGCTAGAGGAGAGCGACAAACGATTTTTATCTACAGAGCTTCCCGAAAGCACTGCGGTGAAATCTGAAATCTTTCTCTTGCGAGACAATGAACTATAGTGTACTTTCTCACACGTGTGGACATCACGCACAATAATTACACTGCAGAGCTATCTGCGGTGCGTTTACCAGTTGGTTTTTTGAGCATGGCAGAAGAGGAAAAGAGATTGGGAGATAGCAAAAAAAAATATTGCGTTGCTCGTGCCGGTCGAATTTACTCTGGTGGAATTCGTTTTCGCAGTGTAGCTATACGAGGACTACACTTTTGCCCGGTAGGTTTTTTTCACCTTCCGGACTACTCGCCAGTGGACACTGTTGTGTACTTCTGCGTTTTCTTTGAAGAGTGATTCACCCCTCTTGTTTCTATCAGATGTGGGGTGAGCTGGAAGTGTGTTTGCTCTCTGTAAGCTGGTTGTGACACTTTGGAGTGGAAAAAGAAGCAGTGTGGTGAAAGCATTTGCTACACGCAGGCACAAACTGGAAGGGAAGTGCGCGGTGAATTTTTTCTCCTCTTCTTTCACATACTGAGGAGAATAACAAGCAGCTTATATTCGAACGATCGTGAACGTTGGAGCGCTCATCTCGTTGTATTTCACGATGGTTTCTTAGGACAAAGTTTACAATAGTGGGAACCTGGATCTGGTCAGATCAGCGTCAGTACAAGTCCTTCTTAAGTGGGAGAGATTTCTGAAAGTACAAACACTAGCGATGCGTTCTGCAGCTTACGCCCTACGTTTTCTGTTCAATTATTTGAAACTAACACAAAAGCTTATAGAGCACACTCAATTTTGAGACTTCGAACGGAGCAAAATGGAGCCGAATGACAAACATGTTTTTCTCTAGCGGAAAAGTGCTTTTTTTTGGCTAATAGGTACCAAAACTAGATGAAGCTGGTTTGCTGAAATAACCGAGCCGTAAAATTGCGGCGAGTGATGAAGCTTCGGTGATCGACGTTATCGATATGAGAGTAATAAAACCGTTATTAACGAGCTGCAACAACATTACGCTACCCGAATGAAGCCTGTTTTGTGAGATCTGCAAAGCCTGTCCCAGTAATCCACCTATGAGTGCGCTTCTCCTAGTGTATGACGCGATAACCTTGGCCCATTCCTAACGAAAGTAGGAAGTAAAAAGTGAAGAGTTGTCTTACTGTGAGAACTGCGCATCATGAGCTTACAGTTTGTCAACAACTTCATTCTTCTTATGAGTGCGATGATTGGATGACAGAGATCTCTAATGGAAATTTTGAGCCATAGTAGCACGAATTTCCGGAGAGCGGAGCGCTTCATGCGTAAGTAAATCGACCAGAAGCTGTCTATAACATTTACCAGTGCCGGAACGAAATGTAACTTATTATTTTCAGAGCTGCTGTTTGAGAAACGTTGGTAGATCGGTAATAAAAGATCCACACTGTGGGGAAAACGATTGACGAAGAAAAATTGCTAACGCTGGTTGTTGAGACAGAGAGCATTGTCAACTGATATATTTACCATTGGACTCCAAGAAGTTTAAAACTTTAACAGCTGAAAGCGGGGCCTATCTGGCTGACATGAACACAAACTAACCCCAGTAGAACCTGCAAGATACCTGAAAAGTAATGCAACAATAACTGTATAACTCCTGCCAATACTAGATTGGTTACAAACGGTAGCAGGCGAAAAGAATGGATCCGAGGCAAGGGGGTCCAGATTCTTCCGGATGCTGACGGCAAAGCGCGACAAGCTTCCATACAAACGCGGTAGATAATTTTCAGGCGACCTGCAATAACACTGGCTGTAGTCTACGTAGATAACACCTGTCAACACAGGTTGTACTCTACAGCTCGAACTGGAAACAAATGCAATATTATATGTAGTTTTTTAACCGTTCCTGTAAATTTTGGTGCCCCTAGCCGCCTCGAAAGTGCGAAAAAAAACTGCTAATCGCTAAACATTTTCACAATGGAAAAATTATGTTGAGTAAAAAATTAAATTTTGAATTGCATTCTTTCTAATGGTCGAGAGTGAAGTTACATTTCTCCTGCGATTTTAACGTAGACGTTCTAAAAATTGAAACCGAAAGCGACATCTTTAACACGAATATTATTCTTTATTTTATTAACTGATGACTGAGATAAATATTAAGTTTTTTTAAGGTGGATCTAGTCTCTAATACTGACGTGACACAAATACAATTATTAGTCTGCATACGCAGCATAAGATGCATCATGACGAAACTTATTTTCAGTGAGGGTGGTGTTAAAATATGGCAATACATGAAGCGTTTCCAAAGCATCTCGGTAAACTCAAAGGCAAACTTGTGTGCAGTCTCGAACGAAGTCAAGCTGTAATGTGATTCAGCCGAGCCCAACAAACTTGTTGAATATTTATAACATCAAGAAAGGTACCATCACATTACATTTTTGTGCTACAGCAGAAAGAGTGTGACGCTATCATCAAGATAGATACGCGTTCTCCCACCCACAGCGATACCTCCAATAAATATTTCAGCACAGACTAACAGACATAACACTTCGAACAAATTTTCAATAAAATCATCGTTCGGATGACTCCAGTATTTTACGTTAGTAACACTAGCACCATCTGCTGCCGTGTTCGCGCTGCGTCATGTATTTCGACAACAGCGCCAGTGTTACTGCATGTATCTAATGGGGAACCACAAATATGTATGATATTGCATGACAGCGCCTCAGACGGCGTTATCGCGCGATGAGTGTTATTCGATTATAAATTTGAAATGATCGTTTTTTTTTTGTGGCGATTGAGCTAGGTTCCAGTGTTACGTCTGTAAGTTTGTGATTTCAGCATATACCTACATTGTGTGCCAGTGCGCTGCCAATGGGGTTTGGAAGTGAACGATCGTTACCATATTTCTACATGCTAATCGAAAATGGTTATCAAAGTTCTACACCAGCGGTTCTCAACCTTTTTTTGTTCGCGTACCCCTTGACGATATTTTGTTTTGTTTTCGCAGAGTGGGAGAGAGTAGTGATAGATCATGTGGCAGTAGTCTTGTTTAGGTTTCAAATTAAACTATGGTTTGGTTGATTGCTACAGTCATGTTTTAGAGCAAGATTGAAAAACAAATGAAGTATTTTAGTGAAAAATTGCTTTGTCCGCCATTACTGATTTTCTTTCGCGTACCCCCTGACGGCTTTCGAGTACCCCCAGGGGTACGCGTACCCCAGGTTGAGAACCGCTGTTCTACACTGTAAATTTAATGGAGGTGTCAACCTTACATATAACTTGATGTGTACTGAGGCTAGAAACTTCCTACATTATGTTTACAAAAGTTACTGAAGATAATGTGTTAACTAAGAAAATGAATAAATTCGAACTTATACGTCATGTTTTTCACACCTTATTTTCGCATGTTATTTCTGACAAGCATTCCCAAGGGGAAAATGTGTACAACCTGTCCGTTGCAGAAAAACTTTACCAAATCTATTTTCCGTCAAACTTTCAGATTACAGTTACTCAAAATAGCTTCATTGTTCGGGTAGAAGTCGGAAACCTTCCTTTTACTCACTTACTTTATTCTGCTGAAAGTTTTCGGTCACACTTCCACGTCGTTAGTCAGTGGGAAAGGCAAACTTCGCGATGCTGCTAACCGCTGGGAATACGAAAAATCATTCAAACAAACAACAAAATTTGCGTTTTGCTCTGCTTGAAGTACAGCTTGTTGGTACCTCGCGTGGCCTAGGCGGGGAGGCTTAAAAAAGCCTTCAACGGTCCCGTGATTGTGAAAACTTAGCTGGCAATTCAGTCGAACAAAGGACAACCCAATTTCAGTTTGCCTTTGCAGCAACCCCATTCGCGCACGGGTTGAAATGCAACAATAATAAATTTGTTTGCATCTTGAGCACCGAGGAGATTACGAAATTTTTCCGTACCTTTTTTCTGTACATTCTCCTCCTACAGTCCAAATGGCCGAAAAATGTTAAATCACTTCTCACATAATAATGTGAAAACTTTTCTCCTTGTTTATTTTCTTTCGACTGAAGGTTGGGGCGAGCGGAAACTTTAGGAAACTCATTCAAAACATCTCGTTGGAGAAAAAAATTTGTTTTGATCCTGCGCGAAAGACCAACGGTCGTGTAGATCACACGACTGTTATTACTTGTTACTGTGCCATGTAACGGTTGACATACTTTCGAATTTGTCTGGTGACGTCCCGTAAACTCAGCGTAACCGAAGGTGTGTGACAGATATTTTTTTCACATGCAGTCAAAGTTTCAACTAGAGCTGACAAAAGTATGTGTGCTATGCCTTCAGAGTAATGCCGATTTATACGAACACAATTTCGTTGGGAAAGTTTTCCACTGACTGACAGATTTATCTTTTCATCAGAGTTGAGAGAGGTAACTAGAGCATAACGCGAAAAACAGTTCGTGTCTTGTTAGAATCGTTGCAGGTTGCATTCCTAGGTTAAATTATTGTGAGAATAAAATCATGAGCATTATAACTTTGAATGCAATGAAACTGACAAAATGCACAAAATTTAACAAGAAATCTGTTTCAATTTGAAAACGTTTATTATGCATGCTGTAATATATGTCACTTTCGGTTAATATCAAATCACAAATGATAGAATCACACTATGTTTCATTTTCTTTTCCAGCACCATGTGGTTGTACACTTTCTTCAGCTTAGCGTTCAGCAGAATACTGGATGTAACTGCCTTCTCCATCAACACAGATAATCAGGTAACACTTTTCCGATTACCGGTTGCTTTTTTTCCTGCCAATTTACCAATCACTGCTTAGTATTGATAGTTCAACCTTTTCAAAGTTGCCAGCTCAAATCAAAACGACAGCATGTTGTACCACTTTCTGGCAAAACTCTCAGTATCCATAATCATTCCATCTGAAGCCCGCAAAGAAACCTCAGTAAAATTGAGTGTCGAAATACCCCTTAACGGAATTTATAACACCATATATCAGCCATTACGGTTACTGTTTGCTGAACCGAACATAAGAAGACCGTCGGACTTCACAGACGAAAAACTTTCCGAACGACGACCGGATGAAAGCGAGGGTGGCAAAAGCCAAACCCGAAATTCCTCCTCTTGATGCCCCTGTAAATATCCAATAATCTATATTGAGCTATAACTTATACTACGTGCGCTGCACTTTCTTTCTATCTCGCTCTTACACACACACGTGAATATTTTCTGCTTGAATCGTAACTTCTGTGTGATATCGAATCGTGGTAAAATTAAATTTTCTTTTCAAACTGAACTGACTTCTGCCCGACTTGAAAAGAGTAAAAACACGTCATTGGGTTCTGCATAACGAGCCATTTGACATGTAACTAAATAGAATTTTTTTTGAATATTTCAAGTATAAATTAGATTAAATTCAAAACAAACCAAATCCACATTCAGTGCCGAAATGCTTTAAATTTGGGTCACTATTTTAGATTATACCTTTCTATATTTGGGAGATCATTCTGATCGGGATACCACACATAATCCGGCAGTACCTATGTCTAGTTGCCAAAGGATTTCTATCGCCGACGGTTACATTGATTGTAGTTTAGATATCTCATAAAAATTCCGTTTTGAAAGCACTGCTGACAGAAAATCGGTACGAAATGCACAGAAGCAGTTCAGACAAAATGAAGCTTTACCCAACTAGCGATGCAATCGAATTTTTCAATATGTTAAAATAAAAAATTAAATCAATTAGAATAACAAGCGACAAAATACTAACTAATTCAGCGGAAAGTAAGCAAAAAATACATCTTATTTAATCTTCACGGATTTTTTCTTTCATTTACCTCCACGCTTTATCGAATCGGTGCAAAACATTATCCATTCAAACAAGGAAAGCGTACGGTTTCTGTTGCCCTTGGGTAATAACGGATGGTTGCTCGTGTCGCGTTAAGGTGTGGAGACTCTTTTAATCTGTTATCACAGATCGAAACTTTTCATGGCTGATTTATGGTTCCGAGAGTTGGCCCAGTGTTTAAGCGTTGGGTTGATTTGGAAAGTGTGTGTCTTGCTTTTCGCGGCATTTTAAATAATATTTTATATATTTATAATAATATTTTAATAAATAATATTTTATTTATCTTCCCTAATTTCTGTTTGAGTATTGCTTTAAAAATTTTTTGCAACAGACATTCAAAGTTCAACTCAACATCAACACATTTTGCTACGCTCGATATTCTGCTAAATTTTTTTTTATCAGTGGAATTTTATTAAGGGAGTTTCCTCATCAGTCGGAGGTGATTTTTCATATTCTTACGGCAACATTCTGGGTGTAAAATGAAACTCCAATTATCGGAAGCGTCACGAAAATTGTCCAATTGAAAATGCTTATAGTTCACTCAGTTTACAATGGATCTCAGCAATCAATTTGAAAATTAGCTGCGCGGTCACTAAAATGTGGAAAATTTTGGTTGAATGATGCTAACTTTTGTACTGTTGGAAATGCAGACCTTTATTTCAGACGTAGCTTTGTCCATTCCAAATCGAAAACAGGACTAAATTGATGATCGCTCCATTACTCATTTCAACAGCTATATTCATCTTATTTCTCTCATTTGTCCAATTTACCGTCAAGTTTCTACAAATTTCGAAAGTAAATCTATTTGCTTCTCAATTTTGTCAAGTGGTTGGAAGTTTTACGTTGAAAGTATGGTAAAATTTAATGATGAATTAATCGGAAAGGCGCGATGAAATGAATATAGGTACTGAGATGAATATAGGAGCCATTACCCTACCATCTAATATAAGTATCTCCGAATCGAGATGATGCCCAAAGGTCGGAAGTAGTTGAAGAGGTTGGGTATGAGACACGACTGCAAGGCTAACGTAGAATCACGGAAGCCTCTCTTATATCAATGTATTTAACTGACTCGATTAGGGTTTCGATTTCAACTCACCCTTATATTAATAGGGTTAACAATCATAACTCTGAAGAGCAGCGTCATTCGAAAATAATGTTAAAAATTGATGGAACACAGTTGTCGGTAGAGCAACTCTTCACCATCAAAAAAATCATGGGCAGATTTGAGTTCTACTCGATGAAAATGTTATGTTAAATTCCAAATTTTAATTAAAGACAAAATGATGAATTTTAAAGGAATCGATTTAGTAAAAGTACTGTGTACCCTTGATGGCTTATTATTTACACAAAATCTCAAGGATAGCTGAGCTATAAAACACCTAAATTATAATTATTATAAAATATAACCCCCTACACAAGTACACCTGGAAGTCCCCAAATCAGACAGAAATACTTTTAAGACATCACCGTCATCAGATCGAGTAGAAGCGCTAACGTTGGCTCGAAGTACCTGATGATGATTGTGATGCACCCACAACTCTCCGTTGTTAACAACATGCGGTACCGACGCCCGCCCCGGAAGTTCTTCTCGAGGACTGTTATAGCACCATCAAAACAGCCATCAACAGCGTAGCGGAAACGTCATCGAGCATGTGGGACGAACCAAACGAAACGAATGGTTCGATGACGTATCTAGAAGAGTGATGGGTGAGGAGAACGCTATGCGAGCGGTTAAGGTGTGCCACTCGTCCGAATGTAGAAAGACACAAACAGAAGAAGATGCAACGAACTAAAATCTTTCTGTAAAAAAAGCGCCGCCTGGATGCGGAGGAGTATGCAGTGGTGGAAAAGTTGCACCATTCTAAGGAAATACGAAAGTTCTACGAGAAACTCAACGCATCCCGCAGAGGCTTCGTGCTGCGAGCCGAAATGTGCCAGGATGAAGATGGTAGTCTTCTGACGGACGATCGTGAGGTAACCGAAAGGACCGACTGAAGAACAATAAATCGGCTAGGAAGGATGGCCTTGGAGCAGAGCTTATGAAGACCCGAAAAGGCTGGCCTCCTACCAGCTGATTGAAAGAATTTCGGATACTGAACAGCTACCGAAGTAGTGGAAGGACCGAAGGTTATCTGTCATATCTATAAGCCACCGCCGCAGTTGGCGCCCGTAGTCCCGCGCTGCATGGCATGCACCACCGCAGCGTCGACATAAGCTGGATCTGTCGGGCCCTCCATAGGACCACAACTTATGTCCCCGCTTGAAGCACCTGCAGCAAATATCGGGATGCTGAAGGATGACCAGCGGGTATAGCGATCAACCAACCTTCAGCTTGATTTTCTTCAGGGCTTTGCTTCCTTCGGACGATGGAAGCTTTGCGGTGGCAACCGGGGTCTCGTTCGAAGGCGAATTGCCTCTACGGCCACCGTAACCCCGCATTCCTTCTCAAAGGCTTGTAAAATGTCGCACCCTTCTGTGATTTCGTTCAGGTTTCTTAGGCTGGAGAGTCACTTCCGAGGTGAGGGCCTAAACTTGCACGTCCATCCTCAACAATTTTAAAGCTACCTCTTTGTAGGTAGCCCGCTTTCCCTTCGCATCTCTGCGTAGTTCAAGAATCATGTCACCGGTACGAGATCGACGAATGGTCCGAACATCTTCGCCCAAATCCTATAGCTGGGTGTCGCCTCTCATGGCCCTCAAGATCTCCGAGTACTCAGACCCGTCAGTTTTGAGTATGAGCGCGTCATCTTTGCTCTTCCTTGTTTTCTTTGGTTTCTTCGCTTTCACATTTTTCGCGCGTTTCTCACTTCTGTTGCTTCTTATCCGACACGATAGTTCATTTTCCGCTGCCCGCGTTGGATTTTTCCTTCTTAGGTCCAATGTTCGCCGTTGACAGAGCAGCCGGTGGGCTTGTCTCGAATTCGGAGACTTCCTCGTTCGCTTCGCAGCCGGTTCTGTAGAACAGACCTCGACGAACGACAATGCGACCGTTTGTGTGCATTTGGACACGGTCGTATTTTCGCGCTTAGAAGTGCTATGGCACTTTTAGAGCGCTTTTCCAGGCACTTCCGCACGCTTCATGAGCGCATCGTAGTTGACCCTCGCACTGTTGATGCAGATGCGTAGCAATAGAAGACTTTGTTACAAGGGCTTCGAGATATTGCTACGGCAAACCGCGAATTTGAAACAGGCATCGAACTGTGTCGACAGTGCCGCCACTCTAGGTAGCGTATCAATTTCGGCTGAGACTGCCGCTACCAGCAGATCACCGGAGCACCGTTTGCTGTCAGGGGTAGCTTTAGGCGTACCTGCCTTACTGCTACCTTTGACCACGTTTGTTGGCCTCTGTGGGGACCGCTGGATCCCCCCTGTGGCTTTGGGTGTCGCCGCCTTTCCGCCACCCGTAACCGCATCGGTTTGTCCCGGTGGAGACCGCTGGATGCCACCTCTAGCGGCTGGATTTGGCGTTCACTCCCGTATTCGTACGCATATACTTGTCTATTTCAACTTAATTGGGTCCCCTTTCCTCGCTATCCTCGTTCATGTAGAATATTTGCCTGATTGGTCCCATGGTGGGCTATGCCGAAGCAGTGAGGTCATGGTTAGGGTAGGACGCCCATAGCGCCTTATGAGCAACTATGTAGCCACCGACCGGCGTAAGTCATGAAACAAAATCTGGTCCTTAGACCAACTCCCACCATCCGATCCTACTCCTGCCTGATTCTCACCAAACAATGAACGCGGAATGTACTGGAAGGCCTGCCAGGTTTTACGGGACGGAAACCCCTGCTGCCGTTTGCCACCTCGCCGTTTCAAGCCGTTGTCTCAAGACCTTACTAAGAGAGCTCGGTGCATCGTGTCCATTGCAGCCCTACATCGTGTTATAGAACGTGTACCGACTCATATTCTCAAAACTGCGACCAGTTGCCATAATTAGAGCCCTACTGGAATCGGTCCCCAATGAGTGGGCTAGTGCATTTGGGTGATGGGAGTGGCCCTATTCGCTCATCGAAGCTGCTTGAGGGCACCGTGGCTTTTACGGGGAGTCAACGGCCCGGTGTACGATACCCCACCGCGCCCTAGGAGCGCTCCCGCTGCCAGTCCGAGACTGTTTGACTGCTATCAGTGGACACAGGCATGCATGACCTCGACCTCGAGTCGCCGAGCGCCGAGCTCTGCCGTACAATTTGTAATTTGAACAAAACGCTCATAAGACCGGTTACTCTCCACGAGCATGAAACGTGGACAATACTCGAGAAGGACCTGCGAGTGCACGGAGTTTTTGAACGACGGGTACTAAGAAGACGATTAGGGGGTAGGCCAGGTGGAGCGAGATCTGGTGGGGAGCAAGCGGTGTCCCAGGGATTGGACAGCGGCAGGCAATAATCGAGTGAATTGGAGAAACTTTGTTAATCAGGACTAGTCATTGTGACGGAATGCCAAATAAATAAAAAAAAATAAATAATTTTTTTTTTGTAATTTGTAATTTATTCATTGATTTTGTCAGAAGAAGGAGACATCTAAGGTCTAACAGAGTCAACACCCGAACCATTGGACAAAACTCTGCACTGTACAAGGCGACTACTTTCTACAACTCTCTTGGAGAAGCCATAAAAGCATTACCGCTAGAAAACTTCGAAAGGCAACTTAAAGTCATTTTATGTAACACCCAATTTTAATACGCTGTTTGTTCTATTTGCTTTCATTGTTCCCTATTGCAAATTGTGTTTTATGTTTTATGTTATTTATATCTTAGAATAAGTACTAATAACGATATTGTGTACAAATTAGTCAGTCTCTACGAGCTAAAAGCTCACAGACAAAATCAAATAAATAAATAATAGGGTAACGGTTGAAAGGGTGACTTGTTAACGTTAGCGTTGAATAACAAACGACGGGCGCGAAGTGACTACCAAACCGCTATGCTTGTGGGGGAATCTAGCGGTCTCCGCAGGAAAAAGCGGTCGGTAGACGGCCCCTTGCTATTCAAGTCCATCGAAAAACTGCAAACAATAGCCAAGCGGGTTCTGGAGAAGAATGAGCAAATTTGGGTACTAATTTCAGGGGTAACACTCCAGCTTGAAAACCTAGATGAAATCATCGAGAGGTGCAATATGGCGCAAGAGTCAGTACGGGGATCTTGTGGGGACCCTGGTGGTCATTGATCATTTTCTTCGACGAATGGAAACCTCGCTCTGTTGGTAGCTAAACTGGTCTGGTCGTTTGCTTCAGGCGTTCTGGTGGTGTGGGCCAAAGGCAAAACACTGCGAGGAGCTCCTAAGTGACTGATATGAGACGGTTACCAAACACTTTATCGGTGGCCCAAGGTGCTTAACTGAACCTGATAACTAACAGCTGCTATGCGGCACAGCAGCTACTAAACCAAGCAGCCTCTGATTCGGTGACCATATGGACCACGAGCAGGTTCAAAATGATGTGTCAACATCAAACCAAAAATAAACGTGTTTGAAAATAACCCGTGACCAAAATTTTCATCACTAAACCGAACTGCGGACAAGAGTTATCCCCAACACGCAAGTGAGGTACACGAAGGGTAGAAATAACCAGTTCGCTTCCGGAAGGGTCCACGCTGAAGGGGCATTCCCTATTGCGTAATCGTCACGATAGACTCCGTAGCACACGCGCTTCGAAGGGTTGACGTACCAATGTCGCTGTACAAGATTCTGTGAAATAACTTCCAGAATCGAGACAAGTTCTTACAACAAAGAGGTAGGTCAGAAGTGCGTCCCAATCACCGTATTAGAACCGCGGTGTTTTCATCCAAGGCCGGTGATATAGAATGTCGGGGTGCTGAGGCTGAAGTTTCCAGTAGGGGATGTGATCGTTGGCTTTGTCGATTGAATAGGTAGTTGCAAGTCAGTGCATGTTTAGCGTCGGAGACTACACTATTGTCTTGAAGCGATCTCTGAAACTCTTGGCATGATGATCGATGACAAGCTCACCTTTGGGAGGCACGTCAAATATACAGTAAGGACTTTTTTACGCGAGTCGCTTTCCTCCATTACTCAAAAACGATACAATATATCGACCGCATTCTAATAGCGTTTTCCGTTTTAGACCACGAGGGATCATATATAAGTTTAAAAAAAAATCCCAGGAGGGGTGGTGTGCAAAGCCACGACCGCAAGGTTGAAGTAGAATACTTTTACATGAAATATAACCCGGCTGCTTGCATGTCAGTCATTTTGAAATCGGATTTGTTTCGTATATACCGCTTGTTAAGCACAGTATCAACAAATCGTAATAACCATCACACTGCTGTGCATTTGCAGCAGCATCAAACCTCAGTTGCAGTTTATTAATAACCATTCATTATGCTCTTCCAAACACATTTAGTAGCCTTGAAAAAGGCCGATTACTGCAATTTTCATTCAAATATTGCATAAATGCTTTATGGTCAGATATACCCGCTGCAACTGCTACGCTATCCGTAGCCATGCCACAGTTGTGGCCGCTATACGCTGCCATTGGTATCCGCTGCCCCTGCATCGGCTGGCCCAGCTGCTATCGATGCTGAGATCCGCGGCAACTGGTGCGCTATCCATTGCTATGCCACAGCTGTGGCCGCTATCCGCCATCGCTGGTATCCTCTGCACTGCTACTGCTGCTGCTAAGGGATGACTGCTGTTGTCGCTGTCTAGAACTATTGTAAGTGGCTTCGGCTGAATCAGGCTCTTATATAGGCCAAATAGCATATTTTAAATTGCAAGGTATATGGTTCTGTCGACCGTGCTTGGGAAGCAATCATATAACGACCAATCAGAAGTCGATTTTTTCGTTTTGACAAGGCTTGACTATTTTCAATTGTACAATAGTTTAAATAATAAAATTACAATTATTTTTATTTGGGAAGAATCTTAGAAGATTTTCCAATCTATTGCTGCAAGAACGAAGGTAATCCATCGAATACTAACTAATTTATTAGCATTTGAAATTGGACATATTTTTCACTTTTTTCGGTTTTAGATTTTCATTTCACATCCCTATGCAGCCGAACTTCCTGAGATAAGTATTCTACTTCAAAATCACAATTTTATGGTGCACATACTTAAAATTTAAAATATTGTATTTCGGTCTCTAGATTGACCACTATCATCAGAGCCTGACAAAGTCGTTTTCAATTGACAAGTATCCGGTTATAGTGACGCTTTGACCCGTCGCTTTCAATTAAAAAGCTTTTGTATCATTCTCAAGCTCTTCGTGAGTTCGTGATGGAAACTACTCTTGCTTTGACTTTGACAACTAAAGGGCTAGAAACTGATACAAATGCGTTTCAATTGAAAGAGAAGATTAACGCCGTCACTCTCACATGACGATTCTTAATTGAAAATGACAATGAGCGCTAACGAAGACAGGAGGCTTCCATACAGTACTTCGCGTAAAGAACGGAAGACGGAGAAAAGAAAGCCGTGACGATATAAAACGAAGAACACCAAAACCAGTTTCCCAATCCGAAGTGGTTACGCAGAGCCAGTGATCAACAGCGAAAAAAATTCCGAAATATTGATCGGAATTTGCGTGACGTATTTATTGGATGCCATTGCCGTTTTAACTGCGGCTTGCGGTATAAGAAAACTTTCATCAAACGACGCGATGCGGTGCTAGTTTCAATTGAGACGCTGAAGGAAATGAAAGAGTTTCTCTCTCCGTCACTCTCTCCATCAATTGAAAAAGTCATCAGTTTCATTCGAAACGATCCGATGAGCAACAGACTCCCGTCGACAGAAAGAAGTGATTCGATGACAGCAGCCGGAAGGAATCAAGTGAAAATGTAACTGTTCGAATCGAAATGACAGCGCGGAACAATCAGTCTCATTGTTTTGTTTCGAAAATGTTGAGCCCTGACTATCATATTCAATCGAGGTTCAAACATTTTAGGACGGTTTTCTTCGTTATATTTAAAACTCAAAAATGTCTTTTTTTACGCGGCCCCATACAAATTTGGAACACATCTCCCGCGTAAAAACGACCTTAGTGTATTTGTAAAAGGGTCTCAACGGCTCTCGTATGATGTCTAATAGCTCAGTCAGCAAACGGAAACTTCTAAGCGATGTGGCTTCATTCATATTTAGGTATGGGCGGTGGTTTATGAGATCCCCTACCAGACTGCCTTAGAGATACAAGCAGAGCCGGATTTAAGGGGGGGCCCAGGGGGCCCGGGCCCCGGGCCCCCACATTTTCAGGGCCCCCACAAAACAAGAAAAGTACTTTTCTCTATCTAAAAAGGAGATTCAATCAAAAATTTGAACAGACCATTTCAATTTGAAACTTTTCTTCAGTGTTATTTTTTCGCGAGTGCCAATATCACAACTACATCCATAAGATCCTTCGATTCTCTTGGAAAGACACACATTAACACACCATTTGAATCGAACCAGCGCGCATGGGAGACCAAGCAGGAAAGAAAATACATAATCCACAAGTTTTTTTAATGCATTGCTGTTGATTCCGAAAATAAGTTTACTTGTCCGAATCAGGGATACCAGATTTGCGTTGTAAAATGCAGATTTTCAGAGTCCGTGTGCAGATTTTATCGACCTGCAGATGTGTGTAGTTTTTTCCTAGTTTCTGTAGATTATTGCCAGCGTAGCCTTATATTTGCGCAGTCTTACACTACTTGTGTGCAAATTTTTGCCTGCGGATCGCTTTTTTTTTCAAATTGCGGTAGGTTTTTTTCAGATATCAAGAAAAAATTTCCGGATTTCGAGCAGTTGCAGACATCTTTCGAAAACATCTGGCACCTCTGGTCCAAATCATTCAACAGTTAGATCTGTCTATAAACAGTGAGCAAGAACCGAATTTATTATTACATTTATTCAAAATGAGCTGTCACCACAAAACCCCGCGTATATCAAAGTGGAGCTCGAAAAAGATGATTACATGAAGAAAAAAAATCAAAAACTCGTTAGTGCCTTGCAAAAATCATTTTATTTAAGGATTTATTTGTGCCTAATGATCTCGAACGCAACTGGAGAAAGGTCTTTTTCGAAGATGAAACTGATTGAAAATAGGTTGCGTACGACTATGAAGAGTGAAAGGCTGTCAAACTTAGCATTGTTAAGTTGAGAGTACAATATTCTGAAGGAGCAGAATGTTGATTATTCAATCAATAAGTTCTCTGCAAAAAAAAAAAAACTCGTAAAAAAATTCTATCAAATTTTTGGTAACTTTTCAATAACAAATAAATGTTTTTAACTCGTACGATGAAAAAACGGGTTTGTTTTATTTTGGGGCCTTCACTGAAAACTGGGCCCCGGGCCCCCACAATCGTAAATCCGGCTCTGGATACAAGACAGGTGGTGGGTCAACCGTCGACATGCTGGTGAAAGTAAAGGGGGTAGTGTGTAGAAGCCACCACGTGGTCACCACGTGATCGGCTACGAATTTTCAGTGCCACTAGACTCGGGAATAGTAAATGTGTTATCTACGAAAATATTTTCTTATGTTTTCGTCGCCATAACAAACATGATGATATGTTTTCACAAGTGACGTATCAACTATTACTGAGTGGTAAGTATTTAAAAATTCGAAGTCGACCACGTGGTGGCTCGAAGTCGGTCATTTATGGGTTTAACACACTTCCACCTTAACTACCATTTCCGATGAACGGAAAAGTTTAACGGGGACCCTATTCTGGAAAGGTCGAAAAATAATAAATTTTCTAGTGCTGGGACTATCCGGATTAAAATATCTGGATATCCGACCTAGGATATCCGACAAATATCCAAAATCCGGATCAACCGGATATCCGGATATTATCCGACAGGATATCCGGATTTTCGGATAGTCGGATATCCGGATATCCGGATATTGTATCCGAACATAGTTTAATGAGAATTATGCAAATAATTACATAGGGTAGATGATCCAATAGTTGTGGTAGCACCAATAGTTGCGGCATCGCTTTTAAATTCATCGTTTAAACTAATTAGAACCGAATTGCTTATGCTACATGTTGAAGAAATAATAGATTAAACATAAGTACATATGTTACTACAACAATATATACTGAAAATATCCGAATTACTGATAAATACTGTATTTTTCAGAAACTTACCCGGAAGGCACCACTCACTACCCATTTTCTTATTTTGTCCACGATTGTTTTAAGATATGTGTGTGGTTTTAGTACGATTATTACTCATATAATTATTTTCCCAGATAACAGTTTATTATGGAAACTGTTGCACAGGTGAAGTTCGTTAATAGATGATCATATTATTTATAAATTACTACCTCCACTATTGGATCACAGGATACACTATGCTCTTATAGTTGCGGTATGTTTCGCAATTCTGATTTACGTTTATCAGAACATATGTATGTGGGACTACTTGTGTATATTAGGGATAAGCAGGTACTAGGGGACATACCTAAATGATGTAACTTATTACTATTCAATTTTTGAACCTCACCTTCCCCTGCCACCGTGTATTCACCGATACTTCATACATGATCGGCCACAAAAGCTATCGCTCTCACCCCTAAAATACTGTATTATGCATTTATGACCTCTTAATCGATGCTTACCCACTGCTTATGGTCTTGTAATTCTTTTAACGAGCCTTTCACAGCTTCAGTCGCTCTTTTAGTAAACACTAACGTCAAAAATGTAAGCGCAAACATGGTACGAAGCAGAGGTAATAGACGCTAACTTCCAGTGTTGAGAAGTCACCATTTGCGAAAAAAAAAATTCTTCTGAATATTTCAAAATGAGCGCCATTGGTCTTTCTCTTCAGCCAATTTCAGCCCTTTTCAAATTTTAGTCTAAAGACATTTTATAAAAAGTATGCAAAATTTGTTTTATTTTAATAAAACCTACATACCCTCACTGAATTTTGCCAACATCTGACCATATTGGCGCAAAATCCGTCTCTTAGTTAACTTCGTGCATTTTTGTATTTACTTGCAAACCGACTTGTCAACCTATTAAAAACAATATGATAAATAGTAAAACAATCAAAAACCACTTCAAGCGAGGCAAATACCTTCATTTAACCAAGCAAACACGAATGTTTTATATACCGCAACTACAGGAACAAAAGCGTGCAACTTTTTTTAAGTAATTTAAACCCTCAAAGCGGGTTCAAAGTCAATTTTAAGGTGCAAAATTATCAAATAGAACCCATATCAACAGAAAATAGTGAAACGGACCAGCTAGATTCGTTTTTCTTAGCCAAAACATGGCTAAACATGCATAACTCGTGCTTAACTCCTCCACTATTGGGTCATTTACCCTACTAGGGGATGGGGAATTGTGAAAAAGCCATTTTTGTTGTTACATTTCATTCGAACGGCCCTAGAAGACAGAAAAAAAATCCGAACATTCGGATGGTATATCCGGATATCCGACTATTCGCATATCCGTATCCGGATATCCGGACATCCGAATAGTTTTTGTTTACACATCCGTGATCCGAGCTTCGGATAACCGGATCACGAATATATCCGGTTAAAAGTCCCAGCACTAGAATTTTCGTGATTTTTTTTTTTTTGGATGTTTAGAGTAAATGAAGTGTTCGGGTATTTTGCCTATTTATTGAGGTATATTTGAAGATGTATTCAGCATGTTGAGGATGCAAATATAGTGAGTAGTACGCTGATGGCAGCTGGGAACGTGTATGCTCTCTCTAAATCAGTACCTAACTGGTGGTAAGTTTTTGTCAGTAACTACTGGACTGATTTGGCTGAAATTTTGTTTCAGCATGTAGAAATGGATGATCTAACTTGTTACATAGCCGTTTTTAAAAATTCCAAAATTTGCCATAATGGGGGCCAAAATTTCAGTAAAAATTTTTTGTTTTCATGAAAAATTACTATTTAAAAACCCAAAATCAATCCATCTAGCGGTGAGACCCAGCCTTTCTCTTTTGAACTTATTATTTGTTCGAATAGATTTACGTAAACCTTCAATTGATGGAAAAAAATACACCTTGATAATTTCTGCTGGGTTTATTTATCACTCTTAAAAACGAATTTCTGGTAGCCAAAAGCATAACCATACCGAACCTTTTGGAAGTAAAATGGAATAAACATGTTTTAAATATATGATGCGAATTTATTTTTACTCCTGGTATAATCAAAACATCACTGTACTCATATATAGATTTGACTCGGTTATATATCATTTTAGATTCAACTTTTTATAGTAGGAAAATATCCCTGATGAACAACAGCCCAGAAAGACCAAATATCATTCAATATAAGAATGTGTAAAACAGTATGATATCCAGATGCCAAAAATCAACTTCAGACGCCCTTTTTTAATTTTTGGATAGTAGCTTCCAGTTTCATTACCCAGTGTGAGTTTTCCAGGAACCGGGATGATGCTTAGAGGCCGGGAATCAACTCCATACTTAATTTTGAAACCCGATTTTGCGACTTATGGTTTCTGGAAAACAACCCTAAATTGCCAAATTCAATCCAAAGAGGTACATTCACTCTTTGGGTCCAAGAATATTGATGTTGTATTTGAAGTAAATAATTGAAGTGTAAAATGTGAAATTTGACGTTATATTTGTGCTAAAGTAATATCGAAATAAATAATTACTGCTAATTCCAAACACTTTAATCACGAGCAATACCGGGAATGTTCAAATAGTACAATACATTTTGGTCAACCAGTTTCGTTTCTTTCCAAAACTTTTGAACCACGTATTGCAGCTCGTAGTTATGTTCAAATAAGTCGTGTAATCTTTGAGTTTAATGAACTTTCGTTGTTGTTTAGAGCGGGGGCCTAGTGTGGTTGGTAGCGTCTCCGCCAACCACGCTCGACGCCTGGGTTCGAATCCCACCGCCGACATAGGTGTCGATGGTTGTGAGGTGGCGTGATCCACTCACAACCAACCCAACTGGTCTAGATTCAATCCTAGCCGACACCGGGAGATTTTCTGAGGCGAAAAATCTCTGGGATCACGCCTTCCATCGCATGAGGAAGTAAAGCCGTTGGCGCCGGTCCGTTAATAAACGGGTCGTGAGTTAGGGTCCTGGGTGTGGAGTCGCCTCCCTGGGCGTCGGTGATTGGCCACAACAGTGGCGGAACTAGACCGACGGAAAATAAGCGAGAACAAAAAAAAAAAAAACTTTCGTTGTTTTGCACGATTTAATACAAAACGATTGAAATGAAAGCCCGATTGTAATCAAATGAAATGGCAACCAAACCTGTCATTTGACACTAAGATTGTTGAAATTATTCCAGCCATCTTTGGGAAATTGAATGAATTTGAAAAGTCATCGGAACATGTTTCTTTTCACAACTTTTGAACCGCATGCCTAATCATTATAAAATTCTTTAGTTAACCCTTAACTAGCTCATACCAATATTGTTTTAATCGGTTGTGTAGTTTGTGAGATAATGAAGTTTCGTGATTTTCACATTTTGATACATTACAGATAAAGTTACAGTCTAATTACAATGAAATTCAGTAGGATGTTATGAGGCAGCTAGACCTTTTATTTGACTTTAATTTTGTGGAAGTTGTGGCAGATTTCAAGCCGGCATAAAACCTCAACATCTTTTTCGTACAAATACGTAGCAGTAGGTACAAGTCAAACATAAATCGTACAATAGGACATCACTTACAATGGAAAATAATAGAACTAACATTAAAAATTACAATTTTCGTTAAGATTATAAGCTGAAGCCATTCGACGAATAGGTTCATGAAGGCCATAGTTCGTGCGGTGCGCATTCAACTGCAATAGTCGCTGATGGCGTTGCGGGCGAAGAGGGCAGTGTAGCTGAAGCATAGCAAGAAGAGCTGGGCAATCATAACCACTTGTCAAAGTTTTGTGTGCTTTTCTAGCCATGATATCCTTGCGTCGTTATTCAAAAGGTGCGATACCAATCAATAAACAGAGGTTTTCGTAGGGCGGCAGAATTTCAGGATTACTCCAGGGTAATGAGCGACAAATCCTTCGTATGAATTGCTTTTGAATACGCTCAATTCGTTGAATCCCATGATCATAGTATGGATCCCATACAACACATGCAGTTTCCAGGATCGACCGTACCAAAGAGCAGTAGAGTGTACGGAAAGTGCCTGGTTCTTCAAACTCCTTTCCGATCCTATAAATCAAGCCAAAATGAATAATTGTCGAGTAGTCCTGTCTGAACGTCATTTGCGTGACTAACAAGATTCCTAAGTCAGTGACAACTTCGCTTCGTTGTAGAGTTGTTCCATCGATGGAATAATCAAATAACAAGTGCTGTTGTTTACGCTGGAAGCTGATCACGGTACACTTTGGGACGCATATCAACATGAAGTTGCGATTACACCAGTCATGAAACAAATCGATAAGCTCTTGAAGCCTGCTGCAATCCTCAAGTGTTTCAATAAGGTGAAAAATCTTAGTATCATCTGCGTATAGCAGTCGTATGCCAGGTGGTAAAATCCGAGTGACATCATTGATGAACAGTGAGAAGAGCAGCGGCCCCAGTATGTTGCCTTGAGGCACACCGGAACTGTTACTAAACCAAGTAGATTGCGATGTACCCAACTTAACAGCAATCTTACGATGGCATAAATATGAGTTTAACCATTCAACCATCCCAGCGGCGACTCCGAGCTTATAACATTTGGCACAAAGTAACCCATGACCAAAGGCAGCTTCCAAATCCGTGTAGATGGCATCGATTTGAAGACTCTGTTCCATGCCACGAAGACAGAATGAAGTAAACTCCAGTAAGTTTGTAGATACAGATCTGCCAGGATAAAACCCATGCTGCGCGGTAGAAATATAATTTTTTACGCTGAACATAAGATGATGATGAACAATTGATTCAAAAACTTTCGAGCAAGCGCACAAGCAAGAGTTTCCGCGGTAATGTTCAATATTTCGTTCATCGTTTTTATTTAAATACCGGGAACATAAACGATTCCTCCCATCTACGGGGATATTGATGATTTTGCAAAGAAAGGTTCAAGATTGCAGTTAGCGGAAATTTTAAATTTTCGATGCATTTTTTCAAAAGAATAGCAGTAATACCATCTGGTCCAGGGGAGAATGACTGTTTCAGACTGCAGGTAGCGTTAGCAACTTTGTCAGGGGTAATTAAAAACGTATCAACACTGAGTACATCACTGGGAACCAGAGACAAAGCTGCGGAAATGACGTCAGGTGAAGCGCATTCGCTATTGAAGACGTTTGAAAAGTGCTCAGCAAATAGGTCGCATTTGTTACGATTCGTAGACGCTTCACTGTTGAGCAAAAACATAGTGGATGGTAAGCCTTCCTTCTTACGTTTCGTATTTACGAGCTTCCTGAAGCTTTTCGGGTTCAAACGTAGGTTGTATTCGGCTTTACGTACAAATGCCGCATACAGACTTCTGTTCAGGGCTTTGTAAGACCGGCTAGCACAATTAAAGCGGATGCGATTAACAGGGTTTCGATTCCTTTGATAGGCACGCAAGGCTGATTTACGAGTGCGGTTAAGCCTAGTTAGTTGCCTGTTTCCCCAAATAGGTTTCTGACGAGGACCAACTTTTGGAACATGCTGAAGTAGAATATGCTGGATTATATCGGTAAAATATGACACGATTTCGTCCACAGCCCTAAATCGGTTGAAAGAGGTCCAGTCGATATCTCTCAGTGCTAAATTGATAGCATCATAATTTCCTCGTCGAAAGTTAAAACTGTTAGGATCGAACTCATCTATGAACTGTTCTTAACAGGTTTGTTGACGGTGACCATTATTGGTGGGGTATGGACGTCAACATTACAGAGGAGAGCAGGAGCAGTGGTGACTGAGCACGCTGGCAAAACATGCAAGATAGCGGAGATCAGATCCAGATACCTACCATTCGGGTTACAGACAGAATTGATCTGGTGCATACTGTGAAAAGCCATGCCGTCTAACAAGCGAGAACTGCCAACAGATGATTAACAGATGATCGCAAAGCGTCGACTACTAGGTAATTGGTCGTTGGCTGCACAGCCCAGGTTAAATCAGATCGGTTATAGTCTCCGAACAGAAGAAGGTCGTCGTTAATACCAATCGAAGTAACAGCTTTTTCAACAAATGCGGTATGACGATCAATAATATCCACTTCATTCCGCAAATTAGGTGTGATATAAATAGCACCGATTACAAAATTTGACTCGCCATTCATGATTGTAACCCATAACTGCTGAAGTGACTCGTCTGAGGCTTCAACTAGCAATGCGGATGACAAAGAGCGCCGAACAGCAATGCTAACTCCGCTGCCCCCTGCCTTTGTGCTGTTCCTCGAGCATCGGTCGGTTACATGCTGGAAAAAATTTCAGCCAAATCGGTTCAGTAGATGCCGAGAAAAAACTTACCACCCGCTGAAAAAACCTAAATTAATCCACCTAGCGGTAAGGCCCAGCCTTTCTCATTCAAACTTATTATTTGTAAAAATAGATTTACATGAACGCTTTAATTTAATAAATGTGTATTCACTTTTTTGATTTTAAAATAATGATGTTGTAATAGAAGTATAAAATATGAAATTTGACGTAATGTAAATGCTCAAGAAAAAGCGAAATAAAAGAAATGACTCTTAATTTCGAAAAATTCAATCACGTGCGATACCGGGAACATTCAAATAGTACGATACCACATTTGAATTATATTGTGGCCACATATATTGATCAAAGCAGGTATAGTTTTAAATAGCCTTTGAATTTCTTTTCTTTCCATAACTTTTGAACCACATATCAAATTGTTATGAAGTTTGTTATTTGTAAGTTTGAGAAATGACTCGTTCGTATGATGCTAGTTATGTTCAAATATGTCGTGTAATCTTTGAAATAATAAAATTTCGTTGTTTTATTAACAATTCAATACATAACGGTTGTTTAGTTCGATTATAATCAAATGAAATGGAAACGTATAGGGCAGCCAAACTTTGAAACCACGTGTTCAATCATAATTCATCAGTTAACCCTTAACTAGCCCGTTCATCTGATAATACTATTGATCAAATCGGTTGTGTACTTTCTGAGATAATGAAGTTTCGTGATTTTCACAATTCGGTACATTACAGACGAAGTTACAATTCGATTACAGTAAAATTCAATAGGGTGTTATGAGGCAGCTAGACCTTTCATTTGACACTAATTTCGTGAAATTCGGTTCAGTCATCTCTGAGAAAACTGAGTGAGTTTATGTATTCTTCGGAATATGTTCCTTTTCATAGATTATTTATTGTGTCCGTGGTAATCGCGTTTTATTGTGGTATATAGCACGATAAATTGTGAATTTCGTGTGGTAATTGTGGGTAAAAGTGTTTCGAATTTTATAACAGTGTTTTAAAAGTGATTTGGAAGTAAAACGATCTGGAAATTTGAAGTTTTATTGCCGTTTTTTTTTCACAATTTGTCGCCTAGCAAATGGCTGCTTTTAAAGCGCAGTGTTGTGTTGGTGACTTTCCTTTGATACGGTAGTGTGCAAGCTCATTCTCCGCCGACGGCACGATCTGCTGAGAGGCAGAAACTGAGAGAGCGGCAGTTGTAACCATAGAAACAAGTTGCCTAAACTTGTTTGCGTGCGAGCGGAGGCATGTTTGGTTTGCTGAAAGCTGATTCAATGGCTAAGATAAGTGCATACATTTACAGACATGTTTATTTATTTATAAATGACTCGAAGGTAGTAGTTTTCACCGACAAGAATCAAATTGTTTTTTTTTATATATATATTTCGTGTTGTAGTGTGTGCAGTACAGTATGATTTTTTAGCGATGAGTTTGTGCGTCATTTAATGGCGAATTCATCTTTCATGTGTAGCTACCACAGCGTAGCATTTTCGTACTGTTCTGTCATTCATTTATGCACCGCATGAAAAGGTGTACCAGACGATTGCTGTTTATCTATTTTGCGATATTTCATAATGTTAAAATTGTCTTGAATTTCCGAACTGAAATATATCTGATGACTATGTTTCAATATCCATTGTCATTCCTTTTCTATTTATGACTCTACTAGCTTTTGAATAATTATTTTTATGCCATAGCTAAGTTTTGTTAAATATGCTAAATTTTTATAGGCGCAGATCCAAAACGGTGAAATGAATAATAATTGTTCTGGCATTTTGTAAAGGGTTCAGGAATACTGTAATGGTGTTTCAAGCTCGTTTCCGCAGCTGTGCTACACCGCTCTGGACTACACTTTACAGCACGAAAACGAACACGCAAGCGACGCTACACTCAGTTGTCATATTTTTCGTATGGCATTTGAGAGCATTTGTTTTTGTTATTAGTGTTTTGAGACTGCACCCTGTTTCTTTCGGGTGTAGTCCAGGATAAAGTGTGTAGTCGGATACAGAAAAAGTATAGTCCGGAAAGTGAAAAAAAAGTACAGGACAAAGCTGTAGTCCGGGTGTGAACGTGCCGCGGAGACGAGTTCGACATTACTTATGCTTTTACGCATGTCGTTTGACAAAAAGGTCCCTATTGCTCAGCTTAATAATGAGCCAACATAACGCGTAACATTACTTGAACTCGTCACCCAGAGAGTACTGGTGTGGTTTGTGGAATTCAGAGTATGGTGCATTGTTGCTAGTCGAAGTTGAAATCTTATAATTCAATTTTTTCGATTTGTCTAGTTTTTGAGCAGAGGTTTTTGTATACTATGTCCCAATAATGACTAGTTCGGCATTTTGTCAACAAACTTAAGATACATATTTTGGTCAATCTGCGTATCTGCATTTTTCAAATTAATGGGGCTTTGGATGCATGAAACTTTGCCAATTTTTCTATTTGATAGGCAACACTCGCATCGACAGCTAATAGAGAGTCGGCGTGAATTATCGTGCTCCCGAGCGTCTCCGTCGGTAGTCGGGGATTGAGCGGTCGTGCATAATGCTTTGGTAAAACGCGTCTCCGGCCCGGGAGAGTTTTATGATATCTTAGTTCGAATCGTCCACTTAGTGTGGTATACCATTTTGCGTTTCACTAGGATGTACCACACTTACCTGTGCGTGACCCTACAACACTCTTTAGTTTATTACTGCTTTAAATCGGTCTCAAATCAAAAAATCGCTTTTTTAGAACAGACGAACAGTATAAAAGAAACGTCGTTAGTCGACCTGTTAGGCTCAAAGCCAGATGCCCGGGTGACCGAATATCTAGAGACTTCGCGTCGATACCTTTCATGAGGTCGTATTTTCTACAGATTGGTTATAACCGTGTTATAATTTTCGATGTAAATAGGGTCACTTCACGAAGAAGTGATAGGAGTCGCGAGGCGTTAACGTGGACTCAACTCTTGTAGCTTTCGTAACATTGTGTAGTCAGCTGAGATCAATCAATGGGATACGTTTCGGTAGTTACATAATAACTACATAAACAGATGTTCAAATATTTGAGTCGGTCTTGATTGAGTCATAGGTCCGGTATCCTCGCGTGCGCTTCATTTTTGCGGTGTTACTTCATCTAACATATTGATCGCATTATGACTTCCGTAGAAGGTATAATGAACTCGTACGTGCGATATTTATTATTATGAACCCGGTACTCGAACTCAGCGCATCGTTTACTAAAACGAAACCTGCCAACCTTAACCTTTTCTCCAATATCCCAGTGATTTCTCGTGGAAGTGCAGAGGTGTTCTCGGCTTCCATCAAAGCGAGTAACACGTCAACATATTCCTATACACACTCCTTCTTTGACCTGCATTCGGATGCGGCCGGCGCTGGTATTGCCTAATATAAAGATTAAGGTCACCAGTTTTTACACATTGAAGATGAATGTTAGTCCCAAGCATCATCTGTTGGTTCTCTGTGTAATTACAGCTGATCTGGCAATAATGGAGTAGCAACCGCGGGCGGTCAATCATGCTCATGCTCATGCTCATGCTCTTCGGAATATGTTCCTTTTCATAGCTAGATTTCACATTTTTAAACATAACAGGCAAAGTAATAGTCCGATTGCAAAAAAATCAATAGGGTCTTATGAGGTAACTAGACCTTTCATATGACACTGATTTTGTGAAAATCGGTCCAGCCATCCCTGAGAAACATGAGTGAAATTGAACCGTCTTCAGAAGACGTTTCATTTCATAACTTTTGAACCACATGTTCAATCTAAATAAAATTCAAAAGTTAGGGGTTTTTAAGATAGCCGTTCAGTTCAATTGATACCAATTTTGTTCAAATCGGTTGCGTGATTTCTGAGATATTGGTGTTTCGTGATTTTTACATTTTTAATCACAACCTCTAAAATAAAAATCCAATTACATAAAATTTATTAGAACTTTAATTTGCATATAATTTCATTAAAATCAGTCCAGCCATCTCTGAGAAAAGTGAGTGAAAATAAAAATCTGCACATACACACACATACATACAGAAAATGCTCAGCTCGTCGAGCTGAGTCGAGAGATATATGCCATTCGGCCCTTTGGAGCACTTTCATATCTTCGGTTTTGCAAGTGATTGCTATACCCTTCTAGGAGAAAGGCAAAAAATTAAAGAAATTATTAATTAGGAGTAGAATATTCGTGCTGAAGAAATAGCGAAATAAAAGAAATGACTTTGAACTTCGTACACTTCAATCATGAGCAATACCGGGGACGTACGAATAGCACAATACCAAATTTAAATTTTGTTGCGGCCATATGGAAAGCCAAACTTTTCATTTGACACTAAGATTGTTGAATTTAGTCCAGCCATTTTTGGGAAAACGAGTGAATTTGAAAAGTCACCGCAACATGTTTCTTTTCACAATTTTTTAACCTCGTGTTTAATCACAATAAAATTAATCAATTAACCTTTAATTAGCCCGTTCATTTGATACCAATATCGTTCAAATCGGTTGTGTACTTTCTGATATAATGAGGTTTCGTGATTTTCATATTTTGATACATTACAGACAAAGTAAGAGACCGATTACATTGAAGTTCAATAGGGTGTTATGAGGCAGCTAGACCTTTCATTTGACATTAATTTCGTGGAAATCGGTTCAGCCATCTTTGAGAAAAGTGAGTGAGTTTAAGTAGTCTTCGGAATATGTTTCTTTTCAAAGCTGGATTTCACATTTTTAAACATAACAGGCAAAGTTATAGTCCGATTGCAAAAAAATCAATAGGGTCTTATGGGGTAATTAGACCTTCCAAATGGCACTGATTTGAGAAACATGAGTGAGAATAAACACTCTCCAGAACACGTTTCTTTGAATAACTTCTGAACCACACGTTCAATCTGCATGAAACTCAAAAGTTAAGGGTTTTTAAAGTAGCTCGTTCATTCAAAATCAATTTTGTTAAAATCGGTTGAGTAGTTTCTGAGATAATGATGTCTCATTTTTTTTACATTTTTAAACATAACCTCTAAATTAAAAATCCGATTGCAATGAAATTCAATAGGGTCTGATGGGGCAACTAGACCTCTCATTTGCAATTAATTTCATGAAGATCGGTCCAGCCATCTCTGAGAAAATCGAGTGAGATTAGGAGAGCGTTACACACACACATACGCACACACACATACGCACACACACACACATACATACAGAAAATGCTCAGCTCGTCAAACTAAGTCGATTGATATACGAGATTTGACCCTTTGGAGCAGTTTTATACCTTGGGGTTTTCCAGTGATTGCTTTACCTTTCTAGGAGGAAGGCAAAACAGGGTTCCCGGAAAAACACTGCCAACATATTCAAATATACCTTAATTAATAGCCAAAATACCACTTTATCTTACCCTGAACAGCCGAAAAACAAATCACGAAAAATTATCATTTTTCAACCTTCCAGAGTATGGTACTCCCTTAAAGACTTCAACAGTTTAAAAGTGATAATAATTCAAATATCAATGCAAAGTCATTCGTCAATAACATCAAACTTCTATTCAGTGGTTTTCACTTGAAACAGGTTTTGAAATCACCAGTGTTATGAGAACCCTCCTGCTGGACAAACGCTATCTCCCATACATTTCTTTATTTATTTTGTTAATAAATGCAAAGTAATGTTTGATTAAAGTGCTTGATCTAAATTTCAATTTATTTCATATTTTTTCAGATATTCGGCCAACACATAGACTTAATATACGGTAAGTTTTGAGTCGCAGTCTCATCGCCATCCTTTGGAGCACCAGCTTGTGCCATTCGCCAAGTTCGTTATCAACCCAGAGCTGTTGCGCTTTTGAAAATTATATTTCAAGAGCTACTTTCACGCCCCGACTCGCTGGCAAGTCTCTCTTCAAGACGCGAATGCCCTTCCAGCAATGGCAAATTTGTGAAGATTAAAACGTAGAGCAGCGTGAAATTGCTTTGCGTACACGTACAGGACCAGTCTAACGGGTGCAGTACTGCCAAGTTGAGCTCTTGTACAGCAATAAAAGTACATCGCACTGTTGCTTACCCTTTCCGTTACTACATTGGGGTACCACGAAACCCGCTAACGAGCGTCGTTTTCGCTGATACATACATACATACACTATCGTCCTTCGACCAGGGAAAATGACGTCTTCAGACCGGATGCTGGTCTTAGCTTACTACCCACCGTCTGAGATGAGATGAGATGTCCCGAACGTTGCCAACCGATAATGGCAGATGCAAGAATTAGCCTGCTTGCAGAGAAGTTTTCTAAACGGAAAATGTTTCAATTTTCTATTTTTTTGCCCTGCTTGAGCTAGTTGGATGTAATTTCCTTCTGTATACGCAGCTACCTAAGGCAAAAACAGAGAAAGTGTTAGCATTCGAGAAAATTTACCTGCACTCTTCTTTCAATGAACCCTCTGGGAGTCAAGCAGCTTGCCAGTCTTGCTAGCTGGTGATGGAATATCGAAAATTTATTTTCCATCGTTTCATCATCTCTCGTCTGACCGACCGCCACGAGGGAGGTGGGATTCTCTAACCCCATTACTGTGATCCTGAGATTATACTCAATGTTGCTGCCGCTCCTGACGAAACGTGTTTGAGTGTACCTAATCGACACCGTCTGCCGGAGCTTCTAATTAAGGAAGAAATGGAGAAGGGTAATTTGCGGATGGAGATCAGATTTTGATTGAATGTTTTCGGCGCTTTGAGGGTTTCGGATGACGTGCGAAAGTCCTCTTCAGTTCGTTAGGTTCGGTTAATTTTTGGAATTGGATGCTGTCATCTAACAAAGTGCCAGCTTCTTGTGAAACGAGTGAAAACTTTTTGGTAATCTTTGACTATTTCACTATAATGATTTGACATTTTTTCTACCGAGTTCGTGTTTCGGCAAACTTATCTGGGCGGTTGAAAATGGTTCGAATGGTGCTGTATTGGTGTCTTCGTTTTATCAATTTGTCAACTTCTCGCATCAACAAATATTTTACGAATTAGATTTTCAATTATTTTTTGCTCTTCTTTCTCTCGCAGGTAGCTGTACGGTGGGAAACACGACATACTTCCACGGTGAGACGTTTAAATTGGATTGCCGAACACAATGCGTTTGTCAGGTAATTGAATTTCCGTTACACTGTGGTACTATTTTTCACATTCCAAGTTTCTTGCTTCCGGTGCTTCTTTCTGTGCTTGGCAAACACGCGGGAGGCAGCACTTGTAGGCGTCCCCATCAAACCGTTTTGTTCCATTTTCTAGGAAACGATTTTCCAATTTGCTCGTTTTTTTTCTCTTCTTCTTTGATTTCCCTAAGTACTAGAGAAAAACGTGATGATTGGCCCTATCGCACAGAGGGCCAATTTGCGAACGTGTTGACTTAGCTGCTCAGAAACGAGACTCAATTAAGAGAGAACAAGGATAGGGTTCAGTAAAGCTGCGAGCGTGACTAAAAACGTAATGAAACAATGAAAAGAAGTGAAGTTTTGGGCAGGGAGAAATTATAGAAGGCTTAGGTTAAGCACCTTTTAACTTGAATAACAAATTATGTTCGATAGAAATTTCATTACTAATCTGCAAATGTTGTAGCGATTATATTGTAAAGCTCCGCTTTGGTAATTATCAACTAATTTCTTTGATTTGCATCCCATTGTAGAATGGAAAATAGAGAAAATGAATTCATTACATCTTGGGATGAAAATCATCCTGTTTCGCATTTTTTCTATGCGGTTTTAGCATTTCTAGAGAAAAATCAAGTTCGCGAAAAGTGGTTGAACAGGGGTAAATTATACGCTTTTTTCTGTAGTATATGTTAAGCGGGGCTGAAAAAAAGATCTTCTAATATGAATAGTTGATTATAATCTTTTACCAATATTTTATCAGGAGACAGATTTATTTCAAATGCGGTCTGAAGCCGGTCAAGTTACAATTCATCGCTCTTTGCTTTCACTTTGAAGAAAGTTAACTGAATTGTTTAGGCTTTGCCGAACCTAGGATATTAATCACTAAACCAAACGTCTACCCTTCTGGTTATGGTAATCTTGTGACCTTTTTCAAACAAAAGCCATTCTTTTTAAGCTACCCCATCGAACTTACTGGCCAGACATTTCAAACAGGTGTAAGTTTGCGAATTACTGAATGTTGAAATTAATTACCATTCTAAGTGCTTCAAGTCCAGTTCACAACTTGTGGGATTCGCATTTACTACCTTCATCTGAAATCCTTGCCGCATGGGGCATAAATTATTTCCCCGAGACTGTCACGAATGCTTGAAATACACGTCACGCGCTAGACTCCAGCAGGTTGACCGCCCTAGGGGTGAGATAAGTTCACCTGCAATAATTGATGAATGACCCACTCAATGCTTTGTTCCGTTTAATCCCCATCGGGATCAGTGTTATTGATTCAATTATACATAAATGGAATACCGTCCGCCAGGGGTTATACTCTCCTTTGTGTTCAGTAATGTCGCATTGATGTAAATAGAAATAGCTTTAAGAAAATATACGTGTACAAAGGAAATCGTTTTTGTTTTGTTTCACGGAATGGCCTGAATGCTTTGCTTAAAACGAGTGCATGACTGGAACAAAAATACATATTAAACTTCGCAAAGTAATGAACGGAAAAATTCAGAAGCTAGGGGTAATATTTTACGTTAGCACACGGGTTCAACTCAGTTTTTACTATGTATACTTTTTTTGGCCGGACGTAATACATTGTTATTAGCCATTTAAAATTTATCACCACGGCTGACCTTTCGACTGCCTGCTTTTCTTATTCATTTTTTCTTCTTTTTCTTCCTCCATACAACCCTGCCCGTCAACCTTCACTGACTAACGGAACCCTTTTCAGAACGGAAGACACGCATGTTCGACCCTTTGTCCACACGAGAACCTGCCGCCACCCAACGATACAGCCATTTGCGTGGGGCCCCGGCTGGTGGAGCTGCCGGATCATTGCTGCCGGGTGTGGCTTTGCGAGCAGCCAGCCACCGACGGTACGTACATACTGGTTTATTAGGTTTTGGGATGTTTTATGATGATCGGCATTTATGAACATACATGTTAAGGTAGTACCCAGTTTGGAAATTGGCAAGAAAGTACCAGTTTATTAAAACAACTTTAAATGTTTTGTCAAGGCATGACCAAATCATGCAACGATCATGTTTATATAAATTTATAGTTTCAATTAAAAGTTGAAAGAAGCTTGTTATAATATCAAAAATTTTGCTAAGATTTTACCAAAACATACAGGTTGAAAAATAGAAACAAATAGAAATATGCATGAAGAAATGTTCTAAAGCTTTTTGTTTTTTTTTTTTTTAAAGGGAGGATTTGGTAGTAGCTTAAGTATTTATGATAAATATTAGTAAGCAATGAGTATGTGTGTCCAATCACAAATGGCGACTTCTCAATACTGTTAGAAAATTGTAATTTTAATTGTTAGGATTTGTTTGCTTTCGCATTTAGGACTTATCGTTCGTAGGGATTTAAACCTACTTGTCAAAAAAGGGGAAGTAAACTTATTTAATTGCTAACTTATTGGCTATAAAGAGAGCTAATCGTAGCAATTGAGGATTGCAACGATTTTTGTCGAAAATTGTCAATAATTTTATTTGACATAGCTTCTGATGGTTCAACACCAGTAAGTCTATGTAATTCGAGTGTACCAAACCAAGGAGGACGCTTCAAAATCATTTTCAGAATTTTATTCTGAATCCTTTGGAGCGTTTTCTTCCTTGTTGAACAGCAACTTGACCAGATCGGTACAGCATGAAGCATTGCTGGGTTTAAAATTTGTTTATATATCAAAAGTTTGTTCTTTAAACAAAGTTTAGATTTCCTGTTAATGAGAGGATATAAACATCTCGTATATTTGATGCACTTGGCTTGTATACTCTCAATGTGCTCTTTGAAAACAAGGTTTTTATCGTGAATTAGTCTCAAGTACTTAACCTTGTCAGACCAACTTAGATGAATGGGGTGATCATCTTGACAACGTGATTACTGTTTGGCTTGAGGAAAGAAACCCTAGTCTTATGAGGAAAAATTATCATTTGAGTTTTAGAAGCATTGGGAAAGATTTTTCACTTTTGCAAGTAGGAAGAAAAAATGTCTAAACTTCTCTGCAATCGACTGCATATAACACGAAGACTTTTTCCTTTTACGGAAATGCTTGTATCATCACAGAACAATGACTTTGTGCATCCCGGAGGCAAATCAGGAAGATCTGAAGTGAATATGTTGTACAGGACTGGACCCAAGACCAGGCCCTTTAATCTTCACCTTCATGAGTAGTGCTGGGACTATCCGGATTAAAATATCCGGATATCCGACCTCGGATATCCGACAAATATCCAAAATCCGGATCAACCGGATATCCGGATAACATCCGACAGGATATCCGGATTTTCGGAAAGTCGGTTATCCGGATATTGTATCTGAACATAGATTTATGATTTTTATTATTTATATTTACATAATTAATAATTACTTGCGAGGAGATGGGGGAATGTGTAAAAAGCCATTTTTCGCGGTACGTTTCATTCGAACGGGCCTAAAAGACAGAAAAAAAATCTGTCTATACTAATTCTATCTATACTATCCGGATATCCGACTATTCGATTATCCGTATTCGGATATCCGGTCATCCGAATAGTATTCGTTCACACATCCGTGATACGAGCTTCGGATAACAGGATCACGAATATATCCGGTTAAAAGTCCCAGCACTATTCATGAGTGCATCGTCAAGCGACGATGACGCAACTCAACTTCGTCTTCAACCCGACTTGATATCAACTTCGTTTTGTTTCACTCTCCCTCTCACTGAGCACAAAACAAGCGTTTTTCACTCGGTATATTTTGTTTCGTCGTTTCTTTTTCGGCCTATTTGTATCGTCGGTTCAGATTGAACTGCTAGAACTGAGGCTTAAAGGGCTATTCCCACTGCTTCCGTTCAGGGACCGGGCTCGTCCGGGACTTTTCATGCATTCACACTGCGCCGTGCTTGAACCGTGCCCGCGCTGCGCTCTGGCTGAGAAATGTTGATGTGTGTATGTGAAAGAACGTCTTCCTCATTTTTTCATACCGCAGTTCACTCCGCGCGAAATATGTCACTACAACATACACGCATCCACCCGAGTGCCTTCCGTGCACTCTTCGGCCAACACAAAGTATCGTCGGCAACGATAGTTTTTCTCTCGCACGGCGGAAGCACGACGTCAACTCAACGCTGTCCCGGTCTGGGCACGGCGCGTCGGTGTGAATGCATTCATAAGAACGCATGCAATCAATCTCAAACGAGCCCGGACGACACACGGAACAGCCACGGCCCGGTCCCGGCCCGGTCCCGAAACGGAAGCAATGGGAATAGCCCTTAAAGGCAGCAACGAAGAAAGTAAATTCGAGCAAATTTTGCTTCAATTGACGATTTAAAATTTATCGTCAACTGCGTGATGACGCTGAACCGAAGCAAGTTATTCGCTTTGACCTGTGAGGTAAGGACAAGCATGTTGGGTGCTGTGATTGATGTATTTGGTCGCAGGCTTTGCAAATCGTTGTGTGGAGCATTTTACGCGCTACATGTTACACGTTACATGATACACATTATACATTATATGTTACACGTTACATATAACATGTTTCATCCCAATCCGCACGAGAGTCACAAATGAAATAAGGCTTTGGTCTCAGTATTGTCCCCCAAACAATTTAGAAAAAAATGGGGCAACAGTTTTTGTAATTGAGTAACTATTACTTTTTATAGAAAAACTTGTGTAAATTTTCTCACAAAAGTCACGAAGCAAGGGTATTTTTTCATTAAGTAGTCACGGTGATAATTTGAAGAACAAAAAACATTTTGTCCAGAGAAATAGTTTTCCCAGTTAGTCACTGTGACTTTCGAAAGGAAATATACAACAACAGTTTTGTTTGAAAAAAGGTGTGACCTTTTAAAAAACTTATAAGTTATTTGCATTGTTACATTGATTTTGGTAATCATCTCTTGTGGTTTGAGGTGATATCAGGAAAAGTAAACATCAAGCTTAGACCGATAAATATCACTGTTTGATCACAGTGACTTTTGTCAGGAAATATATGTCAAATGTGAATGTCAGGAAATATATGTCAAATGTGAATTCGAAATTTGTATCAGCCTAACAAAGAAAACATTACTTCGATATTGCATATTCCCTCCATCCAACGTTCGATTAGTATTGTCTCACAAGAGTCTCCGTATCGATTGATCTTTATTAAATAATCTATGATCATTATCGAAAAGAATGAATCTTTTTCTGAAAAGGTCATCAAAAATAATTGGTGACGAATTCCTTTAGTTTTTTGGTTCATCAAGATGGAGGTGATACTACTACTACTACTACTACTAAAAGCGGTCAAAATATATATAATAAAAATATAGCATAATATAATTTATACAGTTTCCTCGTGAACTTCATATATTTTGTAACAATATTATACTGCCCATAATCGCATATTTGTAACATTTGCAAAATTGGTTGTTCGAGCAAATCGCACTTTTATATTTTGACCTTAAATGCTTTGTTCCCTTTATATTCTTGCAAATAGACACTTTAACTGAACTTTGTATCATGAAGAAAGCACTACTTTACACTCTGTTTACATTGAACATCACTTTTGAAGTCAAATTGGTTGAAATTTTTGCAATGATACATTTATGCCGTCACTTTCAAGCTACTTTCGGAATATATCACAGGGAAAATGAAGTTTTTCATGTATTCAACAAGCATGAGCTGAACATCAGAAATGGATCACCGGTGGTTGGTTACCGGACCAGAACAACTTTCGAGTTCCAAAGGATGCAGATGTGGATTTGGCTGGAATCTTTTTTGACAAAAAAGTTGGAAAAGTTTAAGTAGTGTGACAATTATGCGGTTATTTACGCTATGTGACAAAACAACTTGTTATTTTTTACGACTATTTTCACACAAACATAAGCATATTTTTTCAGATGTAAAAAGTACATACTATTCTAAGCATTTCCCAATAAAAAGCACGAAATCCATTAAATGTCGAATGTTACAATTATGCGATTACAGGCAGTATAACAGGGGCTCTATTAGAACAGACATATGATTGAAAAGATGAATGAATGTAATATTTTTATGTGTCTGAAATATTTGAAATTTTCCGAATAATAATCAAAACCTAATTTTTCTGAAGGCGCATAAAAATTCCAAGGGGTAGGCGATATACTTTTACCATAAAAATGGAATTGTATTTTGAAAACACTTTTGGCATTCATCGCAATTTCAACTTCTTGTGTTTTATTACTTTATATGTACACATTCAGTCATATCTAATTTTCATCAGCGAAATAAAAATAATCTAAAAAAGTAATGAGAATTGGTCACGAATGAAATATTCTATTCTAGGACTTTGTCACCAAAAAGTATTCATGTATGTATTGATGAAAATACGACTCGCGGTGACAACTTCAAACAAAGGAAACGTTTCTAAATTCTCCTATAAACATCACCAAGTTGTTAATACGAAAAAGCAGAACGTTCTAACGAACCACTTTGTGACAATTACCAAAAGTTTGTATAAGGCTCTAAGCCCCGCCTTTTCAGCATTCCTGACCATCTACAGAAAATGTAAAAAAAAAGTTCTTCGTACGAATATGAATTTTCTTTTTTTCGGACTGGGATTGCACGTGTTATTTACATTACGTCCCGTCCCGTTTACATTCAAATCATATGTAATATGTTACAAATCGCATAAATCAGCTTTAAAGCATAATTTTCCTAGCCCTTATTCCTGCTCCTATATGTCTAAGGCCATGGAAATACTGGCGCGGTATGCGCTGTGAAGGCGACTCGCTCTATCACTGGTTAAGGTACAGCTCTACTTAGGGCTGTACATTAACCCACGGCAAGGCGAACCGTCTTTGCAACGCAAGCCGCGCCAGTATGTCCACGGCCTAAAATGCAACAGCAGCATCAATGCTTTGTTTGTCCGAAGCAGCTAGCTGGCATCTCTATCTTATTTGCTTTGTTTCATCGCAGCTACCATCGCAGCGGATCCGCGATTTGCGGGCCCCATTGACAGATGCTATGTTATGCGTATGAAAAGTGGCGGTGATATGCTATCTCGTTTACACATACACTGATATGTTAGTCCCCGAAACATGGCGGGATTCCAGCTAGCTGGTCCGAAGTAATCTACCCTCATCCATCCAAGTGACGATTTCATTGAAGCTGACTATAGTCGCTTCAGTTTGACAATGATGACGAAGACGACGACGACGACGATTGTAGACATTCATTTTAAGCAATATTTTTGTGAGTTGAAGTTGTTTTTAACTTCCTCCGAAAGACGGAAGGCAAAGCAGAACGCAAAAGATTACACATGCAACAGTCTGGGGTGTTCATCTTCTCTTCACGGTGTCTCTGGTAGAAGAAACTTATCCGAAAAAAATTGGTATCGCTCTTATACTCATCATTCGAAAACTCAAGGTGTCCCCTTTATCATGCTACTAAAATTGAAATTTTTTTTTTCAGACATTTTTTTTTGTAATTGAAAACCTGGTGGAATGGGAACAATGTATACTTATCAAGGGATTTAGGTGCTGTGGGACCCGATCAGATAGTGTTGAAACCTTCAAGTTTTATTTTTTTTATGTAATGAAACTATATAGGCATGATCTTAGATTTTTTGAAAAGGGTAAAGTGGGGTAAAAAAGACCCGAAAATTCTGAGTCCAAAAACTGCTGACAAGACAAAAAAAGCTATAACTTTTTGTACGCTTAATCGATTTCTCTGAAAATTGATATGGTAATTCTATCCTATAAAAATATACAATGTCGGTTATTGAAAGATGCTGTCGAGACTACATAATTAGATATTAACATTTTTCTTTAAAAACATGGTGATTTTTGGAGTTTTTTTTTCTTTTGTCATCAGAACTAGGTTTTAAATTTAAACAATACCTTCAACTCAAGAGCTCTTATTGGACGTATTCAAAAAGTGCACCGTTTAAAAAAAAACGATTTTTTCATAACAAGGTTTAGGCCATCATTTGAACCTGTTGCACACAGAGCGCAACTCCATTTTGTACCTATATTTAAAATGCTTGCTATTGCAGGCTATAGCTCTATAACGTCCCTGTTGGTCTCGAGGTACGATGCTTGTCTTACAAGCCAGTCCTCGTATGTTCCAATTCCGGTTGGGAAAGACCGTTAAAATCAATCACATCTTAAATTTTTGTTATTGATACTCGCTTCGCATTATTTTCACACAATATCAGAAGCAAGTTGGTTTAAAAAATTGACCTCCAAAATATCTCGGGTTCGAGTAGGGCTCGGGTTTCACAGCTTTTTCACAGTTCGGGTCGGGTTCGGGTTTCCCAAAAATAAAATTTTCGGGTTCGGGTTTGATCGGAAAAAAAAGTTTCGGGTTCGGGTTTCAACCGAAAAAAAATCGGGTACTGGTCGGGTACGGGTTTGAAAAAAGCAAAACCCGACCATCTGTAGTAGCCAGTACTTCAAACATTCTTAATGGTCAATAAGCATGACAAGTTGCAGAAAAATCGATGCGTTCTTCTCAAAAATACAGTAACATTATGATTTTAGCAGCACTTGGACATTAGAGTTTAGAATGCCATTTTACCAGGCCCAGATTTAAAGGGGGGGGGGGGGGGGAATTGCCCCGAGCCTTTCGACACGAGGGGCCCCCTGGTTCTAGGCCAGACGTGAATACAGGTTGGATACCTATTTTGCGTTTTGCTCGTCACCTTCCAGCGAAGCGTTAAATCATTTCAACTAATTTTCTTAAGAAAAGAGGCCTCACGATTTTTGTCCCGGGCCCCCAACACCTGAATCCCGCTCTGCATTTCACCCCACTAACTCCTTTCCCAAAAAACCTATATGTACACATTATTTCATGGATGAACAAATCCTGGAAATTTAGGCTCAGTTGGAGGACATCGATACAAAACGGAGTTGCGTTCCTGGCACAATGGGTTTAAATAATGATTTAAAACATGTATGGATAATGAAATTTTCTCGGTCGTTCTAAAACGGCGCATATTTTAATAACATCAAATGAAAGCTCTTGAGTTGCTTTATAAATTGTATAGCTTAGAAACAGGGTCCAGTGTTGTTGACAAGCAAAAAAGAGCTGTAATAATCACCATTTTTTGAAGAGAAATGCAAATATCTTATAACGAAACCACGACAGCAACTCTTAACAACCGGCATTTTATATTTTTTATAGGATAGAATTACCATGTCGAATTTTGAAGAAATCAATCAAATCAATCATCAATCAAAATTATCAATCAAAATCAATTTATTAAACATTTTCTTTTTTCAGCTGATTTTCGACTCCAAATTTTCGAGGGTCTTTTTTGCCCCACTTAACCCTTTTCAAAAATCTGATATTATGTAGACAAAGCTATATAAATAAAAACAACCCTTAATATTTCAGTACTATCAGAGAACCCTAATAACGTTTTATATTTCTGAAACAAATTATTTATTTCCATTTCACTAGCTATTCATTTACAAATATATGTTCGAAAACATACTGTTCTAGACCCCCCGATAGAACATTTCAGTTTCGGTAGGATATTAAAGGGGACAGCTCAAGCATTTGAATAACGAGTATTAGAGCGATACTAATTTTTTTTGGATAAGTTCTTCAACCAGAGACACCGTGCTCTTCGGCAAGCGCCAGCCAAACTGAGTTTACGAAGTTTCAGTAGCAGCGAGTGAAACAAAGGGGTTGCGTGTTCTCCTTTTGATGCTTCATTCGACGATGTTGAGGCCTGCCCAAGACTGAACCTTGAGGCACACCTCCTCTGACAGGAAATCTATCAGATTTTGAATTCTGATAGACAACCTGCAGAGCTCGATCAGTGAGATAATTTTTTGAAATTTTGATTAGGAAAGTTGGAAAATTAAAAGTTTGCAATTTCGCAATCAAACCCTTATGCCAAACACTGTCGAATGCTTTTTCTATGTCTAAAAGAGCAGCTCCAGTGGAATAATCTTCAGATTTGTTTGCTCGTATCATATTAGTAACTTTGAGCAATTGATGAGTAGTGGAATGCTCATGGCGAAATCCAAACTGTTCATCTGCAAAAATTGAATTTTCGTTGATGTGTGACATCATTCTGTTGAGAATAATTCTCTAAAACAGTTCACTTATTGAGGAAAGCAAACTTATTGGTCGATAACTTGAAACTTAGGCTGAATTCTTATCCGGCTTCAAAATTGGAAATTATTGCTAAAAATTTCATTGTGCTCTCAGGGAGATGTTTGATTAATATATTAAAGATTCCATCGTCACCAGGTGCTTTCATATTTTTGAAATTATTAATAATTGATTTAATTTCATTCAAGTTTGTTTCAACTATTTCTGCAGTTAAAAATTTCTGGGAAGAAATTAAATCAAATTGACGTGTTCAATTGGACTAACAAAATTCGAATTTGAATTATGAACACTCTCAAACTGCTGAGCAAGTCTTTGAGCCTTTTCTTCATTGGATACAAGAAAACGTTCACAATCTTTTAAAACTGGAATAGGCATTGAAGGTCTCTTAAGAATCTTCGACAGCTTCCAAAAGGGTTTTGAACATGGTTCCAATTTTTCAACTTTAGTCTCAAAATTTTGATTTCTCAGAAGAGTAAATCTATGTATAATTTCTTCCTGTAAATCGTTATAAATAATTTTAAAAACAGGGTCACGAGAACGTTGATATTGACGTCTGCGGACATTTTTCAAACGAGTTAGAAGTTGAAGATTTTCGTCAATTATTGGTGAATCAAATTTCACTTGAGCCTTTGGAACAGAATAATTCCTTGAATTAACAATTGCACATTTTAATGCTTCCAAAGCGGAATCAATATTCACTTCGTTTTGCAAATCAGGCTCATTATTGGAATTTCTTTCAATATGAGTTTTGTATCTTTCCCAATTAGCCTTGTTATAATTTAAAACAGAGCTCATAGGGGTTTAAAACTGATTTATGTGATTATTGTTATTGGAAGATGGTCAGAATCAAAATCAGCATGTGTGATCAATTCGCTACATACATGACTTTGATCTGTTAGTACCAAATCGATTGTTGAAGGGTTTCTTACAGAAGAGAAACATGTGGGACTATTCGGAGACAAAATAGAATAGTATCCAAAATACCAAACATGTAAACACTGCAGACACTCGAATTGTCCGACAGAGAATGCTCTCTCTTTCTCCTCGTAGTGATGCGCGTTTTTTTAGTCTTGAGGAAGACTGATGGGAAATAACTTTCAGGTAGTTTAAAAGACACACTGAAAAAAAAAACACAAACTTTGAAGCTATATAGGCAGTCAAAGACCAGTCCTTAAGCAACCGAAAACACGTCTGATCTGCAGGACAGCTCAAGACGCACTGTTTAGTTTTTAGTTGAGAATGTTATTAAGTTGGTAGATGTATCAGTTTCACAATAAAACCTAAATTAATCCACCTAGCGGTCAGACCCAGCCTTTCTCATTCAAACTTTTATTTGTAAAAATAGATTTACATTAACGCTTCAACCCAATATATGTATATTAACTCTTTAGGTTCTAAAATATTGATGTTGTAATCTATACCTATAAAAATGCAGTCCGGCCTGTCTGTTTGTCTGTCTGATCCATATAGGCTCGGAAACCACCGAACCGATCGACGTGAAAATTTGTATGCCGGGGTTTTAAGGGCCTAGAAAGTTTCCTATGATGGTTTGAGACCCCTCCCTCTTCTGGAAGGGAGGGGTCCCACACAAATGAAATTTCTGCACATCTCAAAAACTAACCAAGTTAATGGAACCAAATTTGGTATGTGGATGTTTATAGGAGTAACAAATATGTCCATATTAGTTCGACACCCCTCCCTCTTCTGGAAGGAAGGGGTTCGATACAAATGAAACACAAATTTCTGCATATCTCGAGAACTAATCAACTGAATGGAACCAAATTTGGCAGGTAAATGTTTTTAGTGGTAAAAAATATGTCCGTAATAATTTGACACCCCTCCTTCTTTTGAAAGGGAGGGGTGTCATACAAATGAAACACAAATTTCTGCACATTTCGAGAACTAACCGAGTAAATGGAACCAAATTTAGCATGTGAATGTTTTTAGGGGTAACAAATATGTCCATAATGGTTCGACACCCCTCCCTCTTCTAGAAAGGAGGGATTCCATACGAATGATACACAAATTTCTGCACATCTCGAGAGCTAACCAACTAAATGGAGCCATATTTGGCAGGTAAATGTTTTTAGTGGTAACAAATTTGTTCCATGATCGACCTCAGGCAACATTTTGGATTGTAAGATGGCAACTTCCGGTTTCTGGAAAACAGCCAAAATGGCCGATTTCCACCCAATATAATAATATCCGGATCTAGAATGATACACATGACCTAAAATCGATCGATATTGTCTTCAAATGCCATTAAAAAATCCAAAATGGCGACTTTCGGTTTCGGAAAAACAGCGACAAACGACAAAATACCACCAAATATGGGTATTCCCGGAACCGTAATGATGCACTGGAGCCACAAATCGACTTCAGACAACATTTTGAATTGTAAGATGGCAACTTCCGGTTTCTGGAAAACAGCCTGAAATGGACGATTCCCATTAAATATGAGTATCTCCGGAACCAGAAAGATGGACAGAAGCAAAAAATTGATCACAGACACAATCTTGAATTTTAAGATGGTTACTTCCGGTGTTTGGCAAACAGCCGGAATATGAATGTTTTCGGAATCAGGATTACGCTCAGATGAAAGAAATTGATGTCACAGGCAATTTTAAAGTCCAAAATGACGACTTTCGGTTTCTGAAAAACAGCCCAAAGTGACCAAATACCACCCAATATGAGTATCTCTGGAGCCAGAATGCTGCAAGAAGCTAAAAATTGACCTCAGACACTATTTTGAATTGTGGGATGGCAACTTCTGGTTTCTGGTAAACAGCCAAAAATGGCCGATTCCCGTCTAACATGAGTATCTCCGGATCTAGAATGATACACAGCAACTGAAATCGACCACAGACCCCATTTTGGATTCTAGGTTGGCGACTTCCGGTTCCTGGGAAACAACCGAAAATGATCGAATAACATCCAATATGGGAAATAATATCGAATAATATCCAATATTTCTATAACCAAAATGAGGCATAGAGGCCAGAAATTATCTTAAATACCATTTTAAAATCCAAAATGGCGACTACCGGTTTGTGAAAAACAGCCTAAAATAAACAAATGCTATCCAATATGAGTATCTCTGGAACCAGAATGATGCAAGGAGCTAGCAATTGACGTCAAGCACCATTTAAAATTGCTAAATGGCAACTTCTAAGAAACAGTCGAAAATGACCGAATAATACTCAATATGGATATTTCCGTAATCGAGATGATGCATGGAAACCAAACATTGACCCTGGACACCCTTTTGAATTTAAAGACAACTACTTTTAGATTCTGTTAACCTGTGTTGTTCATCAGTTAACCCTCAGCTAGCCCGCTCATTGATAATAATATTGATCAAATCGGTTGTGTAGTTTCTGAGATAATGAAGTTTCGTGATTTTCACATTTCGGTACATTACAGACGAAGTTACAGCCCGATTACAGTAAAATTCCATAGGGTATTATGAGGCAGCTAGACTTCTAATTTTACACTAATTTTGTGGAAATCGGGTCAGCCATCTCTGAGAAAAGTGAGTGAGTCCATGTAGTCCTCGGAATATGTTCCTTTTCATAGCTGGATTTCACATTTTTAAACATAACAGGCAAAGTAATAGTCCGATTGCAAAACAAATCAAACTAATTTTGTTCAAATCGGTAGTGTAGTTTTTGAGATAATGATGTTTCATGATTTTAACATTTTGATACATAACCTCTAAACTAAAAATCCGATCACAATGAAATTTAATAGGGTCTTATGGGGCACCAAGACCTTTCATTTGCAATTAATTTCATGGAAATCGGTCCAGCCATCTCTGAGAAAAGTGAGTGAGGATAAAAATCTGCACATACACACACACATACACACACACACACACACACACATACACACACACATACACACACACATACACACACACATACAAACACATACACACACACATACATACAGAAAATGCTCAGCTCATCGAGCTGAGTCGAGTGATATATGCCATTCGGCCCTTTGGAGCACTTTTATACTTTCGGTTTTGCAAGTGATTACTATACCTTTCTAGGAGAAAGGCAAAAAGTTAATTTCGAATCGATATATCTGAATTAATATATTTATCTGAAGCTACTTCAACTAAATTTGTTAAAGATTGACTCAAAAATAAAGTGTCTTGGCTGAAATAATTTGGATGATCTATTAGAACCATACAAAAATAATTTACATGATATTTGTTGTCGTACGATATTCATTGACTATTGATGATAAAGTTAATTCGTTGCTATTGTATGACAAGAAAATAAAATGTGTAAATTGATCCTATGGCTTCAAGGGTTACCTAGGGCAACAATTTGCTAACCTCTTGTAATAGACAATCTGATAGAGATGAACCATCAAAAGATAGCCATCAAAAAAACAATGCTTATTTCTAACACACTGCATCGTTCAAGGTTTTGATCCAATCTACAAAGTTTGTGACATTTTCAAACAGCGGGGTTTGTTACCGATTATTTAATCTTTCGACTTCTCATAGGGACGATGGGCAACCGGCTGTTATTCTTTAATCTTCCTTGCTATGTGAAAACTTTCCGGACCCAAATAAGCTGTTGGCAGTGTCAGATATAAATCTGGCGTCTGTCCTTGCGTTTCTCATGAATATGCTGATGAGGGACTTCAGCAATTTTTCTCGTGCTCTGGTACGTGAAGGGTTAGCCCGGGCCCTTGCCGAACCGGATCTCGTGCAGCAAACGCAACGACTGGGTAAAAATATTGTTAATGGCACTTTTGAAAGTAACACTTTTATCAATGGCCCTTGCTATTGTTTGGGACAGGCCCATGCGGGAGACATGGAAAACTGGGTGAAGAGGACTCTTGCGTGCTGAACGTGACCAAGCCCTTTGTTGCGCGTCATCTACACAGATGGATTTTTTCCTCTACTCTAACCCATTATTTTGCCGTTTCCAGCTCTGCATAGGGTGTGAAAAAGGATATTTTATGAACACCGAGGTGCTACTTATCATGATTTCCATTTTTTAAATGCTCATTTCCATTGCCATTTACAAATGTTTTAACTGTAAGGGTGAGGTTGGGTTAAATTCTCACAAAAATTTTTGTTGTTTGAGGATACAAACTACAGCCTGGTGCAGTTCGAAACGTTTGAAAAAATGTCCTTGCCAATTTTCAAAATTTGGAATTATTTTATGTTTAGTAGTCCAGCTGTGCTAACGACATCCTCTAATGTGACTGTGACTCATTTACATTCATTCACCTCCCCACAGTTAACGCAACCTGTTACAATTCATCCACAACGGTGTGGTCGTCATGTTCGCAAAGCTGCGGCATCGGAATCTCCACTAGAAACATTACCACAACACCCGGCTGCCAGAGGTTAAGCACCGTGCGGCTGTGTGAAAACCATAAATGCAACCGGCAGGACAATATCTACTACAACATTGCTGTCGAGGATGCGTACGGTGACGCTGAGAGGACGGCTGATGGTAGAAGCTCGAAACATCAACAAAAGCGCTATCGTGCGGCCAACAGTTTGTTGTTGGTGGGCGAACCGGAACATCGTAGGCGGGTAAGTGAAGCTTTGATTAATAAGTTCCCGAGGGTATTAGACTGGGATAATTATCTTCCCTTCCGCAGGACAGAGCCAATAATCAACTAATAATTTTGATTCACAACTTAACTCCACCCAGTGTAAATTCAGATGGAAGTTGCTAGATACTAAAGCAGTCTTTTTTTTTTCGTTTTCGCAGAAAGGACACGAGTGTCGAAGCATCCAGCGCACTTCTTCCTCGCGACTGCGGCTGGGGCCTTGCGTTTCCCGGAAACTGTATCGGCCGAAAACTTGCGGCCACTGTCAGGATCTAAGCATGTGTTGTGTGCCTTCAATTACCACAACTATCAAAGTAAGTTGAACAATAAATAGGTATTCAGTTGTAGATATTTCAAACTGGCTTACTGAGTGGAGTGCTTCAGCAGGGCTGTGGCATATGGTGGTGCAACACTGTGAGCAATCACTAGTCAAACTGCGAAATTAACACTGAAGTATAATCAATAAATTGCCTAATAATTTGACGATTGATTAAAATCGCATTTCTTTTCGATTTGTGGAATACTTCAGCTTAATCGATTCGTCAAGACTTGGTTTCTTGAATATGTGGAAAGTTGATATTTTTGATTACACCAATCTACGAAAAAATAGTTTTCTTTTTTGGAATTTTATTCTACTGATTTCGAAAATACCTAATAATGTAATTTTTTCTGAGCAATTCCACAAAAAAAAACGGGCAACCAATATAATCAACCATTTTTTATTTGGCTGAAACTTTGCATAGACGTTTCTAAAAGCAAAAAATGCCATTTTGTGCTATTGGTTCAGTTTTTTGGAACAGGACTCAGTTTTGGAGCTACTTGCTATTTCGGGAATATATTGATGATTAAAAATATTTTCAAAGCCAAAACGGTTTGTGTAATCGGTGTGACGTCTTCGGCAAAGTTGTAGATATTGTGGTAGATAAAAAGTTAAAAGAAAAATTAAAAATTATTTTCTATACTTTATTTTTTTCAAATCTGATTTTCTTATAAAAATTACTAAAGATTACCTAAATAATAAAACCGGTTCGATCGTGGAGAAAATAATTCTTTTTTCACAGGGAATATTTTCTATAGAATTTCAATAGAGTGCTCTATTGGAAGTTAAAAATATTTCTGCAGCCAAAACGGTTTGTTTGATTTACATAGTAGCTTCGGTAGAGTTATAGATAACAATTTTGACTTCAAAACAGTCTTTTGTAGTTTTTATGAAAAAAGTAATAGATTTTCGAAACTGAGCTATACAATTATTTTTAAATTTACTTCTAACCTTTTTTCAAATAATATTCTAGAGTGTGAATAAAATTGTTTGATAAATTAAAAAAAACCGTTTTGGCTCTAAAAATATTCGTAATCATCAATACCTTCCCAAAATAGCATTTTTCAATAGCTTCTCGAAAATGAGTCGTGCCAAAAAAACAATAGCACAAAATGGCATCTTTTGCCCATAGAAACATCTATGAAAAGTTTCAGCCAAATCAAAAATGGCCCATCAAATTGGTTGTTTATTTTTTTGTGGAATCGCTCTTATCATCTAACTGGTTCTTAATGGCAATGATGTGATTCGGTAAACAAATTGGTTTGAGGTGTACAACGCAAATTGAAAGTTTACAGCCACCATTAAGTTCAACTTGCACCCATTTTTCCTCGTTAGTCTTTAGCACTTCGAGGTGTTACATCCTCTTCAGGGACACGTCTTTATTTCGATAACACCAAACAATCATCCATCCCTGCATTGCAGTTAAATTCTGACCCTGTTTTATCCCTATGTAAGGGCTTTAAGTTTAAATACTCAGGAGTACTTCAAGCCGGGAACAATTCCCACTTACCGCAAGGTACTAGCTGAGTGCCAAGCCTTGGAGTCCAGTCAAAGAACAGCTAAGAGCTAATATACCATAGTCTGGTGGCAGATTTTCAACATCTTCACTAATAAAAAAACGAATTTTACTTGTTAACGTTATAATCAGAAGTGCCGGTCCTGCCGTTTATTATTATTCGTTCCAGTGTTTACAGAACTACGATCGAATATCTAATTTATCGACATATCTAACTTAACTAAATAATATAATATTTCTAAACGGTTGAAATTCAAAATAAAAAATTTTGGTAAAAAAGTGATGTAATTCCCAAACCTTTTGAATAATTGTCAAGATACAAACCCTTCTACGAATGCAGCACAGATTGTGTCTACTGGCCAGTATCAGTGCTTACTTGTCTAACAGCATCAATGTTCTTTTTCGACTTGATCAAGACACCATTTTAGGTTTCATTGAAAGTTTCCATTGATTTCAATTTTTGAGCTGCCATCGTTCCAAATTACTACATCTTTCGGCTTGTCCTTTTTGGTTGCTTTGCTCAAACATGTCTCCCAGTTGGTCTCGAGGTACGATGCTGGTCTAATGAGCCAGTCATCGTAGGTTCGAGTCTCGGCTCGGTAAAGACTGTTAGTGTCAGTAGGATCGTAGCGCTAGCCCCGCAATTGCCCTGTACACCAAACAGTTGGCTGCAAAGTCTGTGTATAACAAACAGAAGGTCGAGTTCCGAATCGGAATGCAGCACCAAGGCTTTGCTTTTAGCTTTGCGTTTTGATCAAAACTATATATATATATATATATATATATATATATATATATATATATATATATATATATATATATATATATATATATATATATATATATATATATATATATATATATATATATATATATATATATATATATATATATATATATATATATATATATATATATTTTTTTTTTTTTTTTTTTTTTTTTTTTTTTTTTTTTTTTTTTTTTTTTTTTTTTGTTTCAGGTGAAGGGGAAATTTGCATCCAAACCCCTGAGGTGACCAACCTCAGGGAGTGTGGGGTTGGTTTGAATCAGTGACCGGACCCACTAAAACCCCTTCAGTCTCCAGCCCATAATACTCCCCGGGACCACCGCTAGGTATTGCTTCGGGGAGCGGCTTTTGTGCTCTGTGCACCCTCTTGGTTCTTTAGGTCTTTTTGCTAACTTAGCTAACTAACCTGGAGACTGGCCGTTAGCTAACACTGGCGTGTCGGTGGTCAACCTGTCGCCTGTTTTGCAATTCTAAAACTATTTGAGAGGCGGCTGTACAAACCGCCCTCCAAATGTTTGGGTCTTTACACATCCTCCGAACTAGGTTGTCCGGAGTGGTGTCTGGCCCGCTCACTACCATCATGTCGCTCCGCGCATGCACAAAACGAGGGCACACGAAGAAGACATGCTCAGCAGTCTCTTCCGCATCCGCGCACTCGGGACACATGGGGGACCCCGCATGCCCGAATCTGTGTAGATACTGCCTAAAGCAACCATGGCCTGACAGAATCTGTGTCAGATGGAAGTTCACTTCTCCATGGCGCCTCCCGACCCATCCGGATACATCCGGAATAAGTCGATGCGTCCATCTACCCTTCGCGGAATTGGACCACTCCTGCTGCCATCTGATCATCGAGAATGATCTTCTGGTACCTCGTATGCCCCTTGTGTCACGTTGATCGAAGCATTCTACGTCCTCCTTAATGGCTATGCTGATAGGCAACATGCCGGACAGGACGCAGATTGCGTCGTATGACACAGTTCGATACGCGCTCGCAACCCTCAGGCACATGAGCCTGTAGGTACTTTCCAACTTACTCCGATGTTTACTAGTACCTAATGCTTTGGACCACACTGGCCCGCCATATCTCAGTATGGACGAAGTCACGCTAGCTAGAAGTTTCCGCTTGCTGCCGTACACTGCTGAGCTATTGGACATCATGCGAGATAATGCTGCAATAGCCATTGAAGCCTTCTTGCAGGCATATTCGACATGGCTCCCGAAGGCGAGCTTGTCATCGATCATCACCCCCAGCAGCTTCAGGGAGCGCTTAGAGGCGATGGTGCAATTCCCGACACTGATCAACGCCTGTTGCTTCGACTTGCGGTTATTGACAACTAAAATCTCCGTCTTATGATGCGCCAGCTCCAGTTTTTTGGAGCGCATCCAGTCCTCGACGACGCTTATAGAGTGCGAAGCCGTCAACTCAACCTCCTCGATCGACTCGCCGTAGACCTCAAGTGTGATGTCGTCCGCAAATCCAACGATCACAACCCCTTGGGGGAGCTTTAGTTTCAGCACTTCATCGTACATGATATTCCACAGTACCGGGCCCAGGATGGAACCTTGTGGAACCCCTGCGGTAATTGGGACACATTTTTGACCCTCGTCTGTGCTGTAAACTAGAGCTGTATGCCACCACGGGTCGGTATTTGGCGATTACCGTAGGCCACGGAAGTGCTCACTGCAAGCAACTGCAAGTCCCGGACCATCAGCGAGAGCTAGTCTAGGTTGTGGTGAGACTCAGGCATTGGGCCGCCGAATTCTCGCAAAAGCCACATTATCCGGAAGCAGCTCTGACGGAGCGAATAGTGCCGCTCCCACCACCCAAATGCACTAATTCGCCCATTGGGATTGATGCCAGTAATTTCCCAATTACGGCAACTGGTCGCAACGTCATATGATAAGAGTCGGATTTCGTTTTCGTACCACGATTCTGGGCTGGCACCTGCGCCGAGCTCCCTTAGTAAGGTCGTGTGACAACGGCTTGAAACGGCGAGACAACAACCGGTGCAGGGGTCTCCGTCCCGTAAAACCTAGCAGGCCTTCCAGTACGTTCCAAATTCATTGCCCGGTGGGAACCGGGCAGGAGTGGGATCAGATGTCCTTTCCTGACTTGCGCCGGTCGGGGGTGTCATAGTTGCTCATAAGGCGCTATGGCAGCCGCCCCTAGCCATGGCCTCACTGCTTCGGCATAGACTACCATGGGACCAGATAGGCGACCACTCCAGTATGGATAAGGATAGCGGCTGGAAGGGGGACCCACTTAACAAAAATGAACAGTGAAAATAATGAAGATCAACAATTGGGCGCAGATGGGTTGAAAAACCCGTTTGCACGAGGAGGCATCCAGAGGTCTCCGCCGAGAAAGGCGGAGATGGATGCAGTAAAGGACGCCTGCGAAGACGGCAAAGGCAGTACGCCTACCGGATCGACGCAAGACATCGCAGTGGCTGGTCCACTGTTGATAAAGGCGGTCGGAAGACAGCGAGACACGCTACCGAAGGTAGTAGCGCTGTCGGAGCAGCTCGATGCCATAATCGAGTTTGCGAAAAGTCGCACCAACACGACGAAGTACCTGAAGCAGGCTCTCTACATGCTTCGGTCCTCCGTCGATGCTGCGAAGAAGGAGCACGCCGAGCTCAAGGCAAGAGCGGTGGCTGCAGAGAAGAATACAACGGAGGTGACCGGAAGGGCGACGAAGTCGGTCCAAACGGACACCTGCATGTTTGCAGCGGTTTGCGCCTCCGGGTCAGCCGCAAAAAGAGCAAGGCAGTCTCCGGGGGAAGCCCCCGAGAACAGCAAGAAACGGTTGGTTGTGCTAAGCCCGCGAGATAGCACACCAACGGCCTCCAAGTCCGCCGAAAAGTCTGCCGAAGTGGCAGCTACGGGAAACCCTTGGGTTACCGTGGGAGGAAGGAAGCGCCAAAAAGACAGCAAGCGCAACGACGAGAAGGCGACAAATCGTCCAAAAATGAGAAAGAAGGCGCGAAGCAGGGGCGACGCCCTCATACTCAAGACGGATGGGTCCAAGTACTCCGAAGTCTTGAAGAAAACGAGAGGCGAAACCCAGCTCAAGGATCTGGGAGCGGATGTGCGGACCATCCGTCGTTCTCGCACCGGCGAGATGATTCTTGAGCTCCGTGAGGATGCTAAAAACAAGGGCGCTGCCTACAAGACGGTAGCCGAGCAGGTCCTCGGGAAAGATGTGCAAATTCGGGCACTCACCTCAGAGGTGACTCTCCAGCTCAAAAACCTGGATGAAATCACCGAGAGGTGCGATATTGCACAGGCCCTCAAGGAGAAGTGCGGAGTGGAAGTAGCCACTGAGGTAATTCGCCTCCGAAAGGGTCCAGCGGGGACCCAGGTGGCCACTTTCCGGCTTGCATCGGTCGATGCAACTCTGGCCCTGAAGACAGCCAAACTTAAGGTTGGCTGGTCAGTATGTCCCCTGAGCATACTCCAGCAGCCGGACGTTTGCTTCAGGTGTTTCGAGGGAGGACACAAGTCCTGGACCTGCAAGGGGCCCGATTGGAGCCAGTTATGTAGGCGTTGTGGTGGTGCTGGCCATAAAGCTAAAGACTGCGGGGAGCCTCTCAAGTGCTTGGTATGTACTGGAAAACGGGACGCCAAGCACTTTATGGGAGGCCCACGGTGCCCAGCCGGTAAGGCGGCCACGAAACCACGGGCGTGAGGGTGACACAATTGAACCTGAACCATTGCTATGCGGCACAGCAGCTGCTATACCAAGCAGCGTCTGAGTCGCGGTCGGACATCGCAATCGTATCGGACCCCTACTGCATTCCTCCCGGAAACGGTAATTGGGTTGCAGAGAAGTCCAGTACGGCGGCCATATGCACGACCAGCAAGTTCCCGGTTCAGGAGGTTGTGTCAACCTCAAATGAAGGATACGCGGTTGCCAAGGTGGACGGAGTGTTCTACTGCAGTTGTTATGCTCCGCCGCGTTGGTCTATCGAAAGGTTCACCCAGATGGTCGATTTGTTATCTATGGAGCTGACGGGACTAACACCCTTAGTAGTGGCGGGCGACTTCAACGCTTGGGCTGTTGAGTGGGGAAGCCGCCGCACGAACCGGAGGGGTCAGATCTTGTTGAAAGCTTTGGCAAAGCTCAACCTAGATCTGCCCAACGTTGGAACCAAGTGTACATTCAGCAGAAATGGTGCGGAGTCGATCATCGACGTGACGTTCTCCAGCCCAGGACTGATCGTGAACTGGAGGGTAGACGATGGCTACACCTATAGTGACCACCAGTCGGTCTGCTATAGCGTAGTCCAGAACGTGAGGCGGCAGGCGACGGGTAGAGCCAATACTCCGACCGTCCGCGGGTGGAAGACATCGCATTTCGAAGCCGAGGTATTTGCAGAAGCAATGAGAAGAGAGCGCGAGGGGGGCAGTTGGCTCCGCCCGAGTGCTGACCAATTAGTTGCCACATAATCGCGGGCGTGCGACGCCACCATGCCTAGGACCCGCCAACCTAGGAATGGTAAGTCACCGGTATACTGGTGGACCGACGCGATAGCGGACCTCCGTAGCGCGTGCCTCCGTGCAAGACGGATGTTGCAACGTGCACGTACCGATGCACAGAGGGTAGAGCGCCGTGTAGTATTCGGATCTGCAAGATCGGCGCTTAAAAGTGCGATAAAGGCGAGCAAAAGGGCCTGCTTCGATAGGCTATGCGCGAGTGCCAATACGAATCCGTGGGGCAACGCCTACAGAGTCGTAATGGCAAAGACCAAAGGCGTGTTGGCGCCTGCAGAGCGATCACCAGCGATGCTGGAGCGTATCATCGAGGGACTCTTTCCACGACACGAGCCAAATCCTTGGCCTCCGGTTGCTGAGTCTCACGTCCGACGTTCCAGTATCTCAGACACAGACCAGGGATGGTCGGCCAACCTGCCGGGCATCCAATCCGTGAGAGACGGCAGCCGTGCAGAGGTTGTGGAGGAGGTAAGGGTTACGAATGAGGAACTCATCGTGATCGCCAACTCCCTAAAGGTGAGCAAGGCACCGGGACCGGATGGAATCCCGAACTTGGCCATCAGGACGGCCATGAAAGTGGCCCCCGATCTATTTCGAGCAGTCATGCAGAAGTGCCTGGATGACTGCCTCTTTCCGGACAGGTGGAAGCGACAGAGATTGGTGCTGTTGCCGAAGGCTGGGAAACCGCCAGGGGACCCATCGGCATACAGACCTATCTGTCTGCTGGACACTACGGGCAAGGTGCTTGAGAGGATTATCCTCAACAGACTGGTGAAGTACACAGAGGGTGTAAACGGTCTGGCAAGTAACCAGTTCGGCTTCCGGAAAGGTAGATCCACGCTGGATGCTATTCTCTCTGTCACCAAGACGGCAGAGGTAGCACTCCAGCGTAAGAGTTGGGGCATTCGCTATTGCGCAATCGTCACGCTTGACGTGAAGAATGCATTCAATAGCGCCAGTTGGGACTCCATAGCGCTCGCGCTTAGGAGCATCCACGTACCGGTGTCTTTGTACAAGATTTTGGAAAATTATTTCCAGAATCGGGTACTAGTTTACAACACGGAGGAGGGTCAGAAGTGCTTCCCAATCACCGCAGGGGTACCGCAAGGTTCCATCCTGGGCCCGGTGTTGTGGAATGTCATGTATGACGGGGTGTTGAAACTAAAGTTCCCTGTAGGGGTTGTGATCGTCGGTTTCGCAGACGACATCACGCTAGAGGTCTACGGCGAGTCGATCGAAGAGGTCGAGTTGACGGCCGCGCACTGCATACGCAAGGTCGAAGACTGGATGCACTCTAGGAAACTGGAGTTAGCGCACCATAAAACGGAGGTTACGGTTGTGAACAACCGCAAATTAGAGCAACAGGCGGTGGTCAGAGTCGGTGACTGCACCATTACCTCAAGGCGTTCCTTGAAGCTCTTGGGGGTTATGGTTGACGATAAGCTCACATTTAAGAGTCACGTCGACTATGCCTGTAAGAGGGCTTCAACGGCCGCTGCAGGACTATCTCGAATGATGTCCAATAGCTCAGCGGTATATGGCAGCAAGCGTAAACTTCTTGCCAGCGTGGTTTCGTCCATACTTAGGTATGGTGGGCCAGCGTGGTCCAAAGCGTTAGGTACCAACAGTCATCGTCGAAAACTGGAAAGTACCTACAGGCTCATGTGCCTGAGGGTTGTGAGCGCGTACCGTACAGTGTCATACGACGCAATCTGCGTCCTGTCCGGCATGATGCCTATCAGCATAGCCATTAAGGAGGATGTAGAATGCTTCGATCAACGTGACACAAGGGGTATACGAGGCACCAGAAGGTCATTCTCGATGATCAGATGGCAGCAGGAATGGTCCAATTCCGCAAAGGGTAGATGGACGCATCGACTTATTCCGGACGTATCCGGATGGATCGGGAGGCGCCATGGAGAAGTTAACTTCCACTTGACACAGATTCTGTCAGGTCATGGTTGCTTCAGGCAGTATCTACACAGATTCGGGCATGCGGGGTCCCCCATGTGTCCCGAGTGCGCGGATGCGGAAGAAACTGCTGAGCATGTCTTCTTCGTGTGCCCTCGTTTTGTGCATGCGCGGAGCGACATGATGGTAGTGAGCGGGCCAGACACCACTCCGGACAACCTAGTTCGGAGGATGTGTAAAGACCCAAACATTTGGAGGGCGGTTTGTACAGCCGCCTCTCAAATAGTTTTAGAATTGCAAAACAGGCGACAGGTTGACCACCGACACGCCAGTGTTAGCTAACGGCCAGTCTCCAGGTTAGTTAGCTAAGTTAGCAAAGAGATCTATAGAACCAAGAGGGTGCACAGAGCACAAAAGCCGCTCCCCGAAGCAATACCTAGCGGTGGTCCCGGGGAGTATTATGGGCTGGAGACTGGAGGGGTTTTAGTGGGTCCGGTCACTGATTCAAACCAACCCCACACTCCCTGAGGTTGGTCACCTCAGGGGTTTGGATGCAAATTTCCCCTCCACCTGAAACAAAAAAAAAAAAAAAAAAAAAAAAAAAAATATATATATATATATATATATATATATATATATATATATATATATATATATATATATATATATATATATATATATATATATATATATATATATATATATATATATATATATATATATATATATATATATATATATATATATATATATATATATATATATATATATATATACGTTACACCACGACCGACCGGCCTAGGCGCAACCGGAGCCGAGACGTCAGCAAAAACCCAGCTGAGGCCCGTAGCAACAAGCGGAGGAACCAAACCAGCAACGAAACCATAAATTGACAATCGATGACGACTGCAGGATTCGATCGAACCACGCGGACAAAGGCTGCATCAGAATCGAACCACCGGAGGAACGACGAGTCAGCGGATTTAGTTTATTTAAGCTTTCTAGATTTAATTTTCAATTCAGTCTTGTGTGTAATTCAGTAGTGATCGGACATTAAAGTGTTAATCGTAGTAATAAAGTTTTTTTTAGTTCCCGCGATAAATCACGGCATAATTGGCGCAGTCGCAAGGCCAAGTGGTTAGACAAAGTGAACAGTGTTAACAGAGTGAATATCTAGTATCACAGTCACCGAGTTCTACAAAGAGGAACAGCCCACGTCTATGGCAGACAACTGATACACCCAGCAAGAACAACCCCTGAGTGAACATCAAGGACTTGCGGATATCAGAGGACCGATCCCGCCATTTGGAAACCTACCCCATCCATCCGTCACTTCACACCAAGACTCCAGGAGATGAAAGCAGTAATCTTCCTGTAAGTAACCACAATCATTTTTCTAAGATTAACACAAACAAAACCATACTAATTCAGAGGTGCGAGCCCCCACCAGCGGTAAGCGGACACCTGAAATATCACAAAGTGAAAAAACAAAACTAACAACTAACCGTGAAAGTGCAGTGTAAGTGAATACTGACAACAAATCTATACGCAATACAAAGCAAACGAAGTTAATTTATTATAATGGCCGAGCGCGACTTAATGATCTCACCAGATCTCGCAGCCCCAGAACTTTATGAAGAAGAGCCAAAACCAGCTCCTCAACCAGCCCCACAACCGGCAATCACAATTGAGGGTTTACTTCAGCACATAAGAAGTTTAACCCAGAACCAAAATGAGTTGATTGGACAACTCAGAAATTTAAAAGAGAAGGCGGATGATCCTTTTATGCAATTCAGGACTCCAGACCCAATCAAAAATCTAACAACATTTAGTGGAAATAAAAAAGAGACCCATGCATGGCTGGAAGACGCGGAAAATACTCTCGAACTTTTTAGAAGATACCGAGATGAACCAGTGTATAGCCAATTAGTCAGGGCAGTGAAAAACAAAATTACGGGCGAAGCCAAAGAGATTTTGATCGCTGCTGGCAACCCGAACAGCTGGCTAGAAATTAAAGAGGTGATTTTGAATTCCTACGGGGATAGACGTGACCTTACGTCACACATCCAATCATTATTTTACATAACACAAGGGAAAAAGACAATTCCTGAGTATTATAATAAAATCAAAACCATCGACACCGCTATCAAATCGACAGCGGCGACGATGGAAGATTATCAGAATGCAACTAAGGCAATAAACAATTTAGTAAGCTTGATGACGCTTACTAGATTCATAGATGGCCTCACAGACGAATTGTCTATGCATGTGAGGAGCTATCGACCAAAAACATTGGAAGAAGCCTACGCTATAACAACACAATACGCGAATGCCGCGTACAGGCAAAAATTTAACAAACATTCCAGTTCAACCTCTAACAATTCATTCAATTCAAAACCGTTTTCAAATTCCAACAACGGTAATCAGACGAATACAAAACCCAACTACACGAACAACAACAACAACAGCAACAACAAGCACGGTAACACGTTCAACGCGAAACCGAACGGATCAGGGAAATTTAAAACCCCTAGAGGTCCACCGGTGGACGACGACGTTTCAATGAAAACCGCAAAGTCCCGTACGGAGGTGAACAACCACGAAACCAAACCAAAACAAGAAAGCGAATTCAGCAAAAACCACGAGGATGAGTACGACACCTCTAATCAGCTGGAGGAATCAGCTCTGAACTCGGAAGACGATGATTACTTCGTCGGCGAGGAGTTAAATTTTCACGTGGTAGAAGAGCCACATCGAAAAATATAAAAAGAGATAACAATTTTGTACCTTATATAATAATTCAAACCTCGAAAGGTGAGATGAAATTTTTGATCGACACGGGAGCGAACAAAAATTATATTTCACCCGAGCACGTAAACATTGAAAATTGCAGAACTGAGAATGGAATCAGGGTAACGAATATAAGTGGAACACATAAAATAAACAAATCAGCTTCTTTTGATCCATTTCAGATCAAGAAGAAATTGAAATTTTATATTTTTAAATTCCACAAGTTTTTCGATGGATTAATAGGTTACGAGTCATTAAGAGACTTAAATGCTCAAATCGACATTCGTAATAATTCCTTGAAAATCGGACGAAAAACAATAAAAATGCAAAAAAAATTCCCTGAAGAGCAAGCAATTAACATAAATGAACAAGAATTTCAGTACATCGCACTGAAAACCAAAAAGAACGGTGATTTCATAATAGCGAATGAAAAGAAATACAATTCATTCACTATTTTACCTGGTATTTACAGAAGCAGCAATAATAAAGCTTTTGTAGCGATTCAAAATTTCTCAAAATCTTCACAAGAAATAAATTCGAGTGAAATCGAAATGGATGAGGATCCGTTCGATTTAACCGAATTGCCAAAGCAAATAAACATGACAAACTATACCTTTCGTGACGACCACATGAATAGGGAAGAAAAACAAGCCCTCGAAACGGTGATCGATCAGTACAGAGATGTTTTATACGTGGAGTCCGACAAACTGTCATTCACACACAAAATAAGACATAAAATTCGAACGGTAGATAGTATCCCAGTCCATACGAAATCATATAAATATCCCTACGTTTATGAAAGCGAAGTACAAAAGCAAGTTAAAAAGATGCTAAACGATGGAATTATAAGAGAATCAATCTCACCATACACCTCACCCGTATGGATAGTCCCGAAAAAGGCAGATGCATCTGGTCACAAGAAATTTCGTTTAGTGATCGACTACAGAAAGCTAAATGAAAAAACTATCAACGACAAGTACCCCATACCCGAGATTACCGACATCTTGGATAAACTGGGAAGGGCTACATATTTCTCAACTATTGATTTAGTTTCTGGCTTCCACCAGATCCAGCTGGCAGAAGAAGACACAGAGAAAACAGCATTTTCTGTGAACGGAGGAAAGTACGAGTTTACTCGCATGCCATTTGGGTTGAAAAACGCCCCGGCAACTTTTCAAAGGGTAATGGACTGTATACTAAGGGATTTAATTGGAGTATGTTGTTTCGTCTATATGGACGATATAATCATATTTTCCAGTTCACTTCAGGAACACAAGAAAAATTTAGCACAAGTTCTAAAAAGACTCAAAGAAGCTAGACTAAAAATTCAGCTAGACAAGTGAGAATTTTTTAAAAAAGAAACGCAGTTTCTAGGTCATACTGTCTCTGAAGATGGAGTAAGACCAAACAGTGACAAAATAGAAATCATAAAAAAATGGCCAATCCCTAAAACAGAAAAAGAAGTTCGTCAATTCTTAGGAACACTAGGCTACTATAGGAGATTTATAAAAGACTTCGCTAAAATAGTGAAACCGTTGACAGCACTTCTTAGAAAAGACGCGGAGTTTGAGATAACACCCGAAATAAACGCATGCTTCGAAAAGTGTAAACAAATTCTAACGCTAGATCCTGTGTTAATTTACCCCGATTTCAGCAAGGAATTTATTCTTACTACCGATGCAAGCGATTATGCAATAGGGGCAGTACTGTCGCAAGGGCCCGCAGGCAATGACAGACCCATAGCATACGCATCGCGAACTTTAAGTAAAACAGAGGAACGATACTCAACAACGGAAAAGGAATTTTTGGCAATCGTTTGGGCGGTCAAACATTTCAGACCGTATCTATACGGACGGAAATTCAAAATGTTTACAGATCACCAACCACTTACCTTCTCTATGACTAATGCAAATCACCGAATCATAAGAGGTAAACTGGCTTTAGAAGAATTTGACTACGAATTAATCTATAAACCAGGGAAACAAAACGTCGTCGCAGACGCGTTGTCTCGGATAAACCTAAAAAAACATAATCAATTAAACGCACATTCACAATCATCGATGTCTTTAAACGTGGAACCCTCCGAACGAGAAGAGGAACTTTCAGATGATGAAAGTGACGACATGACAGTACACTCAGCGGATACAAGCGATGATTACTTTATTCCGTGCACTGAGAGACCAATCAACACATTCAGGACCCAAATTATTTTTAAAATCGGAAAAATAGAGATTACGGCATATGAACAGATCTTTCCCAAATTTCACAGGCACATAATAGTCAAACAAAGTTATACGGAAGAAGAAATAGTAGAAATATTAAAGCGGACTCTTAACCCCAGAGGTTCAAGTTGCCTCAAAATTCCAATCTCTTTAGTTCAATTAGTTCAAGAAACTTACCGGAAACATTTTTCAACTAATAGCCCCTACAAAGTTTTTATTTCAGAAACCCTTCTAGAGGACTTACGCCTAGATGAACAACAGGATGAAATTGTGAGGGAAACTCATAATCGTGGCCACAGAGGAATCAAAGAAAATAAGAACCAGATAATGCAAAAATATTTCTTCCCACAACTTGATCGAAAGATTAAAATTTTGATAGATTCCTGTGATATCTGCAAAAAAGCCAAATATGACAGGAAGCCACCGAATTTGATAAGAAAAAGCATTTTCGGCAATAACCCTTTCGATCGAGTCCACATTGACATATTCTTTTTAAAAGGTCAAAAGTGGCTCACCATAGTCGATTCGTTTTCCAAATTTGCAAATGCCATACCTTTGGAAACTAGAACAATAGTGGACGTAAAAAATGCTATTACAGAACACATTAGACAATTTGGCAGACCGAAGACTATTGTGAGTGACCAGGAACCTTCTTTCAGGTCTATTGATTTCATCGGATTCCTTAACGACCTAGGAGTCGAGTTACATTTCGCGAGTAGTTCAAATTCAAACGGTATTGTAGAACGGTTTCATTCTACCCTAATCGAAATTTATCGAACAAACAAAATTAAATTCAACGATTTGTCTACAAGAGATCAAATTAATATCGCCGTCGATATTTATAACAACAGTTTTCACACCGCTATAAAAAATTTACCGCGTAATTTGGTATTCAATCATTCGGGCTCGACAAACATGGAAGAAATTTCGGAAAAATTTAAAAGCTTGCAATCAGCGGCTAAAATCGAACTGGATAAAAGGAAAGCTAAATATGAACAACAAAATAAAGATAACGAACAACCTGAACAATACAACCCAGGCGATGCTAAATACATTAAAATTTCCCAACGAATAACTAAAGACGTAAACCCTTACAAAATAACTACCATAAAAGAGAATAACGATCTTACATTTAAAGACATCAATGACGTAAAAATACACAAAAACAGAATAAAAAAATAATCGTTTAAATCAATAACTTAACTCTCGTTACAGATTAACTTACATCATCCTAATACACGGCACAAAATTTAAAGAAATATCATATAATAATGGCATAATTGCCATAAAACTAAAACAAGTTAGGATAAGAATAGGGTTTGAGAGAGTTATACACAAAATCAATATTAAATCCATTGCAAACAACATTGACTACATAGAAAAAACGACAGAAAACCTGAAAATAATAGATCATCTCAGAAGGACCCTTGATTACAAAATCCAATACGCAAGAGGAAAATTGTTGAGTTTATATCCCCGCAGAAATAGAAGAGCATTAGTTAACGCTTTAGGATCAGTAATTAAACTTATTGCAGGCAATCCAGATAACGATGATATGGAAATTATAAATCATAATTTAGAAACGTTAGAAAAGCAGGGAAACTTACTATCTCAATCTTTATCAAGGCAAATAATTATAAACGAAAGAATTCAGAATAAACTGAATAATATTACAGATATTCTCAAGAAAATAAACAAACAAATTGTAGACCAAAATAATAACTCACTTACGACCAATACGGACTTGGAATACATTAATCTTATTATGAACCTTGACATGTTAATTCAAATTCTCACTAGCGTAGAAGAACAAATCGAATTTGCAAAGCTAAACATTTTGAATAGAAACTTATTTTCATTAGATGATAAATTGTACATTTATAACAGACTTAAAGCACAAAAATTGAATCTGGATTACTTAGATCAAATATTCCAATACAGCTCAGGAAGCGTAATTGTAAAAGGCGACGAAATCCTAATTTTGGCGAAAATACCCATCCTAGAAGACAACGAGTTCGACCTGATCAACATCCAGACGCTCAACTTAAACAACACACGAATCAGTACAGACATCAAGCTGGTGGCAAAGCACAGAGACATTATCTATAAACAAGAGCACATTTGTGACATCTGCGAAGCAACAACTCTTATCGAAGACGACTGTATCAACAACCTTTTGAATCATTTGACACCAAAATGTGTCCTAAAACCCGTCAGGCAACATATCAGAATACAAGAAATCAAAAAAGGAATCATACTATTGGATACGAATCAACAAGTATTGATTTCCGACTCATGTAATAACTCGAGATTAGTCAACACCCCGACTATTGTCGAAACAGACAATTGTACGATTAAGGTGATGAATCTCACATTTAATGGTCAAAAGCATCTAACAGACCACGAAGAATACCTCATACCAATCTATGGAAGGAAATTCATTCAACTCAACTACTCGGAAGAGCGGAATGAGATCACCCACATCAAACTGGAACACTTAAACAGTCTTCAAGAGATAAAGTTGGACCTGCATCGCTCGAAGAGGACAACAACCATCGGAGGAGGAATTCTCCTCACACTAACCTTTTTCTGCTCTTTTGCAATTTATATCATCAACAGAAGAACCAAATCTAAGGAAGATACCATCCTGAAAATCCATAAGCATGCTGAAACCACCACGGAACCTAAAGGAACCATTGGAAAAGGAGAACCCGCAACCTTACCGAGGCTCGTCCTTTTCGAAAAATCGTCCGAGGACGGACGACAATCTAAGGGGGGAGACGTTACACCACGACCGACCGGCCTAGGCGCAACCGGAGCCGAGACGTCAGCAAAAACCCAGCTGAGGCCCGTAGCAACAAGCGGAGGAACCAAACCAGCAACGAAACCATAAATTGACAATCGATGACGACTGCAGGATTCGATCGAACCACGCGGACAAAGGCTGCATCAGAATCGAACCACCGGAGGAACGACGAGTCAGCGGATTTAGTTTATTTAAGCTTTCTAGATTTAATTTTCAATTCAGTCTTGTGTGTAATTCAGTAGTGATCGGACATTAAAGTGTTAATCGTAGTAATAAAGTTTTTTTTAGTTCCCGCGATAAATCACGGCATAATTTATATATATATATATATATATATATATATATATATATATATATATATATATATATATATATATATATATATATATATATATATATATATATATATATATATATATATATATATATATATATATATATATATATATATATGCTGATATAAGGGTGACCATTATAACACATTTCTGCTTGTCCTTAAGCTTAACAAGCTCGCTCTTAGTGATAACGTCTGATAGTACCAATACGAGGTGAGAAACAATTCTCTCAGCAACCCCCGTAGACTTTTTTGCCTGTTTTGATTACTGTTTTGCCAGATTTTTTTCTATTTGAATAATACGGACCCTTCGAGGTAACTGGGTAAGCTTTTACTCATACCTCCGGAACCTTCAGTTTAGAACCAGCGTTAGGGGTTAACCAGTGCCCGGTGGCCCGGAGAATTTGCTTTGGCTGCTAAACGGTTTTTGTTATCATAGCACCGGTACCGCAAACACGAAACAGTATGCGTGCTGTCTGAACACAATGCAGTATTTTTTGTTTGTTTTTCGAACAAATAAATCGCGAAGTGATACAGGTATGCTTCTTTTCACAACGAAAGCAGGGAGCGAATGAGTTTCTCGAAAATTACAAGGTTTAATTAGGTTTGAGAATTTCAAAAAATTTCGTTTACTAGCGATTATATTTCCAAAATTACTCACGATTCAACTGTTGTCATTTATTGTTTTATGGTAGAAGAGAAAATTTCATCAATAGAAAACCTTCGTTTTACTTAGAACTTGAAGATTTCAAATGATTGAAAACAGTTTCTTTAGATATCCTTGCAGCTGACATGGTTTTCGATCAAAATTTACACATTTTTCGTATTCCTTGATTTTTTTTTTCAAAATACATCATTACATGTCTATGACATGTCCAAAATCATCTCATGTCCAAAATCAAAACAGAGATATTAGCAAAACAAGTATATAGCTTCATACCCCGTTTACACTGCACCGTATATCACCTGAGGCGATTAGTGCTATCGAGGCCATTTCACCATCCATATAACTTGATATCCCATACAATCGAGCTGTCATTGGATATCACCTCGGCTACATGATATCGTAGATATCATGTTCGAAAACCAAAAAAAAAAAACGGATTTGCAGCAGTTGGCAATACGGCCAAAAGACATTTGACGCGACCCTACAAATTTCGCATTTCGCGTTGCGTGCGAAAAAGAAGGAAGGAAATATTTTTGCTTCTGTCATCCCACATTTTTTGACAATTGCATATGAGAGTTGGCGTTGGTGCGAGCTGATATCTCTATCCTAATTGGATTGCTCCTGTTGTCTTGTTTTAACTTTGACCTGGTTTTGTTTTCTTCTCTTTTCAATTACCAAAGCAATGTCAAACTATGTCATCTCATTATAATATAAACACCCAAAGTGATATCCGATATCTTCTGGCGATATAAGGTGATATGCGGCGTAGTCTGAACAAGGTATTATGCGAATTTGACTTTCTTAGAAATGCTGTAACTCTCAGTTCGCTCATAATAACTCTGAGTGATCAGTGTTTTTCATTTAAAATATTCTCAGAAACACGATTAAATAGCTAAATTAGGAATCAAAATATGCTCATGTGCCAAAAAATGCAATTAAATTTTTCAAACGCAAGAAATCTGGCAACACTGATGCTCAAAGTACATATTTCCTTAATTTTTTTGGTTTATTTATTTCCATTCGAAAGATCATGCTTTTTACATAAAATATATTAAAATTAGAGATGTATGTTGTCTAAAACTAAAATAATAATAAAATTACCGAAACATGTTCGACTCGACCGTTTGAAATTTCGCTAAATCTTACCTCACTGAAAATTCTGTTATACGTTATATTCTTCATAAAATAATTCAAACCAACCCATCATTAGGAAGGGAATAGAAAAGATATTCTATTGAAAATTGTCTGGCGGCTGTGACGCTGTTAACTTTCGCTTTCAGCCTGCAATATAAAAATAAATTTAACTTCGCGATTGGTTAGGGGAACAATGAAACGTGCACCATATAGGTACAGTTTTTATTAACTTATTAAATCATTGTAATTTTACGAAATCGAATTCATTGACTTTTTGTATCAAATACACTTTCATCTAATTCGCCAGTTCAAATCGTTTTTTGATTGGGCTCTGGAACATTAGTCAAATGTGATGCAATTCGAGTTCGTGAGTGATCTAAATTTTGAAGAAGCTGCAGGCCAACTAGAACCAAGAATGGAGCACGTCCAGACGATCCAGAGGACACACTCCCTTCATTCTTTCATATTGCAAGGGGAATATTGCCTAGAAGTAAGAGAGTACTGGCTAAGTCCCAATGGAAAGACCGAATATCCACTAGAATCTTGAAGGGAAATAAAATAGAATATGCCAACAAAACTTTACACACTAACATAAATATGTATGTCTCTGTGTATATATGCAAAAGATAGTCTTTTTTATCTCCTTTCTAATGAAGGGTTAGTTGGAAATATTCTATGAAGAATATCATGTGTTGCAGCATTTTCAGTGAGGTAAGATTGAACGAAAACCCGAATGGTCGAGTCGAACATGCTTTGGTAATTTTTATAGTATTTTTGTTTTAGACAACATACATCTCTTATTTTAACATATTTTATGTAAAAAATGGAATAATGGAAACTTTCGAATGGAAAACTTGAGGTAGGTGAATGGGCACTTATTCAAAAACCACTTTTTCTGAAAGAAAACAAAACAAATCCAATATGGCGACTACCCACTTTGATATTTGCAAAAGAAGGCCCTATCTTTTTCCTTTCTAATGATATGTCTATTTAGGTAATTTCATAGAGAAACTTAAGAGTTAAAGCAATTTTGGTGAGCCAAGTTTTGAAGAAAAATCACAGGAGGGTTGTGTGCAAAGCCACGACCGCAAGGTTGAAGTAGAATACTTTTACACAGCTCTACTTACGACTGTTCATTAACCTACGGCCGGGCGAATCGGTTCGCGCCGCTTTTCGCATTTAGCCTGGCAGAGGCCTAATGCGCACGGCCAACACAATTGAAAGGTGTTTTCACATTGAAAATTAGACACGGCTTTACTGGAGTAAGTGTTGGCAAATGCATCAACCGTGTTAGCGCTATCGCCGCTATCGTACGAAAGTCAGCCTGGCAGAGGCCTGAGACGTGGTGAACAACCACGGGGCAAGTGATTTGTTCAATTTGAAGGCAGCCACAGGCGCAACCCGCTGCTATTCTCTGTTACTGCTGAGTGCTGATATCTGCTGTCAACGTTGTGGACGGTCCATCCAGTTCACCTTCCGACTAATGAATGTAGTAGTGATGGGAAACTTATCGATACTTATCGATAATATCGATAAGTGCCAGTCATCGATATTATCGGTAGCTTTTTGACGTTAACGATAATTATCGATATTATAAGGACGAGAAAGTCAGTGCGGCTGGTTACTGGAGGAGACCTAGAAGGAGGAGACCTCACCTACCCTACCCCAGGAGTTGCTTTTGCCGCTAGGTGTTTGTTGGATGCTGCTATACGGCAAAATTTAGCATTGTTGGTGGTGCGAAGGTTCGCCCCGCGTGTCACTGAGTTTCTGAGTAAAAATGGTAGCTAACTAGGTATTTATAGTTTTCAATTTCCTAAGAACAGATGAATTGGACAACTTAGTACTGGAGAACTTAAAAAAATATCCAAACTTTTTGCCCCATCTCATAAGAAGCAATGATACGGCATGCTTACTCTTGTAATAAGATGGACTTGCATAGCGGCAGTCTATTGGTAGTTCTCTGGTAATCGTTTAGTTTAACTTGGAACTGTTTACTTTTGAAGTATCGGTTACCCAACAAACAATTTTAGTTCCACTAAATTCCTCCAAATGTAGCTTCATGAAATCAATCAACAAAATTTGTCGCACCGAAAAAAAGTGTCCTGATTTATACAGGGCTCACCCTCACAATGATTGAGAAAGGCAAAATTTTGTCAATTTTTAATATGGCAGGAATTTCACGAAAGATGAATCAATTTTGATGACCGGTTTCATTTTACTGGAAAACTATCCTAGTTTCCTAGTATTACTTGGGACCTTGGTGTGACCAACCTACACCCGACATGTTTCGGATTTCAGGAGTGTGTGTCAAAGTGTACAGTTTTGCAACGCATAGATCGTTTAAGGCAACTAAATTGTCTACCTAAAATACTTCATTTAAAAAACCTGAGATCACCAATATTTTTTAGAAATCACTTTTTGTTCTCAACCCTCTAGTGCCCAAGCTAATTTTCAGACGAGCTTCGAAAAAATCACTATGAATCTTTGAAATCTTTAAAATCATTTAAGTATTGATTGAAGCTTTTTAGAGGTGTAACTGGAGACCGTCTAAAGGCGGCACTGGGCACTAGAAGGTTAAAACTATATTTTTTCAGTGTAGGATGTTAAACTTATTTTTTTCTATTTTTGAAAGAAAGTTCAGATAATTTTTGAAATGTTATCCTTTGATAACCATTCTATATCTCTCGTCTTTACTTGGATAAATTTATTTAAAAGAAGATTCAAATACAGTTAGGTTTCCTTATGCGGGGGTTATATTCCTCGTGAAACAACCGCGTTTCTCAGTGAGCCGTTAAATAAACCACTTTAATTAAAAAATTCGCGTAGAAAACCACGGTCATTTGAAAATCAGCGTAAATATTTAACCTCCAAAATAAAATCTGCGAAAAAAAAATCTGACCTTTTCAAATGTTAGTCCAGTTAAATTTTCAAATGCAAATTTGCAAAGCTGTTTTGGGACTATGAAGCTGCTGATATTTGTTCGATTTTTCGCATAAGAGAGTGAAGGAAAGAAATATTCCTGCTTTGGTCAACACGCATACTCTGACAATCTATACGAGAGCTCTTTTTGAGCATCGTAGTCGCGCATAAGACCGACACACCCACATGTTTATTGAGTTCGACTAGGGTGCTGCAAGCTCAAAAAAAAATTGTACCCAACAGGGGAAAAACCGTTAAAATCTTCACCCATACTTAATTAATTCTTACCTCGAAGATTCCTTGGCGAATTTTCAATCTTTAGGTACCAATGAACTAGAAATAAATTCTAAATTTTTGGCAACATATAAACCTTAAAGAAACAAAATTTCAGAAAAAGTTCTACGCGTTGTAAAAATGTACACTTTGACACACACTCCTGAAATCCGAAACATTTCCAGTGTCCCTTGGTCACGTCCAGTTCTCAGGTAATACTAGGAAACTAGGATAATTTTCCAGTAAAATGAAACCTGTTTCGTCAAAATTGATTCATTTTTCGTGATGTTTTGGCCATTTAAATATTGATAAAATTTTGCCTGCTTCAATTATTTTGTCTACCCCCCCATGGTGTCCCTAATTATACAACCTTTAAAATGAACTTCGGCTTGAAACTACTCCGTTGAAAGCACTTCCGGTGTAAAACTCGAAGACTTTCCAAAACAAACTATTTAACTCGTCCGGTTGTTTGAATTTTCATTCGCAGTATCGTATAATTTGTCATTCACTGTCTCTGATTTTCGCAGATTTACACTAAGATCGCTTTTTACGCGGGTTCCGGAATTTATGCGGTTTTTTTATGCGGATTCCGGAATTTACGCGGGTTTTTACGCGGATTCCAGAATTTACGCGGTATTTTTTTTACGTGGATTTCGGTTTCTCTTCACTCGGATCGCAAAAATAACGCAGGTTTTTTTTACGCGGATTCCGAAATTTACGCGGTTATTTTTACGCGGGCTCTGGAATTTACGCGGTTTTTTACGTGGACTCCGGAATTTACGCGGTTTGTTTTTACGCGATTTTTTTTACGCGGCATGTAAAAAGCGGCGTAAAAAGCGACTTAAGTGGATTTACATAGCAAAATTTTAGTTGTCAAATAGCCGTCAAATTATCGATACTTATCGATAATATCGATAAAATCCCCGAAATTATCGATTGTTATCGATATCCATTTTGGGCGATATTTCCCATCACTAGAATGTAGCTAGTTTTCCCAGAAACACTGTTTTATAGCCGAAGGGTGCTACGTAGTAGGCCACGCCTTTCAGTTCAGGTTTACCATTTCCTTATATCCTTTAGACGAATTATTCCACAATTCGCATTTGATTTTTGTATCCAGCGAATAAACACCGATGGTGCTCTCACACACGCAACGGTTTTAACCCGTATCTTATTGCGGTTTGTAACATCAAGCAATTTCGTTTGCTCGCTGTTGCGTGTTGCATCATGTTGCAACTTGGCAGCTGGGAGACGACGAAATTCTGTTTATGCTGATTAATTGAATCGACTTTATATTAGATCTGCATAGTCGAACTAACTGCTTTTGTGAATGCGTACTAACAGGGCAGTTTATTATTCAATGTCGGTTATGCTGATCGCAGCCTTTGCGCTGCCCCTACAGTGGGGGGTTTTGCTAAATAAAGTGAAAGTAAAATTAGACAACTACAACAGAATTTGATTGCATCCCGCACAGAATGTCTGCTTGTGTTGATGCCAGAAAATTAGTAACCTTCAATTATTTTTTTATTCGCTTTGAAAAAAGCATTTTACGGTACAAAATCGGTAACTGATTACAACTTTCGAGCTGCCCTAACATTGGGGGAATTAAGTTACACGGACAACATGCACTGTGGAAGCTATTTCACATTCAGTAAATTAGACGGGTGCGACAAATTTAAATTGTAGGATGCAACACAGAATGCTTGCTTGCGTTGACAAGAATTGACAATGACTTGTTTATTTACCTTGAAAAAGGCATTTTGATTTCCAAAATTGGATTTCCTGATGGCAATCTTCATGCTGCCCCAACACGGGGGGAATAGTGGCTGTCTGGCGACACACGCTGAGAAAAACCGCGCTGCTCCTGAGACGTGGTGACCAACCACAGGGCTAGTGCTGCTGCTAAGGAAGGACGACTGCTGTTGTCGCTGTCTAGAACTATTATGAGCGGCTCCGGTTGAAACAGGCTCTTATATAGGCCAAATAGCATGTTTTCAATTGCAAGGTATATGATCCTGTCGACCGTGCTTGGGAAGCAAGCATATAACGACCAATCAGAGGTCGAATTTTTCGTTTTGACAAGGCTTGACTATTTTTAATAGTTCACTAGTGTGAATAATAAAATTACAATTATCTTATTTTGGGAAAAATCTTAGAAGATTTTCCAATCTATTGCTGCAAGAACGAAGGTAATCCATCGAATACTAACCGATTTATTAGCGTTTGAAATTGGACATATTTTTCACTTTTTTCGGTTTTAGATTTTCATTTCACATCCCTATGTAGCCGAACTTCCTGAGAGAAGTATTCTACTTCAAAACAAAAAATTTTTAAAAAGTATTGATCTCCAGTCAACGAAGGGTCCATCAATTTGATCAACCCAATGCAGTTTCTTAACTTGTTCAACATGGAATTTCAAAAAAAAAAAAAAACATAATTTGAATCGATTTCAATACCATCATGTAAATAGTGGGCCTGTCTTAGCGAGAATTGCTCATATCTGCTATTGAATTTGAATCATATTTTAAAATATATTTTTAAGTTTACGCCTTAACAAACCTACACTTCACATCTTTTTTTAACCTTATTGTTTTTCTTGCAGGAAATAAATGAAATAATTGCCCATGATTTTAAGTTTAAATTACTTAATTTAAAAATGTGTTCGTTTCAAAACACGAATTTTTTGTATCATATTTCGGAGTGTTTACATATATCTTATAAGTCAGCAAGTTGTTCAAGTTTCCAGTAGCTCAAATAAAATTGATTATTGCCATCAAGTACATATCTACTAAATTCATTTTAGCTCGAGAATACACAATGATACAACCAATATTTATGACGGTACATATTTACTAGCACTCTAAATGGTAATACTTTTCTCTTTCGACGTCAGGTTGAACTTCTGTGCCCGCTGAACTCGGGTGATCCGTTCGAATTCATCGAGCACGGGTACGACCTATGGGACAGCGCCACAATCGACCCACTGGACCAGGAGATGCTGCAGTCGCGGCAAATTCAAATCGAGAACAAGTTCATCGATGTCCAATGGGTACTGAAATGTGAATGCGGACCGAAAGTAAGTATCAATCGATAAGCAAATCGGCACAGAGACTCTTCTCGCCTGCAATCCGACGGCGAATGTACGGAATCTTCTCGTTGTTGAGTTGGATCCTATTAGCAATGTAAATCCTTTCTGGTCGTACGATTCAATCACGAGGGCCTAACCGCCACATAAAACCGACCATTATCCGATGCAACAACAGACAGTGGGGCTTCCATCCAAACGGACTAATGTTCGAGCAATGCCATTATGGGGGAAAGCACACTTCTTGCTCGATAAACTTACCATACCAGTTGCCGATTAGATATTGAAACTCGTTAAGACGTTTCCTTTCAATGGCTATTTACATCGACTCATGCCGCAAGAGGATACACATTTTAAACTCCCGGTGATGTTGTTTCGTTCGATATGTTGTGGAACACACCGCAGCAACAACAGCGGTTACAATTGTAATTCAAAATATGTTAGCTTCAGGCTGGAAACGACACGTGTAGACACCAGTAAAAAGTGACTTGGTCAACCCGAAATGTTTTTTTTTCGTTGTTTGGAAGTCTGATTATGACAGCAAATTAGACAATATACCTATTCCAATCATAACAATCGGTAACATTTTTTCAGATGGTTTCTCCAGAAAAACATAAGTTCAAACAGTAGGTATAGATATATTTTTCGCAGAAATGATGCGGTTTACGTGACGATGATACACAGTTCGCTAACCGTTCTATGGCAAAGGATATTACTCTGCTTTGCAACTACGACAGCTCGTTCCACATGAGCAGAAATTCTGATTATTGTGTCACAAAAGAGAACGAGAAACTGTCAGCCAACTAATTGATTTGGTATGAGTAAATTCTACCGGCAGCAACTAGGTATATAATGTTTGCCAATATGCTACACGCAAAATTTGGTTGGCGCTAAAACCACATCAATATTGTGCGAAATTAGTGCAGTTTATGATTAGGTTCGAACCACTTTTGCCGAGCATATTTTGTTGTTTTGGTTAGCAAAAACCACTACAATACCAAAATGTTCATCGACAATTGTATTGTTTTATGTGTACGTGTACTTGCACTGGATTTCACAAAAGGCCCATGAACTTATCCTAAAGTAATACAACAGTAACTTTTTGAGGCAATAGAGCATTGAGAGCAATAAATTACAAAAATATACTACAAATTGTGAAACCTCAGTTTTTGCGAGCATGTTTCTAACCCTCAAAGTCTCTCATAACCTTTACCCACAATCCACTTTCTTAAATCTACGTTTCCACACTTTGGAATATTTGTATATAGCAAAAACTGCTGTGATGTTCACGGGAATGCCACAAGGTATGTTGAAAGCGCTGATTTGTCTCCCTCCCATTGGTGTCGCCTGCGGTTCCATTCAGAAAATACCAACTTCTATTAACATTCCTCTGCACCGCGCTGAGGACAAAGTCTTCGTCTCGCTCAAATGTACACTTGTATATTCCGTGGGAAATTCACAGCAATTCGCATTACAACGGTATCAAATAAGCGGAGACAAAAACAACGTTGAAATTTTTCACCACCCACCGACCGTCGGCAGAATCTGTAAACCAACGAAGAAGACTCATTCCAACCCACTGATCCACAGACACCTGGTGGCTGCTCGTTTGACATCAGCTGACGATCAATTTAATTATTTACACAACATTGACTCCGGCGCTCTGGAACGCACAGAATAACAGTCGTAAAAATGTTCATGTTTCTATCCGCTTTTATGTCCTGTGCATCGCGATTTCGCTGCCGGCGGGTCCCCTGTATATTTACTTGCAAGCTCTCGGAAAACAGTGTCGCTCAACCGAATCGGTAGATCTCACAAGGCGCGATTGAACTGAAAATGGCTTTCGCGAGCGTCTCGCTTTAAAAATTTTCATCGTTTCCGGTATCGCTTCTTTGTTACTGTGAAATAACTTGGCTTTGAATGCTATCATTAAATAACTTTTTACACAACTTCTCTCTGGTTTTAATCAATTAGGATTGTAAATTATTCATGAAATGTTATCTTCAACTATTTTGTTACCATTTTACGTCATAACACGGCACGCTCAAACACGCATCGACTAACGTTGCAGGTGAAAATTTATGGCGAGGTACGCTAATGGCACCTGTAAATCTGTATATGCGTACAGGCTACAGGCATTTTCAACTTTATTAATGTTGCTCGCGTGAGATTGCGTTTCTGGTGGTGCGGTAGCGGTGCTACAGTGCAGGGTGCTGGAGGAGGAAGCTGTCTCAGATTTTCCGCTTTGACAAATTGGCACAATCTTGCCATTACAGGGTGGGAGATCATATAACATTGAGTTACCCACCGAAAGGAAAATGCACGCGAAATGGATCATTACAGACGATAAATTGTTGCGTAAATAGCCGAAAACACGTGCAGTAAATGTACGTGATTGATGCTTGACAGTGGAAAATGTTCCTGTTTCGAAGTGAAGTAATACTCGATAACTTATTGATTGGCTCGAAAAATTTAATCGGTGAAGTAAAGTGGACCAGGAATTATATTTGGTGAAAGTCTTATTCTGCCGTGACGTTACAACGTTTTGATTAATACAGTGTTTGCGGAAAGTACCTACACATATAAGAGTGATGTACGAGGAATTTGTTTGCTTTATTTATATCAATTTGGAACTATACAGCGCGTCAGGAATTGAGATCATGGACGTTTTCTCCTCAAAGTCAAACACTGTTCTCTGTTTTGTAACGATTTTGGCTTCCACGATCTGATAATAAATAATAATCTAACATTTTTCCGTATTAAGACTGCCGAGGACTGATAACTTTCACTTAAAAAAATGGTTCTACATAAAAAATCAAAAAATGGTTACTTAATTCAAGGGTTGTCCATAAACAACGCAACAAATTTACATTGGCATCCTATCGCTTCTAGGATTCTAGTTCATAGCCATATTTTAAAGTGATGCTCAGTTCGTTTAATGTGTGACAAAACTCAGCACTGGAATTTTTCAGTCAGAAGATACATGTTATAATTAGAGTGACTATTTTCAATAGTGACATATGTTTTGTGAATAATCGCAAAAGTGTCTCATATGATATAACGTGTAAAACATATTAGATATATTTTTACCGTGATTTTACCATGCTGTCATCCTAACATTGGCGATTCATTATTAATCATTCATTCAACATTCATTTTAAATAGAACGTCGACCCTCGAAAATCTACCAAACCAAAATTGACGACCAATGACTTAAAAATGCATAAAACGTCGTGATCTGGTGTTATCTCAAAAAAATAAAAATTGTCCGAAAATCGACGATCTGTGACTTGGTCGTTCTCTGGTCAAACGAAGGCTTAATATGGAATACTCTAAAACTGGCTTCTGGTCATTTTCACAACTCGATCTAAACCAGATGTAAATTATTTAAATTTTTATGAGGTATCTTAAACTTGATTTTCATTAGGGTGGTTCATTTTATACTTATAAACACTTTTCAAAATCGAATCTGGATTACATTACAGGTTTTTTTCCTGTATGGACTCATCACTGCGGCCCTAAACATTGATCTTCTGTGATATTGGCTGGATGTTTGCTGGATGTATTTTGTTATTAATAATATCACTATTGGGATAAGTGACATGATTATTATAATTCGTGCTTATGTGTATGCTCCCCTTTTTATGCCTGCTATTCCTAGCCTCGCTTCCTTCGGCCAATATTATCGCCAATTACAATTCCCTGGAGAAGTTTGAACCAATTTTATTGTGAGAGGGATTTATTTGAAGGAAGCGTGAATGGAGAGCCTGAGAAATAACCGAATCCAGACTGCATCGTCATGTTATTCGGTCATGGGGTGCTATTCTCCAGTCGTCTCTAACACTTGCCAAACGGGAATTCTCGTCGACAGCACATATTCAACATCCTGGTACTATGCTTCATGACCATGAAGGGCCACCGAAAGAATCAGTGTTTTATAGAGTACTAGTTCTGTACGGGTTTGCATGCTGCGAGACCTCAGTTGGATATGCAATCCTCCTCTTTATCTCACGGCTAACCGTACCGTACCGTCATTAATGTACTCAGGTCAATAAATTCTTCGACTACAAATAATTCCCAATATATTGCCACTGTAGCACCAACATCCGACAGCCTACCATACTTTCCAACCGCCACTATGTACTTCGTTTTGGTAAAGGTTATGACAAGCCTTACCCTCGCAACTTCCCTTTGAGAGAACCAAAGGTCTCTTCCACCGCTCTACGGTTAACTTTTGCATTGAAAAATGACGAAAACTGCCGAATTTTCATAGGTCAACCTTCACATACTCTGACAAAACTACCCATGAAGCATCAATCATAGTAATCCATGAGTCAGGAGCAAAAAAGTAAACAGCTCTATCAGTCGAATTCTTAAAAGCAAAAACAGTGAAGCTACTCTGCTCAGAAGTATGCGCGTTCGAAGAACGGTAGCCTACCACGTCGAAAACGGACATCGTGCGGCACTTTATGGACCCTGGCTACGCCAGTTCCAACATCTATAACATCTTGGCGTTATTGGAACAATCAGAGCTTCCAAAAAACTCGTTCCGAATGGCCGACGAAGAGGAAAACCGGGTCGGTGCAACCGGCCAAACAGTTACAAAGTACCTGGCGAAGAAGAATATATATATCAGGAAGCGGTAGTCCCGTCCACTGGTCTCGGAGCTGCAAGCAATTACGCAGCGGCAGGGACTGGAATCAGATTGATCATCTAATTTGATTTTCCCGGGGAATCGCTACGTGGCGGTGGTGATTGACAACGAGGCAGGGCACTACGTTTTTTACTCCCTCCACGAAGGAAGTGAACATCGATGACCATCAGCGAGAAGAAAATGTCAAAGCCACTGTTCTTTCGCTCCCGCCGGACTGGCCGTGAATGGGAGAGTTTTACAAGGATCCGACGTATGGCACGATACGGCTGTTCGCTCTAGACTTTGAAAAGTTCGGCGGGAATCCATCCATTTCAGCTGCCTTGTAGTTCCCCAGCTACTGCTTTTTTCAAATCACACATGGAACTACAGCTTGACCATCATTTCGACGCCTCTATCTTCCTCCCGTTTAACAGCACACCAATATGTTGTTTCCAATGGTCACCTCCGATTTATCGGTAATCAGGCTCCCTTCCTTGTCGTTGCAAATGCCCCTAACACGATTTGATTCCTTATTCCGTTAATATTTTGAAGGAGCCCCTCGTATCATATCAGCTGCCATAAGTGACTTCTGATGCGTTCTTCTCATCCGTCGCTCGCTAGTACTTAGCGTCAATCCACTCATTGGACGAGGTTGCCGCAGCTGTATCCAACACTCTCGCGCTGTGGTGCTGATCGTACTGTGGATATGTCTCCACTGTCCATTCAGGCCCCCTTCAATTTGCTCTTCGGTATTGCTCAACAACTAACTGCGAGTACTCGACAGCCACTCCTCCAGTTGATATCTGCTGGTTGATTAATCGTATCGTATCGAGATAGTGCTGCAATAGCCGATGAGGCCCTCTTACAGGCATAGACGGCGTGACTCCCGAACGTGATCTTGTTGTCCACCATAACCCCCAAGAGCTTCAGAGATCGCTTTGAGGTGATGGTGCAGTCTCCGACTCTGACCACCGCCTGTTGCTCTGATTTACAATTGTTGACAACCGTGACCTTCGTCTTATGATGCGCGAGCTCCAGTTTCCTGGAGCGCATCTAGTCTTCGATCTTGCGTTTACAGTGAGCGGCCGTTTACTCGACCTCCTCGATTGACTCGCCGTAAACCTCAAGCGTTATGTCGTCTGCAAAGCCGAAGATCACAACCCCTACAGGAAAGTTGAGTTTCAACACTCCGTCATACATGACATTCCACAACACCAGACCCTGGATAGAAACTTACGGAACTCTTGAGGTGATTGGGAAGCACTTCTGACCCTCCTCCGTGTTGTGAACAAGTACTCGTTTCCTGAAGTAATTTTCCATAATCTTGTACAGCGACACCGATACATGGATGCTCCTAAGTGCGAGCGCTATGAAGTCCCAACCAGCGCTATTGAACGCAATCTTCACGTCGAGCGTGACGATTGTGGAATAGCGTGTTCCCTTTCTCTTGCGCTGTAGTACCACCTCCGCCGTCTTGATGACGAAAGAGATGGCACCCAGCGTGGACCTGCCCTTCCGGAAGCCGAACTGGTTATTTGCCAGACCGTGTACATCCTCCGTGTACCTCACCAGTCTGTTAAGGATAATCCTCTCAAGCACCTTGTTCGCGGTGTCCAGCAGGCAGATTGGCCTATATGGGTCCTCTGGTGGTTTCCCAGCCTTCGACAATAAGATAAACAGTCCGGGGGCCGTTTTTCTCACCAGCCTGTTTGCCAGATAAGGAATATCATCCGGTCCCGGTGCCTTGCTCACCTTAAGGGATTTGGCGATCACGATGAGTTCCTAATTCGCAACCCTTGCCTCCTCCTCAACCTCGACACGGCTGTCGTCGCTCACGGATTGGATGTTCGGCAGGTTGGCCGACCATCCCTGGTCTATGTCTGAGATACTGGAACGTCGCACGTGGGCTTGGCTCGTGGCGCGGAAAGAGTCCCTCGATGATACGCTCTAGCATAGCTGGTGATCGCTCTGCAGGCGCGAGTGCGCCTTTAGTCTTGGCCATTACGATCCTGTAGGCGTCACCCCACGGATTCGTGTTGGCACTCGCGCATAGCCTATCGAAGCAGGCCCTCTTGCTTACCTTTATCGCACTCTTTAGCATCGATCTTGCAGAACCGAATACTGCGCGGCGTTCTGTCCTCTCTTCTTCGTTACGCACACGCTACAACCTCCTTCTCGCACGGAGGCACGTCCACTAGTAAACCAATGGTTTCCCATTCCTACGTTTGCGAGTCCTAGGCATGGTGGCGTCACACGCCCGCGATAGCATGGCAGCTAGTTGGTCAGCAGTCGGGCGAAGCCAACTGTATAAAACCGGAACTTTTTTTTAGAATAACGATACATGTACGATATCTTTCTTGAAATAATGTGGTGGCTCTGAAAAGATTCAAAATAATATACTCTAAATATCATCCCAGTTCCTCATTATGGATGATATTTGGCCTTGTTTGAAGCTCTGAGTGTCCGAAATTTGCGTTCAAAACACGTTTTAAAATTGCCGCAGCTCTGTGAACGGGTCACTAATTTTCCAATCAAATGCTGCAACAACTAAAAGAACGACTTTAAACTAGCTGAGTTACAGTGCTGTTTCGATTTTATCACGGTTAAAAACATTTTCCGGTGAAGCTAGCGAGACTGTGGATTTGGTGAAATAATGTAGATTGAATTTTTTTGTTTAATAACAACGACATCTAACAGAAAATACTGATTTTCATCAATTCACCAAGTTGGTTAAAAACGTGTTTTTTTTACCGTGAAAAAATCGAAACAGCAGTGTAAACAAATATAATTTCATGCTCCGATTTACAACTTTTTTACACCATTCCATTACTTATTTTTACTGAGAAGTGCTATTCGTAGACATTTGTATGAAAAATTTTGAATTTCACTTTACTTAAGCACTATGATTTGCTAAATATTCCACATTTTGAAACACTGTGAACCTTGTTTGCGAGAAGTTTATCAACTCAAACAAAAACATATTTTCATTGAGCTGTCGTTCAACATCCTGACGACATGCTCAGCTTACCGTAGCCTCCCGATTCTCCAGCAAGCCGGTGCTACCTTTGGTTCATCCGCCTCTGTCACGCTCCATCTTTCGGTCTGATCAGTGTTTTGTAGATAGTCAACTCACGAAGGCGGCGATTTTTTTTCTAGCGGAGCGTCCTCGGGAGTCCAATGTATGCACGATTTCCTAGCATAAGACTTCGATAAATTTCTCTGCTAGTGTCGTTGTCAGCACTCGCCAGTGAGCCCATGTACACGAACCCCGATCACCTCGATTTCATCACCTTCCTCTAATCTGAGTTCTTGGTGGGATTTTAACACTTGCGTACCCGACCCCTCCGGAGCCGAAAAAATGAAAAAAAATTTACCAGCCATTCCGCAAGATCTGAACCGATTTTGATCGAACCTTTTTCAAAAGATCACAAATTTATCATAGTTTTTGGGACAGTAGAGGACATTTCGAAATATTTCCGTTGTTCCGGATTTATCGAGGGAAACCGTGGGGTAAGTACCCTTCCGTGGGGTGAGTACCCTTTCAGAGACACAGGCTAGATCAAAAACGGTAGCGAAACCTTGCTTGCGACATATCAAACTTAAAGTTTTTGCAAAACAACACTATTAGCGATCGTTATTTGGCCACTTGGACCACTAACAGCAGTTCCTGTCCGAGTTTCTTGATATGCTGCAAGCTAGGTCTCGGAACCATTCCCAGAACCGATTTTCGGAACTCGGCCAGTAGTGGCCAAAACACGCCCAAGAGGCCAAATACCGATCGCCAATTGTGTTGTTTTGCAAAAACATGCAAAAACATATTCTAGCCTGTGTCTCTGGAAGGGTACTTACCCCACGATTCCCCTCGATAAATCCGGAACAACGGAAAATTTTGAGATGTCCCCTACTGTCCTAAAAACTATGACAAATTTGTGATCCTTTGGAAAAGGTTTGATCAAAGTCGGTTCAGATCATGCGGAATGGCAGGTAAACAAATTTTCTATTTTCCAGCTCTGGAGGGGTCGGGTGCGCAAGTGTTAACCTCATCTTCTTTTGAATCTTTTCCTCTCATTTACTTGGTCTTTGCCGCGTTGATGGCCAGTCCAATCCGCCCGCCTTCAGCCTTCACTTTGATCTCTGTCAACTTGTCAAAGGTTCGTGCTACGATACCAATGTCATCGGTGAAACCAAAGTGCTGAATAGATTTCCTGAGTATCGTGTCACTCGTGTCGATATCCACCCTGAGTATCACACCTCCCGGAGCAATCTTAAAACAATGAGGCAGATTGATATCATAATTCAAATACCTTACGTAACTAGCGGCCTGAGTGAGGCTCCAGAGTGAGTGTTTCGTTGTGAGCTTCGAATAACTTTTTTTTCCTGTGTGGACTCATCACTGTGACCATAGACATTTGTTCTATTGTGATGTTGCCCAGGTGTTTTCTATACTCCGCACTTCATATTTGTGGCAGTATCACTATTAAACTAAACGGTACGCTTTTTATTTTATATCCGTGGTTGTGTGTGAGGAATGGTAAACCGTTTCAAACTCACTGCTTTACTATACAGTGGTCCCCGTGGCTCTGTGGTTAGCGATGTCGATGGGCTAGCTCTTTTTCACATGGTTGTGATATCGGGTTTGATTCCCCTTCAGGTCGATGATCTCTGCGAGATGGAAATTTTTTAGACTCAGCACTGGGGCACGGTGTATAGTTGTACTTATCCTACAACATGCACAATATGCCAAAATAATATCGATAACGAGCTCTCTCAACTAATCTATTTGATGGAGACCGTGTTTAGCCCCCAGACTAGCGTGCGATATTGTTTTGCTCTACAATACCGAGCCTCTTCCAATCCTACCAATATCACCAAATTACACCTCCCTGGAACCTACTGAACCTGAACCATTGCTTTGCGGCCCAGCAGCTTCTACAATAAGTAGCAACTGAGTCGTTGTCGGACATCGCCGTTGTATTGAACCCCTATCGCATCCCTTCCGGAAACGGTAACTGGGTTGCGGATAGGTCCAGTATGGCGGCCATATGGACGACGAGCAAGTCCCCGGTCCAGGAGGTTTTTTCAACCTCCGGAGAACGGAACGTAGTTGCCAAGGTGAACGGAGTGTTCTACTGCAGTTGCTATGACAACGAGAGGCGGCAAGCGAAGGATACAGCCAACACTCCGACCGTTCGCGGGTGGAAGTCATCACATTTCGATGCCGAGGTATTCGAAGAGGCAATGAGACGAGAACGCGAGGGGGGGTGGCTAGGGTAGTTGGTTCCACTTGACTGCTGACCAACTAGTTGCCATACTTTCGCGGGCGTGCGACGCCACCATGCCTAGGACAATCCAACCTAGGATTTAGGTTTAGGTTTAGGTTTACCGGTGGACTGACGCGATAGTTGACCTTCGCAGTACGTGTGGATCGTAATGGCTAAGACCAAAGACGCGCTGGCGTTTGCAAATCGATCATTAGCAATGCTGGAGCGTACCATCGGGAGACTCTTTCCACGCAACGAGCCAACTCCTTGGCCTCCGGCAGTTGAGTCTCACGCCTGACGTTTCAGTATCTCAGACACAGACCAGGGATGGTCGGCAAGCCTGCCGTGATTGACGACAGCCGTGTCGAAGTTGAGGAGGAGGCACGGGTTACGAATGAGGAACTCATCGTGATGGCCAACTTCCTAAATGCGAGTAAGGCACCGGGACCGGATGGTATCCCTAACCTTGCAATCAAACTGGCGATAAAAACGGCCCCCGGACTGTTCCAGGCAGTCATGCAGAGGTGTCTGAATGACTGTCTCTTCCCGGACATGTGGAAGCGGCAGGGACTGTTCTTACTGTCGAAAGCTGGGAAACCGCCACGGGACCCATCGGCATACAGGCCTGCCTGCTGAGCACTGCGGGCAAGGTGTTTGAGAGTCCACGCTGGATGTCATCTCTTCCGTCACCAAGACGGCGGAGGTAGCACTACAGCGCATAATGTGAAGAATGCCTTCAATAGCGCCAGTTGGGACTCCATTGCGCTCAGGAACATGCGTGTACCGGTATCGCTGATCACGATTCTGGAAAATTGCATCCAAAATTGAGTACTTGTTTGCAACACAGCGACGGGTCAGAAGTTCATCCCAATTACCGCAGAGGTTCCGCAAGGTTCTATGGTATGACGGGGTGTTGAAACTCAAGTTCCCTGTAGGAGTTGTGATCGCGGTGTGTGAAGTTATATAATGGTAGTGAGCGAGTCAGACACTACTCCGGACAACCTAGTTCGGAGGATGTGTAAAGACGCGAACATCTGGAGGAATTCGGTTTGCCGTCAACTTTGGTGCTAGATAATAAGATTGCCGACAACGCGGCCGCTATTTGTAATTTGTTTGCGAGCAAATTCTCTACTGTTTTCTCTAATGAAATACTCACCACCGAGCAAATTTCGGAAGCCGGAAGCAATGTACCTATTTCAAACGGCTGCATCTCATCTATCAACCTCGACGACAACGCAATTCTCGCCGCCGCTCGTAAGCTTAAGCACTCGAATTAAAAAAATGTGCTCTACCTCTTCTTGTGCCTTTGTCGCACTTGTTTTGCCTATCGCTGGCGACAGGCAAATTTCCTGTTGACTGGAAGCAGGCATATATGTTTCCCGTACACAAAAAAGGTGACAGGTCGAACGTTAATAACTACAGGAGAATATCAGCTCTTTGCGCAGTGTCAAAGTTGTTTGAACTGGTTATCATACAACCTATTTTCTCGTATTGTCAGCATGCTATATCAAAGGACCAGCTCTACCGCTACAAATTTGCTCTGTTTTACCAGCTATGTGTTCGAAAGCTTCGCCCTACGGTCACAGACAGACGCGATCTATACTGATCTCTCTGCTGTTTTCGACAAAGTTAACCACCGCATTACTGTTGCAAAGCTGGAACGCTATGGCCTTAGCGGCGCTCTTTTACACTGAATGGAATCTTGTCTAACAGGTTGAATAATCAGCGTTTAGATTGGAGACGAGCTTTCATTTTTTTTCCTGCAACATCTGGTGTCGCTCAGGGCAGTCACCTGGGACCGTTGATGTTTTTACTATATTTTACCGACGTAAATTCTTCGTTACGAGGCCCACGCCTGTCATTCGCAGATGACCTGAAACTAATTTCAAAAATTTTAAATACCTTAGATGCATCCGTTCTCCAGCAACAATTGAACTCATTCAGTAATTGGTGTACGATTAACCGTATGACGTTAAATCCCTCCAAATGTTCGGTAATAACATATACTAGGAAAATGCATCCGATACACTTCAACTACAGCCAAAACAATCAAAGCATTCAGCAGGTCGATGTCGTTAAAGATCTTGGTGTACTTCTCGACGTCAAACTCACCTTCAAGCAGCATATTTCTTTGATAATCACCAAAGCATCTAGGCAGCTTGGACTAATCTTCAGAATGACGCGTGACTTCAGGGACATAAGTTGTCTGACTGCATTATATTGCTCACTTGTTCGGTCGCAGCTTGAATACTGCTCCACGGTTTGAACTCCGTATTACCACAACGCCATTCAACGTATCGAGAGCATCCAGCGCCGATTACTCCGCTATGCCCTCCGCCACTTGCCATGGAGACAGCCTATGTCGGACACTCGTTATGAGGATCGTTGTCAACTTCTCCACCTTAGCACCCTTCAAGTCCGACGTGAGACTGCTCGTGCTATGACTGTGGCCAATGTGCTGGCAGCACGGATTGATTGTCCGGACATTCTTCGCCAGATCAAATAAAACGCCCCATCAAGAACTCTACGGAGAGTACTCTCAATGCATCTACCTTTTCGCCGTACTAACTACAGCTCTAATAGTGCAATCATTGGTCTTCAACGAGCGTTTAACCGAGTGTCGTAAGTGTTTGATTTTCATTTATCTGTTGAAGTGCTTCGTTCTAAATTTATTACCATGTTTAGACAACTGTTGTACTAATGTTTAGTGTAGTAGTCTAGCAACCATTTGGACAATATATGTCTGTTGGTATGAAGTAAGTAAATAAATAAATAAAGAAAGTAGGACCTAAATTTTGTCAAGAGGAAGGAGTCTTATCGAACCTCGTTCCTCCAGCCAATATTGCGCTATAATTACAATTCCCTGAAGAGAACTATTATACGTTGCACAGACCAGTTTTATTATAAGAGGGATTTTTTTTTATCAGGAGTACTATAGAATTAAGCTTGAAGGAATGGTAGCGAACTCTGTAAGTTTTCGGCTACGAATCTTCCTGAGAATAACAGAATTAGTCTAGTCGATATAAAGTGACGCATGAGTTTATTCCCCGAATGTTTATTTTTACCTTTCTTTACGCTGAAATACTGGTTATAGTAACGTAAAAGCCATACCATGCGAATTATAACCGACGATACTTTCAGGTGAAGCGAGTTCAATATAGCATAGTACTGAGCTTAAATCCAAGGGTGAAAACATACTCACAGGCATGGATAAAATATTGATAGGAATGCCCCCAGGTGATATTACGGTAGATCAAAAAGCTCTCGTTGTGATGAGTCCATAGAGTAAAAAAAAACGACTGGAGGCTTTATTTCAACGAAAATTCCTCAAATAATTTGAAGCTCATTAAGTTGGGATTGAAATTTTTATTTGGATAATATTTACTTTGCCCCTTATTTCAATATATGTAGACAGAATTACCCACAGCGGGACGCAAAAACGACATCACATGATGACAGAATATTTACACACGTTTAATCGGGGGAGATGAAATCGAATCAAGCACATGCTATTAATTCCGCCATACTGTACCAACGCAATAAACATAGAAAAAACCATCGTCCGCTGCTTAAAAGCCGACCATAAAGTTAAATAAAATCTAATTCAGTTATTTATTTTCATTTTTGTTTTCATCCCGCAGAGCAAAAATTGTCATCCCCGAAAAAACTCCGAGCCGGCAATCAGCAGGATTAGCCGAACGAACGGCGACATTGAGGGCACCGTTTCCGGCAGATCGTCAGCGGTTGCCTCGGAAAGTATACCGTCGCACCCGAGCAAACACCGTCAGCACCACCAGCGCCGGCGACAGCGAAAAAACCATCACCGTCAGGAGGGTAGAGACGATGGCGGTGCTCCTGACGGAAGTGCTGAACTTCTGAAGCGGGTTCATCGGACATAATAAATTGATCTCCTTTTGATGGTGTATATTTTGTTCATTCACGTTTAAACCGTACCGGAGCACGTTTGCTCCGTTGCTCGCTGGCTGTTCGGAATGAATGTTGGTCCCCTCAGAATGAATGGAACTAGGAATGTTTGTGATACATCCGGTTCTGCCACTACCGACAAAGCTCTTAATGGTCGCATAGGAGCGGTATTGCTGCAGGGGTGTTCTAAATTGCATTAAAAGTATATTCTGTACTATAAAACTTTTCCTCCAAACTCATCGTATTTTCTAATTTTCTGATCGGAGTCTTCATGGTTGCAACGAGAGGAACATCCCAGCAGCGGTGACCACTTGGTAAATTGTGCAGACCGTGTCGCTCGGTCGTCCGGTAGGATGTTAGAGGAAATAACATTTGAATACGGCAATCGAGCCAATCCATCCGGTGTTGTTTGAGCAGAATATAGACAAATTTTAATTTAATTTTCCAAAGCAAAATCGAGAATGTCAAGCGAAACGAAAAACACATCACTAAAGTGACTTATATACATACATACAAAAGCGTACATATTCAAAGATTGTGTCCGTGATACGGTTTAAAAAAAACTGAATTGTTTGAGCCGAAATAAGTTACAGAATATTGTGGCTAGACTTGAATGACGAGAATATGTTTCTAGCTAAAGGTTTCGGCTCACAATCGTTGTAGTGTGTGATTGTAAATATACGGTAGGACTCTTTTTGTACGAGCCAAGCGAATTTCTATTCGAAGCAGGAAAAAATATCGAGTGTGATGAAATGTTTCAGTGGAAATCTATTTACAGATTACAGATGTGAATAAATTGGAAGCGATTTTAAAACCAGAAAGCCAGACGAATAAATACTTTTAGTCAAAATCGTTTGTTAGGACAGACCAATAGTTGCATTTTACGCTTGAATAATAAGCATTAAGTATCGCAGAATTTACCATTAAACAAAAATGTGTAAAATTATATCTTGTCACATGCAACACGCTTGCAAACAAAACACACACACACAAAGTTAGGCACGGAAGTATGATCTCAACTTGCGTGATAAATCCCCAAAAGTTCGATGATGTATTTTGTAGCAGCGCTGCGTTCTGCTGTTTACAGAAGCTAAAATTCGAAAGACCTATCATATCGTCTGTAAGGACCTCTATAAATCCAATCACTATATCAGGTATGCAGTACTATGTAAAACTCACTCACTAAAAGGCACCAGAGGCATTCATGGAACGGTTTCAAATTCATAGCATCATTCATCGTTCGGTTGCTCGTGTTTCCGCTCTATCTGGTTCCGGTGTGCGGAATATATCCACTGTCGTGCTAATGAACTACTGCTGACCCTCTACAGACACACTCTCCATATCTCTAACGCTATGGACTGCGGATCAGAAGATAACAGCAAAAATTAGCATGTCGAATTTAAATAAAATCCTTAACTTGTACCGACTGTTTGTGCTGAATGAAAATTACAGAACGTCGAGGTTTGGTTCTCGATTCCAAAATATTTGAAGTTTGATTTTGAGCGATGTTTGGTCTCTGTTCGCATCGCTTGATACTGATTACATTTTCATCATGTGCGACCTGTTTTATTCATATTATTTATTATGATTCACTGATGTTTGCACTTTTGCTTCGAGCTCGAGAAGCGCTTTGAGGTCAACATTTGAGTTTATGACGAAAAGTTTGTTTTTTATTCTTTTACCGACTGAAAACCAGAGATCGAAATGCTGCTGAATATTTGTTCACATTTTCCCATTTTTTTTCACATATTAGTTCAACCAGATATTTTTTTCAGGATTTTTCTTTCTTCTGTATTTTTTTGTCGTAGCACTAGTGCTTTGCACTAGTGGATGGAATAGTAGAAAAAGTGTACCAAAAATGCTCTTATTACATTAGCTTCAGCCACTAAACCAACGCCCACTTTTCCCTTTTTACCAAATTGTTTATCAAACTGAAAATTAAATGAATTATGCCTAATTTTCCGTTTTCTTCAGGAGCAGAACAGCTTGGATATTTGGCAGAGCACTTCCCTAGACAATAGTGACGCCGTGTAAAAACTTGTTCAATTTCTCGTCATTGGGAATTGCCAACTCTAGATGACGTAGGATGATTCTCGTTTTTTTATTATCTCTAGCAGTGTTCCTCATCAATTCCAAGAAACAAATAACCACTTACCAATTCGTTGGTGGAGATAAGTGAATGATTTTTTTTGTATTTTGAAAGAGGTATACTAAACAAAGAAATGGTTTACAAAAATGTCAACAACTCAACAAGTACACAGCACGGCGAAGACGATAGAATGGAGGAATCCAAATAGGGGATGCACGGCATTACACACTGTTACCAGGAGAGCCAGCCAAGCATGCTGGGTCCGAAGCTATAGATAAAAGTAAATTGGTTCATTGTTCTTGCCAAGAACAAATACAATTATAAAACTTTCTTGAAGCAATGTTGAATTTTCTTATCTTGCCAATTATGAAATGTGTGACCGCATTTCTATATTTATTCCAAGCGATTAAAAAAAAGTTGTCTTAAGTGTCTTCAAAGTAGAATTGTTTCTCACTAAATGCGATCAAAGTCTGATTATCGTGCTAGTTTGAATTATGCAAATTGTTTTTTGCTGTGGTTGAGTCATTTAGTAATGTGTAACATAGATTTAACATAATGCCCAGCAACTCCTATCGCTACCTCCAGGTGGAGCAACCAAGGGAAGATCGGTGAACCGGTGGGAACTTGGTCGTATACTGATAGGAAAGGGAGAGCAGCTTACCTGAGCGTTTGTTCCCCAGGTTAGGGGTAGGGTTTGCAATATTCCCGAGAATAGATTTCCCGGGAAACGGGAATAAAAAATCTGATTTCCCGGGAATTCCCGGGAACCGGGAAAGGAAAAAATCCTTAGTAAAAATGAGATTTCAAATAAAGTTTATTAATAAAAAGTTTCAAAAAAACGTTTACAATTTAATTATGAATTGAAGAACAAAATTTATTCAAGTTCACTCCAAAAATTCATGAACAATCGTCTATTAATCGCCTCAGTTCCGCTAACAATTTTTCGTTAGGCCCAAATAATGTAGTTCCCTTCTGTAAAACTTTGCTTAAGATCGCTGAATCACCGCTGGTGTCTGATATCTAAAATACTTCTAAATCACCGATTTCAGCTCTTGCTAAATTTCATTAGAAACTGAAGAGTCCAATACTATTAGTTTGTTGAAGATAGAGCTGAGCGTTTGGCAGCCAGATTTTAGAGCATTTGAATGCCTTCGTAATTAATGTGAAATCGCGGCCACGACCCAAGTTACACTGGTCGCATTGATTTACGGGTTTCAATTTTTTTTTATCAATGTACAGGTTTCAAAATTTTTGTCAATAAACAAAGAAAAAATTAAGCAACTATCCGCTTAGTAGTAAACTCACTAGCGAAAAAAGACATGAGACGAAGAAAATATTTCTTAATTTATCGTTTACTAAATAAGACAGCATTTATTTTTTTTAAATAAATTAAGCTAACAATTTGATATTACACGGCAAGCAAATATTGATCGTAGTTTCAAGCAAATATTTGCTGCGTATAATGTACACTATTAAGCCGCCCTTCACTTCTACGACGTAAGTTTCGTGTTTTGATACGATATTTAGTTTTATTGCAATATTGTATGGAAAATTTTCCGAGGAGCTCGGGAATCCCGGGATCCCGGGAATCAATATTCCTATTCCCGGGATCCGGGAATCCCGGGAAAAGGCAATCGAGAAATCGTTCCCGGGATTGCAAACCCTAGTTAGGGGCGGCTCAGAAAGCGACTGATCCGGAGCGGACGGCTGAACTATGAAATGCGGTGTTTCGCCAGCTACACCCAATACGGCAGCCCCGTCGCGAGACTAGGCATCGCAGCCCTAATATTGCAGCATGCTGAAATAAACATACTACGAACAATCGAAAGAATGATACGAATCGGAAAAATCGGTATAGACCTGGGCAAACGAAAAAGGACAACGATTGGAAACATGACACTTGGAATGTTAGGGTTCTGCTCGAACCGACACGCGCGGGAATCTTGGCCAGAGTGCTACGAGAGGCAAAAGTGGAGTTAGCAGCCATACAAGAGGTGCGTTGGCCTAAAACCGAAGAACGTGAATTCCGGGCGGTTGATCCGACCACGGGCACTTCTTTCAAGTATCACATCTACTATACTGGCGACAGAGCGGAATGGGGCGTTGGTTTCGTGCTACTTGGAAACTAAATGAAGCGTGTTATTAGGTGGAGGCCTATTAATGACCGTCTATGCGTATTGAGGATCACGGGCAGATTCTTCAATTACAGCCTTATCAACGAGTACCCGCCGACAAACGATAAAACCGATGACGTAAAGGAGAAGTTCTATGAGCTTCTTGAAAAAACGTATGGAGAATGCCCACAGCACGATATAAAGATCGTCATCGGAGATGCGAACGCACAGGTCGGAGGATAGGAGTTCTTTCGTCCCGTTATTGGTAGAGAAAGCCTTCACTCTACCACCAACGACAAAGGCTTGAGGTTAGTGAACTTCGCCGCGGCCAGGGGAATTGCCATCTGTAGTACCCATTTTTATACATTTTTTTTTATAACATAAATCGAAATTTACACATGTTTGTGATGCAGACTGTCTGGATGGCATGTTACCCGAAGAAAGTTTTCTGAAAATCCCTCGAGTTTTGGCATAAATTGAGTTAGTATAATGGGTGATCCTCTATAGAAAAAAGGCCCATTATAGGTATAACCCTTTCCGACCGGGCCTATATAATTGCGTAGGTGAAAGGCGACTCATACAAAACCTTCTCTCGCTTTTTGAGCGTCCTATTCATTGTTTTATAGTTCACAACGCTAGTGTCAACATTTCAGCTGCTACGAAAAATAAAAAACCGGAGCAAGCAAGTGTTTTTACATAGGAGTTGTTCCTCCCCTAGTTGTTTTTCATCTACACAATTGTGTGGGCTTGGTCGGAAAGGGAGAGAGACAGAGAAAGAGAGAGAGAAAAAGAGATAGAAAGAAAAAGAAAGAGAGGGAGGGAGAGAGGAGAGAAATAAAGAAAGAGAGCGAGAGAGAGAGAGAAATAGAAAGAGAAAGATAGAGAGAGAGAGAGAATGAGAGAGAGAAATAGTAAGAGAGAGAGATATAGAGAGAGAGTGAGAGAGATAGAGAAAGAGTGAGAGAGAGATAGAGAGAGAGATAGAGAGAGAATGAGAGAGAGATACAGAGAGATAATTAGAGAGAGAGTGAGAGATAGATAAAGAGAGAGAGTGAGACAGACTGTCTAGTATATAGTGTATAACCTATAGTGGATCCCTTTCCTATAGTGTACAGGCATGTAGAGGGAAGAGTAAAATTAAAAAAATCAGTCACTGACCAGACCACGGTGACAACGTAACCTTTCTTTTCGTTTCTTGTCGTTAGAGATGCAGAAATAAACTCGATCTCTGGTAACAACGATCGTGATACTTCTTTCTTTTCTTCCCAAACTGACCGTAAGTACGTTGCCGGACCTTAATCGATCTTTACAAAGCGGAAGCTGCTGAATTGTTGTTCATTGAAGTTGGTAAATTTATCCCAAATAGCCATATAAATGCGGTACATTGTTTATAAACTCAATCCCAAAGCAAAAAAACAAAGCTTTGGTGCTTCATTCCGTATCGGAACTCGACCTTCTGTTTCTTATACACAGACTTGGCAGCCAACTGTTAAATGTACAGGACAATTCCGGGGCTAGCGCCACGATACTACTGACACTAACAGCCTCTCCCGACCCGGGATTCGAATACACGACAACTGCCTTGTTAGGCCAGCATCGCCACCTCTAGACCGGCGGGGATTAAAATCCAAAGCACAGCAATGAAAAACGCATATGGTTTAGTCAAACGTTTTTGCTTTTAACTATGACTCAACTGGTTTTATTCATATGCAATAGTTTTCACGTTACTGGTACTGTCATAATTAAATTCCGTGGTAACGATGAATGGTAATTGCTGTTTCGGTTAAAAACGTTGTAGTCTGGGGTGAGTCCCAAACGGCTCACGAAAATGAACCACGGTTTGAGCGCCCCAAAACAAATCAACCGACTGAAACCGAAGTTTACCGAAACATTACGTTTGTTTTTTTTTTCATATGATCCTATTCTGATTCCGATCTATGTAAACGTATCCATAATATATGAATCATGCGTTATGCATCCCACATTATTTGTTGTGCGAAATCAGAACATGAGTTGTGTATAATTAGAAGACACTTGACCTTTAAGACTTGACCTTTTCTGTGTTCCGTTAATTTTGCCTTCAAATTAGTATAACTTACCATCCATTGATCACTTGTTGACTTATTTCGAACGTCCTTCAAGACCAAATAATGTTGAGAATTTCAAGCCAGCATCGAAAAGCTTTGTGACTTTGTACTTGCGTTGTGTTTAATCGCTTTCCTAGATCATGCTAGCGTCAAATAATCATTGCATGTTTTGGCAAAAGGCTATTTCTTTTACTATCTCTCTCTCTCTCTCTTACACACACACACACAAACACACACACACACACACACACACGTAAACATGTACACATATTAGTGCTTATTACGGGAGTCACTTCACGGTGAAACATATTTCACTCTCACGCTCACTCCACTTTTTGAGACCTATTCCCGATTCCACCTCAAGTGAGGTGACAAAAATCACCTCCACGAAGTGAAGTGAAAAGTGGTAAGTTCCCAGTTCAATGTCCTAGTCCCGGAAAGTCGATTGAGCTGAAATTTTGTATGAGGACATATTTCGACAAGAGGAAACTTTTGAGCCTTACCGCTAAACGAAATTCGAAGGTCAATTTTTCCTTTATGTTTCATTGCACAGTGGTCCAGGAATGCAATCTAGTAGAAGAAAATTAATAACTCCGGATCGTGTTGGTTTTTTGAGATAGTGATTTTGGCAATGTTTATTAGAATAATAAAAGAATATTTTTGTATGAAAATATTTGTACTAAACGTGTACTAAATTAGTACTAAATTTTTTTTTGTCTTCATTTTTTCAATTTAGAAGGATGGTTTCTTCTACAAAGCTGTTCATTAGTTGTTCATTTCATATTATTGGCTAATAAACAACTTTGTAGAAGAAACCATCCTTCTAAATTGAAAAAATGAAGACAAAAAATAATTAGTACTAATTTAGTACACGTTTGGTACAAATATTTTCATACAAAAATATTCCTTTATTATTCCTATAAACATTGCCAAAATCACTATCTCAAAAAACCAACACGATCCGGAGTTATTAATTTTGTTCCGCTAGATTGCATTCCTGGACCACTGTGCATTGGCCGCAGCTCAAAAGTTTGTAAGTCCCAGCGAGTAGATTTTTTTCAAAAAAAAAAAAATCGCCTTGTTACTGGAAAATAAATTCCATGTACATTATCAGTAGATCACAAGTCAATCGATTTTAAAACTTCCCTTTCTTCGTGAAATCATTCCACCGTACAAAATGGTCGTGAAATAATTCCACGCGAATCGTCGCTTTTTCCGTTTTTACTTCACTGATATGACACTCATAATAACCCAGATTTCACGGTAGATTTCACTTTGCGACGTTTCTCTCACTTACATGAGTCCCGTAATAGGACTTTATTCATTTCACTCTGATTTCACCGTGAATTGACTGCCGTAATAAGCACCATTATCTATATCGTTACCACATCATATCAATGTTTTTATGTTTTTATAAATGATTAGAAATGGCCAGAAAATTCAAAAATTTCTCAAACTTCTTTATTCAAGTATCCCCCGATAGAAAATTTTCAAACTAGTTTTATATGTAAGCTTAGACCCAAAACTAATTTTCGGCGAAGAGAAACCCGAATACTATGCCACGATTTTAACCAACGATAGTCAACTCATAGGCTTCACGGAAAATCGTTCCAAAACCGTGATCCAGTTCTAAATAGCGTGGAAACAAGAAGTCTTGTACAAGTGCATTGTACAGCTCCAACTGAACTGCACGAAGATATTGGTCAAAAGTTCACGGTAAACCATCTTCAGAATCTTCCGGTTTCGACTGTGTATAATTTCCTGCGAACCTTAACAACGATTCATCAGGATGGTCGCGGATGTCCGGCCAACGTGATGGACGAAAATAACTTGGTTCTTCTTGTCAAAATCATGGTTCCAACCCAGTGCGTGGTTTGGCTGTCAATCAAGAAGTATACCAGAACGAAAGTTTTAAGATAATTTGGTCTTCCTATTTGACCAGATAAAGCATCATGACATAACGGCAAAAACACAAACGTTCCCCAACAACAAACCCGAACCATTTGAGCCGTTGAGAGCAAAAGTGGTACATGTGCCATCAAGTAAATTTTTCAGGAGAAGCGATAAACGAAAACACTCAAATAGTGAATTATTTTCAACATTTTTTTCCAACATAACTGCACTAAAACATTGCTGGAAAGGTTTCAAAAGACGGTACATGAAAGCATAACGAGTTCCGGTTGAGAAACGTACACAAACTTCAATGGAAAAACATGTACCACTTTTGTGCTATGGGAAAAATAATGACAACCAGAAAACGTTGAGAGCAAAAGTGGTACATGTCCAGTGTGAGCATGAAGGGTGCATTATAGCTCTCTAATCTTAGGATATAGAAAATTCATGTCTTCAGCAGAGCTGTCCAAGTGATTGAGTACTATAGAATGATGATCTGTTTGTTAAGGAATTCTACCTTTTCGTGGCGCTAGTATATATGTATTTGGTAACTGCATATGAGTTGATACTGAAAAAGGTAAAATGCTTTCTGTTACAAAATAGTTACGGGCACACTAGCGCCACGTAGTGAGGAAATTCCAAGCAGACAGATCTTCATCTGAAAGTACTCTGATTGACCAACTTTGCTGAAAACATGATTGTTTTATGTGTTAGAATCCTCGACTTACAATTCATCTAACATGCACAGACTGGACATGTAGCACTTTTGCTCTCAACGAAATGGTTATTATGTTAATTATCGAAAATTGTTTTGGCTATAACTTTGGTTTAGGTTATCAGATCTCGATTTTTCTTGGATATTCTAGTACATTACTGCGTTCTGCATCAATTTATGCCAAAAACCCAAAAAGTGTAAAAATGGCACATGTACCACTTTTGCTCTCAACGGCTCATTTGTACCAATAAACGAAACCTAACTATTCTGCAGCAGTATCTTCCAATCGAAGGTTTTCTTGGAAATTCAGGTTCCTTGGTGTACGAAAACAACTGGAGATCGACGAACTGCAAACAGTTGATTGGTAGAATGAAGAGATGTATTTTGAAGTAGAATACTTCTTTCAGGAAGTTCGGCTACATAGGGATGTGAAATGAAAATCTAAAACCGAAGAAAGTGAAAAATATGTCCAATTTCAAATGCTAATAAATCGGTTAGTATTCGATGGATTTTCTTCGTTCTTGCAGCAATAGATTGGAAAATCTTCTAAGATTCATCCCAAAATAAGATAATTGTAATTCTATTATTAACACTATTGTACTATTGAAAATAGTCAAGCCTTGTTAAAACGAAAAATTCGATCTCTGATTGGTAGTTATATGATTGCTTCCCAAGCACGGTCGACATAATCATATACCTTGCAATTGAAAACATGCTATTTGGCCTATATAAGAGCCTCAGTTTCAGCCGAAGCCGCTCATAATAGTTCTAGACAGCGACAACAGCAGTCGTCCTTCCTTAGCAGCAGCACTAGCTCTGTGGTTGGTCACCACGTCTCAGGAGCAGCGCGGTTTTTCTCAGCGTGTGTCGCCAGACTGCCATTATTCCCCCTGTGTTGGGGCAGCATGAAGATTGCATTGAATTGAATTTACGACAACACAAACAAGCGTTCTGTGTTGGATCCTAGCAATTTAAATCTGTCGCGCCCGTCTAATTCACTGAATGTGAAATAGCTTCCACAGTGCATGTTGTCCGTGTATCTTAATTCCCCCATTGTTAGGGCAGCTCAAAGGCTGCGATCAGCAACCGATTTTGAACCGCAAAATGCCTTTTTGAAGACAAATAAACAAGTAATTGAAGGTTAATAATTTTCTGGTATCAACACAAGCAGACATTCTGTGCGGGATGCAATCAAATTCTGTTGCAGTTGTATAATTTTAACTTTATTGAGGTAACCCCCCACTGTAAGGGCAGCGCAAAGGCTGTGATCAGCATAAGCGATTTTGAATAACAAACTGCCCTATTAGAACACCCTCACTAAAGCAGTTAGTTCGACTATGCAGAGCTAATGTGAAGTCGATTCAATCAATCAGCATGAACAAAATTTCGTCGTCTCCCAGCTGCTAAGTTGCAACATGATGCAACACGCAGCAGCGAGCAAACGAAATCGCTTGATGTTACAAGCCGCAATACGGTTAGGGGTTAAATAAAGTATTCTACTTCAACCTTGCGGTCGTGGCTTTGCACACAACCCTCCTGTGATTTTTTTTCATCTAAATTTCAGTCATAGGGAGAAAGTTGGAACGATTTGAAACGCGCCTTACGGTAATTATTTCGAAATTGTATGTTTCAATAAATTATTTTGCCGAGATAAGAATTTCTGAGAAACTACTTGGTAAAGTCGATACTTTCTGTATCTTTAAATGTTTGCTATTAACGTTGTTAGTCCTTGAACGTTGATTTCGTTATAAAAATGACAATGTATGTATTTTACGCAAATACGATAAATTGACGAGTGCTGTGGATGTGACTTAGGCTTAGAAAAACCAAACCTCCTTCAGACGGGACTCGAAGCCGCAATCCTACTGCATTGTGTTTTTACTCTTTGAACTACTGGGACGATATATTTATGAAGAAGGAAAAATTTAGAGGTAGCTTATACTAACACAATATCTACCTTGGTTGATTCTCAAAAATTTTGTTTTTCCTTTCGCCGTTTCTAAAATTTTGTTTATGTTTTTGGACCATAACTTGAGAATTAGTTTTCGATTAGATTAGGTACTCAACGATTTGGTTGTTTTCAGTAATGAAATGCCCAACGCATGCAGAGAAAATTTACAAAATGATCAGTTTGGATTTATATTCTGAGGTTTTATAAAAGCAACTGTTACTTAATCTTCTTTTCTCCTCGTTATGTAATACTAGTTATTTGTTCTCCCTCATTTACTATGTAACAATTTGTATCAACCGATACTTCTGTTACCTCTCAGACAGTTACTAGTAGATGTTCCATTTGACGTCTACTAAATTTTTTTAAATGTATTATCATTTTTTTGAACCCATCATTTATTAGACACGGCATAATTTTTTTGTAAAAATTATCCAGAACTGAGATATTTGTACTGTTTTCACTTTGATATCCAACATTTCACCCTGCAATTTGCGAACTGTTTCTGTTGAATAAAACAAATGTGAGACAATTGAAAACGTAAATGTTGTTACTCGACCGGATAATACAGTAACTTCGCAATCACTGTTCTGCCCGTCCCTAACGAACCAGATAGAGAAGGATGCAGAAGCTCTTAAAAACTCCCATCATTCCCAGTAGTACGACCGACGCAAGAAAACCACAAGTATCGCCATTCATCAACTAACGACGAGTCAAGTCAAGTAAATTGCATTTTGTAATTCCAAATTGATCGGTACGCTAAGCGGCTCTAGTCGAGTCGAATCTGTTGCAAGGATCTGTTGTCAGGCAGGATATCTCCGACTCACACGGTTCGGTTCTCCTGTGGGCGCAATTGCATATTCAATATTATGGTGATACGTAGAAAGATTGTCAAGTACGAGGACGTATGCGAGAAGTAGAATTGATTGGAGTGGTTGTCAAGCAGTACGCTCGGGTGCATGCATGAAAAAGCGGAAACAGTCAAAACCGGAAGAGAGACAAAATAGGAAAAAAGTGTTTGCAAGAAATAATGCATACTGGCAGAACAAATGAAGAGATGATAAAATGTGAAGTGGGTAAAACAAGCTGCCACGTGAAACACGACTAAAATTTTGTGATGATTTACGTGGATGCTGGTTAATACGAATAGGTTGAATAATTAATTGAGTTGGAAACTGTCGAATGTTTTAATACAGCTTTTTAGAGTACATCACAGTCAGAAAAGCACAAAACAATCCAATTTACAAATAGTTCACTCCACAGTTCACAGTTCACAGTAACCAAAACATTTCATTCAATTAAACCTCGACAGGTTCAATTAATTCCATTGCCGCTCAAAGTAAACTAAAATTTGGAACAAATTGGAAAATAGCCGCTCCAAAATTGAGCATGGATTAAATATTTAAATCGAACATCACCTCGAAGCAAATCAGTCGCCGACAGGACATGGGTGATAGCATGAAAAAATCTGTCTGCCAGAATTAAGTTTAATCCTATTCTAGTGCACAGCAGCATAAAACGTCCCCGATTGCCTCCGAATGGCAGCAGCAGCATCAGCGGTGTATTCTCGTCGTTCCATTCAAAAGTGATAAAATCCATTACCGCGCTCCATATCCGGTGTAATGCACCCAGGACCCTGCTTTTCAGACCAATAAAAGTGCGATAAAGCTTGTGTCGCTCACCCTTCTGGTGGTCGCATTCGAGGAAGTATAAATGTATATAAACCCCATAGACAGTGACACTTGGTAACATGATAACCACCCTCTAACGAAAATCCGGCTCGCTATCCAGCATCCAGTCAATATTTTACCCGCCCAGTCGCTACAAAAGGTGCCAATCGAAAGGCACAACGAGACTGAAAAGAGGTCGGTACAACTGGCGCTGTTAAAATAATAATTATCCGTTTTTGTTAGCTGCCAATGATACAGGTACAGGACAGTATGCAAAAAAAAAAAAGAAAAACCGTGCGATGGAATGCAAGCAATGCTTTTTGCACTGTAATTTTCTCATTGACTATCTCTCTCTTTCCCTCCCTTTCGCGCTCTTTTTTGCAACAGGGGAGTACACCCATTATGCGTAGACAAGTATAGTGATGTAATATAATATTTCGAAATAAAACACAGCAATGTAGATAAATTTGGTATTGTTTTTGGAGACTTTAGTTTTGGAAATCAAGAAAGAACGCCATTTCAATCATTTTATAATAAAGAGCGTTTTCAGCAGAATTGAGTAGGTAAGTTAAATTTCTATAGCTATTACAGCGGATCAGGTTTGAAAACCGTTGACTCTTTTGATGACGTTGATGTGTTCAATTTAAGATGATGTCATCGTTCGTACATTCAAATGAACACGACTACGAATTACAAATTATCATTTGAAAGTTGTGTTGAAAGAATTCAAATTTTTTTTGATGGTCAAATAGCGTACATTTTTGGTCCTATCCCAGAGAAGCGATTAGAAGATTAACTATGCAATTAAATTGATATTTTTATGCCTTCATAATAAGCATTCTCACTATAGTTGATCTACTCGATTTATTATTAGCAATTTGAGTTACAGACAACAGAGGAAAAAAACTAGCAATTGAGAACACGACTTTCTTCTGACTAAAAACAAACGAGGAAAATGGTGCATGAAAACTCTCCACCACGAAATTTGTCGTCCCTTGAGCAGGCGACCTTGATTGATGAACATTGTTATTTTTTCATTGAAGCGTGAACGTCAAATGACTAACGAGTGCCACGGTCGTGGTGCTCAACTACATTCTAGGCTTTAGCTGTCGAATGATCACGTATTTCATGACGGTCATGATTGACAAATCATAAATGTGTACACAGGAAAAAAGGTCTATGATGGTGACCACTTACGGGCCTGCTTCGTACGTGACGACAGCAAGTACTCAAATTGTCTCTACTGGTACATGAGAAAACGTTTAACCAAAATATGTTTGACAATTCAAACAATTTTGGAAATTGAAGAACACAAAATTGAGATTGTAATTGCGTTCAATACTAATAATTTAAATAATTTAAATAATAACTTATTCAAAACATCAGTTTTCACAGCGTTTGCTATACTTTTCTAGAAGAAAGCCTAAACATTTCTTAGATAAGGAATATGACATAAAAATTTCAACTGCTTAGCAATGGCACGAAATCATATCCGACATTGACAAGCTTTATACTGACAAGTAACACTAAACAACCTATCCTAGCACCATCTACATCCATCACTACCCTCGAGCGAAGAGAGCAGGTCCAGCATATGAAATCTTTTCAAACACTCACCCCAATAACAGAGTAGCTGGAAAGCTGTTGAATACAATGTTCCTTTTCAGAACGAAGAATGAGGGGCGATTTGAAACAATTTACAAGATGGCACAACGGGAAAACGATGCGTATTCCAAACGTCATCGTAGGGATAGGCTACCGTGGTGTTGAGCTTCTTCAGATTGTTATGAATAAAGCAAATAAAACATATTTCGTGCTTCAATGATAAACAGGTAATCAACTTACGTAGGAAGTGAAGTAGTTAGGATTCAAAATACTTATACAATGAAAAGTTTTATAGACCGTAAGGGAACATCCATAAATGACGTAGCTTTTTTCAGTTTTTGTTTGACCCCCTCCTCCCCCATCGTAGCATTTCGTCACAAAGTCAGGACCCCTCTCTAGATAAATACGTAGCTTTATAACAACCCCCCTCCCCCACATGATATTTATTTTGGCAAACTTTACTATCCAAAACATACCTTGAGTCATAAATGAACAAGAAAAGACAAGGAAGTAATATAAATGACCCTAGACAGAAAAAACAGTGATAAAAAAGAACAATTAGAAAAATCCAATTTTTTATCTTAGTTTCATGTTTGCTACGTAGCTTGGCTTGAATCCACACCCTCCCCCTCGTCACATTTCGTCACAAAACTGCAAACCCCTCCCTCCCTCCTCAAATGCTACGTCATTTGTGAATGTTCCTTAAGAGAATCATTAAAAGCATTTATTTTCACTAGTAGAGGATATTTAATATAACTTCAAGTGTTGGCATTCACTTGGATTTTTTCAATACTAAGAACGTTCTTATTCATTTCAATTTTTTTTTTGTATGGATCTGAATGGCGTGTTGATCAGACCAGAAAAAATGAAAGATTATAGTCATTCAACCATTCCTGTGAATTTCGGTGTCCCTATCCATTACCGTTTTTTCAGAGACTTAAATGAGTTCTCTCGTGAACATAACGTTAAAGCGAAGAACCCGATGAGTAATTATCCATTAATTTGTGCACTGATTCTATTCTTCCTGTGCGTGAGAATGAAGCCTATGCTATAGTACAGAATTCACGGTCTGTTTTTACACTCTGTTTTACAGCTCGTAAAATAACCGCGTTCAATCGAGAATCCGCGTAAATAAATCGCGTTACTTCAAAAATCTGCGTATAAAATACCGCGTAATTAAGAAATTTGCGTGAAGTTAACCGTTTTTAACGTTTTTTTATTCCCAACCCGCGTTAATTCGAAAACTCGCGTAAAAAAACTGCATTAGCTCGAAAATCCGCTTAAAAACCTCGTAAAAAACCGTGGAGAAAAAAACTGCGTAGAAGAAAACAGACTGGAAAGTTTTTTGGTGTACGTGGATCGCGAAAATTACAGCAGAGGCATTTCGTGTAAAGCATTATTTTAATCTACAGGGTATCACCGCAGAAATGATACAGTTTTTTATGCTATGAAATTATAATTTAAGAAATATAGAAATATTTCTTCTTTGCTTGTTTTACTATCGAAATAAAGTAATAAAGTTACAGTTGAGTCAGTTCAATTTAAATTTTTCGCTTTTCCATTTGTTCACGGCCTGCAAACGCTTCTCAAAATTATCACAAGCCATACGCACAACTTCGATCGGAATTTCATCCCAGCTGTTCACCAAACGGTTCTTAGTAGTTTACAAAGTCATTTGTTCACCCAGTTTTCCTAGCATGTACCCCCAAATGCTGGAGTCCAATGAATTTAAATCGAAAGCGGATGTGGGCCATGTGGAGGTGCTAATGAACAGGGTAAATTTCCGTCACCTCATTTCTGAACAACTTATGCCTTTTGCACTGGCGCTGAATAATGTTGGAAGCAAAAACTTTCTTCTCCAATTAAATACTTGGCCCAAGGCAGAAAATGTGTTTTAGATATGACTCTTTAAACTATTCCCGGTTTGAAGGTCATTTTTTGAGGTAAAATCTGATTTCTCTCCGCCGGGAATGGGTTAAAAATTTTCACACCCCTGTCGCTGAATAGCAGTGGCAACTTTACTCTGTTGGTTATTGCTCAACTCACCATCACAGATAGAATATTCTGGAGTCATTCCACTCCTCTTTTATCGGTTGGAATATCACGAAGACATGCTCCATATACACGACCATTTTGCTTATTCAAAATAGCCTCCAACGTAACCAATTTTTCATCTGAAAATAAAAATGTTGTGAGTAGCGTACGCAGAGTTCGGAAAAAGTGACAGAACTGTGTGAAGGCGAATAATAAGAGCAATCACAGTATAATATTTTCACCTATTTCATTCTATTCTATTCCTTTTCTATACAGCATGCTCTGGCAAAAACTTTTAACCGCCGATAGCGGTGTCTTGTTCGTTCGAATATCAACTACTTTGCGCTTAATTGAATGAAGTCTCTGTTAAAAATTCTATCATTGGCTGAGCTTTTTTTTCATGTGACATATGCCCTTTTTAATTTTGCTAAGTCAGGATTACGTACCACTATTGGAAGTAGCCGTCATGATATGACCAATAGCATCAGTTCAGTCTGGTATTACACTTCGCATGAAGCAAATAACTGTACTGGGAGTTGTTCTCCAGATTTCGGAGGGTTCTAATAGCCCATTATCGAAGAACTTATATCTTTTACTAATATTTGCCGGACATCGGCATAACAGGTGTTCCGAGTCTTCTTCTTCCATGCCACATAAGCGACATGTATCATCTTGAAGTTTTTTCATAACCTTCAAGTGATAACTGCTCGGACAATGCCCTGTATTAGACCAGTATATGGGCTTAGATCTTCCTTTGAAACCTTTAGTATTTTGCGAGTCGTTCGGTGTGATAAACCTCTTTGACTACCTACCAATGGAAGTATTTGTCCAGTTGGACTCCACCATCAAAATTTCCCATGCTTTCAGCTTCATTCTGAGTGAAGAAGCTGATAAGCAACGGAAAGGTTCTGGTCCTATGAACTGATGAGACGATCCAAGTCTTGCAAGTTCATCGGCTTTTTCATTTCCATCGTTTCCACAGTGACCAGGAACCCAATATAAATTTACCTGATTATTGCAACCCAGTGTTTGAAGTGATTGAAAACACTCCCAAACAAGTTTTGATGTGCATGTTGCAGACTTCAGAGCTTTTAAAGCTGCCTGACTGTCGGACATGATGCAAATGTTTGATTGTCTGTATTTCCTGCGTAGGCATATAACAGAACATTCTAGTATAGCTTGAACTTCGGCTCGGAATACGGTTGGCTATCGACCCATCGGAATTGATAGATTTATCCCTGGGCCTGTTACTCCTGCTCCCACTCGATCGGTCATTTCTGAACCATCTGTGTTAAAAACAATTGATCCCAAACGGAGCTCGGAACCCCCGCGTTCCTAAACATCGCGCTTAGGCTCAACTATTCGACATCTTCTTCCAAAGTTGTATCTTTTCTCCATCCAGTCTCCATTGTTGGTTGCTAGGGGATTGATACGAATAGTTTTTAGAATATTTAGATGACCTGTTAGGTCACCTTCGAAGAGTTTCAAAAGTCTTTTGATCCTTAAAGCACTCTTCTCTGCTTCTAATTGTATAAACTGATGCAGTGGAAGCATAAAGAGTAAAGCTTCTAATGCCTTGGTTGGTGTACTTCCCATTGCACTCGTTATTGAGAGAGTAGCTAGCCGTTGAGGTTATCTTGAGCACCTCTTCTTTTGTTTTTGGCCACTAGACCAGTGAAGCGTAAGTAATTCTGGTGCTCACAATAGCCGAATAAATCCAATGGATAATTTTCTGAGCTGAGCTTTAATCATGTGTTGCAATCGAAACAAACACAGCTGATTAGCAGGGTAGGCCTCTCGATGTGAAAAAGGCACTAAAATTGTGTATCACTTTCACGATGACACCCTGTAATTGAAATTTCCGTTATAATGATCCATAAGCAGAAACGCAGGAACAGGTAGCAAAGTTGTGGATAAAATTTGGGAGAATTAAGCAGAAACGTTGATTTTTAATTAGAATTTATCTCCTTGATGTTGATTTTGTTTGTTGAATTCGTTAGATAAATAGTCGCCTTAATCTTTAAGTAATGTTTTTCAATTTTCTTGAGAAAAATTATAAATAAATTAAAGTTTTTTTCTTTATCCATCGACAAACATTTTCAGGAATACTGTAAATCTAAGTATTCGTAATTTTTGTTTTTGAAACAATTGGATTTCCAGCTCAGTTTTTTATCTATATTCTCCGTATGTGGTATTGGTAGTATTGTTTAATGGGTCACAACTTCACACGTATCGAAACAATTTACTTAGTTGCAGTTACCTTTATTTCGTTTCGATGTTCAGAGTCCGTCAACCTAAAGCCTACCCTATTTTAACGCTCTCTGATCAATAAGCATACCAGATGGTACGTGATAAAAATTACAAGAGCTGCGTCAAAGCTTCTTCATCTCTTTATTTATTTTGTCTATTGATGTTCGTTCGAGCCGTATTTGACAGCTCGCTGAAATCATGATGTAATTCTTCTGGTTGAGCGCCCCCTGATCCAGTGTTGAAAGATGCTGATGGGAATTCGAGCGTTTGTTGACAAGACACCAATTCCGGTTTTGCGCCTCGTAGAACATTCGGTTCCCACCGCTACTGTTCGTATTTATTCAAGTAGGTACGGGGAAACAGGTATATAAGAAGTGCTGCAATGATAGATGATTCCTTCAAGTGTAAGCCAACAACAAGTCAAGTGTTCCAAATGTCATTTTAAAATAATTAAAAAAATATCTCTCAGATTATGAAATAACTTTGTTTAGTTTAGAATCTTTTTTATTTTCTTCAAAATCATATTTATGGTAATCATGTTAAGATTCGTTTTATATTCAGGCTTATAAGCAGCATATGAATGAAATAAAATATTTTTCCTTACCTCCACGAGTAACCTAAGCAAAAACCGAATAACCAAACCCGCTGAAAACTTTTCAGCTCCTCGTCATTATGGATTGACAACTGCAGATGTCGTGGAATGATTCTCGGTTTACTATGTCAGGCAGCGTCCCCCCTAAATTCCAGAATTTCTGCAGCGAAATACACTAAAGTCGCTGTTTATGCGGGGGATACGTGCCGCGTAAAAAAACCGCGTAAATTCCGGAATCTGCGTAAAAAAACCTGCGTTAATTCTGCAATCCGAGTGAAGAGAAACCGAAATACGCGCAAAAAATACCGCGTAAATTCCGGAATCCGCTTAAAAAAACCGCGTAAATTCCGGAATCCACGTAAAAAAGCCGCGTAAAAAAAGGCGTAGAAAGCGACCTCAGTGTAATCCATTACAGCCGTCAGATCGACAGGTACTCCAGCACCATCGCGCATAATTTTCCTTACGCAGCAGATGATGAACTTGACCTTTTGGGAAGTCTGATGAACAGGACTTTGTCTTTCCTTTGACTTTGGAGGGGATTTTGTCTTTCCCCAGTCCGCACAAATCACATGTTGGTGACCTTCAAAAGAAAATTCACAATTGTACGACGAATATTTTCTGTAAATGGTCAGGAATGCTGAAAAAGAGTCGAAAAAGTAAGGCTTAGAGCCTTATGCAAACTTTTGGTAATTGCCACAAAGTAAATTGTTAGAAATATTCTGCTTTTCCGTATAACAACTTGGTGGTATTTGTAAAAGAAACCAGGAATGTTTCTATTTTTTAAATTGTCTTGGCGAGTCGTATTTTCATCAATGTTTATTTCATGACAAGTATTTTCATGACAAAGTTTTAAAATAAAATACTTCATTCGTTTTTTATATTTTTTATGTTACGCTGATGGAAACTAGAAATGACTGAATGTGTTCAAGCTACAATATACAACAAGTTGAAATTGTAGACACCAACACTTATCACTGTTACTAAATCTACAAGTAAAAAAATTAAAATTTTATTGTACCGTCGACCGGTTTCGAGCAGAATTCTGCTCATCATTCAGGACGAGGCCCGATGTCCAATCAATGTGTGCGCTCTGATCAATGACAATTCCGATGTCGAAAAGGAGAAGTTCTATGAGCCTTGAAAAGGCGTACAGTGAGTCTTATTTTACGCGGAATTTCTATCGGATAGCTTTCCAAAAATAAACGAAGAAAATTGTGATTCGCAACGTTCAAAGAAATTCTATGTGACGGTATGAAATACGGTATGAAAGTAAAAAAAATGTATACAGAATAGTCTACTTTACGCAAAATGCAAGAGCGTGTGCTACTAGAAATCTTATGCTACAATTATAATGTCGCACTAATCTGTACTCAAGTGTAAGATGTTTATACTGAAAGGATTGCCTGCAGGTGTGTTTTGTGATTATCCATTGACTAAAAATATATACAATAACGAAGAGCGAGCGGTGTGAAGCCTTTCATGCTGAGAAAAGCATTATTAAAGAGTTCTTTCAGAAACCTGTAAAAATCTGTTCTAAAGGCAAGTGAACTGAACTGAAATGTAAAATTAACGTAATCGATGTTTCTGAGCACACGGCCAGCATAGAACATACGTTACGTGGAAAATCAATCATGTCATATCAAATATGAATGGTGTAGGAAATCTCAGGACAGTTAGTCACCGTCTGTTGATAATTGATAATGAACTGATTTGGTTTGATACATTTTTAAACACTGTTCTTCCAGTTGACATGAAACAGAAATAGATGAATCTGTATCTAGGTCCACAAACACAATTGAATGATAAAATTAAAAACCTCAACTCTTTATTTTGCTCAGAAGTTTCGTAACAATGTTTAAATCAGTCAAAGATAGGTACTTACAAATGAGTAATAGAGTGTTAATGAATGTGGAATGATACAATTATGTGAAAACTTTCACGTAGGCTGTTGGTCAGCGGTTCTCAACCTGGGGTACGCGTACCGTTGGGGTACGCGACAGCCTTTAGGGGGTACGCGAAATTAAAATTAGTGATAGCGGACGAAGCAATTTGTTGTTATAATATTTAGTGTGTTTTTCAATCCTGCTCTTAAAACATGGCTGTAGCAATCAAACAAACCATAGTTTAATTACAAACCTGAACTTGACTCTATAACGCGATCTACCACTACTCTCACCCTCTCTGCGAAAACAAACCAAGCCAGGGGGTACAATTGATTTGGGAAGGCGTCAAAAAAGATTGAGAACCGCTGCTCTATGTAATTGGACATCATGAGGTAAAATTGAATTTATTTAACGGACCTTTATTAATTGCTGACACATATGAAAATTGAGTATAAATGAAACTGTATAAGCAACATCTTTAAGAATGCACTCTCAAAGTTTACAAGCATATAGAACCCTACTACCCTCTTAAAGCCTTTCAAAAAATTAATCATTGCACATGTACACACCATGTATGCAAATAATATGCACCGTGCTATAGATATCATGCATTCCAAAAATCCTCCAACCCCAACCTCCCAAGGCTGGTAATTTTGGCTTCAACCTCGTAGCGCATATTTCTTCATCAACCTAGGGAACCCAGGGTGGGATGTTGATGCCCGCTGCGGTGGTCCACTTTTTGCTGCGGCGGATCTCTGTGAGTGTTTATTTGCATTCATTCCGTTACACAGATATACATTGCGCGAATTGGGCGAGGTAAATGCCCGGATTGTTAATGGTACATTCATTTATCTGACAATTTGTATTTTCTCAGCACACGGGCATGTTTGTACTGTAACGAAATTTAAACAATGGACATTTCATAATTCACTCATTGATGACCGACAACAAATTTACCGAAAAGAGTGTTCCGTTCCGAGGGTGAAAGTAGTAAATAATTTACTGCGGATGTAACTGAGAATCGCAAATTAGTTGACGAACTACATTTTCAGTTATTTTGGTGTGGAGCTTGGAGCAGTGTATGAGTGAGGGTTAAAAATATTGATTATCTAATTTCGAGAATGTGCCGCAGAACTAACAGAAACCGGAAGAATACTATCTAAGCGATAGGCAAATTGAATGAGGCTCTATACTTCAAACAATTGAAGATAGATAGTTTGCTTTACGTTTTGATAAGACCTTCTTGCATACGTTTAGAAAAAAATTAGATTCGTCTGTTTTTCACTCTTCAAGAGTGAGTCAAACAAGTAGGGCTGTCTCCAAATATAAACGTTAACAATGATTCTAGCAGGTTTGTAACTTATAATTATATGCAATTCATTTACATTTTAAATTATTAATTATTTTTTTGCTTTCGCAGCATTTCATCTGCTCATATTTTCAGCAGCATCCACGGTAGCCGAAACAGATTCAATCGGATGCATTTCTGCGTCTTGTGACACATTTGCAGATGTCCAGACCAGGTGGTGTCATGAGCGGCCAGATCGATACTGCCAGTGTATGCAGTTGAAGGGCTCGTTCTGGAGCCAACAAGTACGGTTGTGCGACAAAGGAATGCTGTTCAGTTTTTCGCATCAGAGTTGCGTGTCGCCAGCGGAGCGCGCCCCTCTCGAAATTTGCTATCTAGACACTAGTGAAAGCGGAAGCGGCAGTGGTGATGATTCGGAACTTCCTGTTTCATTGTGCGATGGTTATCCCTGCGATGAGCTTTTCAATCACAATTTTCCAGCGGTAGTGGAGGATGATTTGGTAGAAGATGATTTAATGGAGTTCTTATTCCCGAGGAATCGCGCCTAAGTAAATGAAATCTTTTCTTGGAGTTGTAGCAATTTTTTTGAGCAATAAGTCATTAAAAGCAACCTTTCGAAACCAAAAAAAATAAACTTTTCATGGAATTGAAAATTTATGTAACATGTTTTTTTTTCAGCTTTTTTATTGAAACAATCTTCGAGTTCAAAATCCAGTTTTCTAAGAATGAAAGGCCTACCAAAAATTCATAAACCTGAAATTGAAATGAAGGAAATTATTTCAGCGTTGGTGTCATCTCAGTTGTACGTAAAAAATATCTAAAGTACTGTTCGATAAATCGAACACCTGATCCATAATGGGTTAATAGCCAACAGAGAATCCAGCGTGAGCGTTTTTTTCTAATGCATCCCATTTGTTTAGAAATGATTTGAACAGAGCGTCATCGGGAGAATTTGTTGGATATTCGGAACAGTTCATAAGACCTGTCTTCAGGTTCAACTAAATCACGTGGTGCCTGCACAAAAAATTGAGCAATTTTCTTCTAGCTAAGCTCTCCAATACGACCGCAGCACAGTTTTTTGAAGTAGAATACTTCTCTCAGGAAGTTCGGCTACATAGGGATGTGGAATGAAAATCTAAAACCGAAAAAAGTGAAAAATATGTCATGTCAATTTCAAATGCTAATAAATCGGTCAGTATTCGATGGATTGCCTTCGTTCTTGCAGCAATAGATTGGAAAATCTGCTAAGATTCTTCACAAGTGAAGATAATTGTAACTTTATTATTCAAACTATTGTACTATTGAGAATAGTCAAACCTTGTCAAAACGAAAAATTCGATCTCTTATTGGTCGTTATATGATTGTTTCTCAAGCACGGTCGACAGAATCACATTCCTTGCAATTGAAAATATGCTATTTTGCCTATATAAGAGCCTGTTTCAGCCGATGCCGCTCAGAATAGTTCTAGACAGCGACAACAGCAGTCATCCCTTAGCAGCAGCAGTAGCAGTGCAGTGGATACAAGCGATAGCGGATAACGGCCACTAGGGATGGGCGATACTGACGAAAGTATTGATACTTTGGTATCGCGATACTTCAATGAACTTTGATACCAGGTATCGAAGCATCGGCTGAACGAGTATCGATTATCGATGTTCCGATAGTATCGGTATCAGACAAGTAATTTTTTTAAATCATCATTTAGAAAGTATCGATACCAGTGCTCACCCCTCGCGGTGAGTATCGATGCCAAAATACTCGATACTGCGACCCCTAGTATCGATACTGTTGGTATCGATGCTAGTATCTCCCATCCCTAGCGGTCACAGCTGTGGCGTAGCAATGGATAGCGCACTAGTTGCAGCGGATCTCAGCATCGATAGCAGCTGGGCCAGCTCTGATGCAGGGACAGCGGATAACATAGCAGCGTATAGCGGCCACAACTGTGGCATGACTACGGCTAGCGTAGCTGTTGCAGCGGGAGTGTCGGCATCGATAGCAGCTGGGCCAGCTCTGATGCAGAGGCAGCGTTACCAATGGCAGCGTATAGCGGCCACAACTGTGGCATGGCTACGGATAGGGTAGCAGTTGCAGCGGATATATCTGACCATGAAGCATTTATGCAATAATTGAATGAAAATTGCAATTGCAGCAATCGGCCTTTTTTAAGGCTACAAAATGTTTTTGGAAGAGCATAATGAATGGTTTTTAATAAACTGCAACTGAGGTTTGATGCTGCTGCAAATGCACTGCAGTGGGATGTTTATTACGTTTTGTTGATACTGTGCTTATCAAGCGATATATACGAAACAAATCCGATTTCAAACAGAAAAGTTCGGCACGTTCTGCTCACGATGCTGAGTCTGTTTTAGAAAATTCACAACACTTCATTAACAATGATGTAACGTCTTGAAGAAGACGGTTAAAGTTCGACATAATAGCAGAATTTCGACCTTCATACTCATGTCTACCATCGGCCATTATCTTTCTTGTAAAAGTATTCTACTTCAACCTGCGGTCGTGGCTTTGCACACAACCCTCCTGTGATTTTTTCTCCAGAGTCACGGGTGTCATATAAGTTTTTAAAATATATTATGCTACTGTTTTTATAATATCGTATTCTGTAAATTCGCAACTGATAACTGGTCAACAGAAATCAACCTGTTACGACGATGGTGCAATGGTCAAACTGCTAATCACCGTCGGCTATATCATCGTAGTTTTTCTCTGGTTGCTTGCGTACAGAAATCTGTGTTCCGCTGCTAGACGACTAGTAACCAAAACTCTGCGCAACATGGCTTGGCGATATTGTTGCCTGTATCAGCATGTTTTCCTTCAGGACATCAGTGTTACTTAGATTCAACCAGCAACTAATAAATTGATCGAAACATGGTATTACCTACGTTTTTCTGTCTTTGCTGTCAGTACTGAACTGGATTTAGAATTGGTTACAAAAATGATAAGTTTCGGTCGATACATTGCTCTATGAATTCTCGATTTCGAAGATTAGCTCGAATAACAGTGAAACTTGAACTAAGAGTTTCATCCCCTTGTTGAGGACGTGTTTTGGGTTTGCATCTCGTCTATCACGGCATGAAGTTTCACTTGAAGTGATCATAAACTATGTTACTCGTACACCCGGCTTGAAAACGCGTGAGTCTCCTGGACAGTGCTGATGGAAGTAATTTTCCCCAGCAAAATTCTTCGAAAATTACAGCCAATCATTTTCAATTTTTACTTCCAATGCTCGCAGCACTCTTTCAGATACACTAGATTTTCGTCTTAGTAACATGCTGTTATACTTAGATGAAATAGATCGCGCGCATCGTTCACGGTTACGGAATAAAATTTGACGATAAATCTAACCAAATGATCTTCATTTCAAAGCGAAAAAGAAAAACAAACAGTCCACTCAACCAAAATGAACCTCACCGAAACACTTTTTCACTGACACTGACCGATGCCTTGACAATCTTCGTTAACTGATAAACTGATTTTGTTGTCTTGCTTACATCGCATGAAATATAATGAGGTGTTTTGACAGTTCACTTCCATGCAAAAAGCGGGAAGGGAGAAGGATTGTAAAAAAATAACGTTTATGGATGCTTTTTTTCACTTCCACTCAAGAGTGTCAACAAATATCAACCCTGCCTGGATATATTCCAGGATAGGTAAGTTCTTCTGCATGCTCATCAATTATTATCGACATAGGGATTTACTTCTATGCGAGAGCAATTAAGAGGATTAAGGTGACAACACACGGGCGGTGCAGTGGTGTTTGAGCAAAGCTTTTGCTACCGATTGTTCAACGAATCCAGACAAGTAAGATGATTTATGGATCATGTGCTTTCGGTCATCATTGCGATAGAATAACAGACTGCGAATTATGATCATGTAGAAAAAAAGTAAAAATATTATAGTTCTGTTGTTTATCTGTAACGGCCAATCTGCATGAAACGCATTATAAAATCTAGCGGGGGTAAACCAAACGGTTACTTGCTAATAAAACTGCTTTACAAAATGTTGGTAGTGGTTTTAAACTATCAGTCTATTACATACACCGAACTCATTTCTTTTAAAACGTTTCAAAAAATCCAGCAGAAAAATAAAACAGTATTGGTTGCGAAAAACCCTCAAAAAATCATTAATTTGTTTTGCTGTAAGATTTTTTGATGATTTATTTTAAAGTTGATTATTATCCACATTGTTTTTCTTATAAGCCTTCCAACAAATCCAACTCGGAGCCTTTGGCTAAATAAAGTCGTCTTCTGGACAATAAATCATCCAACGATTTATCTACGCTCTTTTTAGCCAACTTCCCTTCAAAATACGAACGATGATCGATAATAACAGTGGCATAAATGCAATCCACAATGATGCAATAGCGCCTTATCAAACAGCAGCCACACAACGTTCCAAAAATATCAGCTCTTCACCTTAATATAACACCTTCGAGCACTTTGGATCATGTACCGCAGTCTTCGCAATCTTTGGATGACACTGAATTCGCTTCATATTTGAAGAGCTTAAAGTACCGGGACAAATTATCGATAGAGTACTTCAAGTGATAACAGCAAAGAGAAGCAATGTGCTCTATAAAGAAGTTAAAACTGAAGTACTACCCAAAAATAAGCGAATCAAGCAAGAATGTCCATTGTTACTCGATATTTTTTTCGACTGTTATCCAGAAAATTGAGAAGGATGGGAAAATAATACCCTGAGATTCGCCTGTTGGAATTTGAAATCAAGAAACTACCAGTTATTTTGGCATTTACAGATGATATATTATATATAGCAAATATAGCAAACGTAATACGATACGATAATAAAACTACTAAAATTAGAAATAGGCAAGAGTAGAATTGGAAATTAGCAATAGTAAAAGCCAACTAATAATTAAAGGGCCAATAATCATTAGATATATCCCGGAGAAAATAAAATAAACAATAAAGAATTTGAGGTATATAGGTAGTGGAAAACAAATTTGGGAGCATTTCTGACCGAGACGCCAGATAGCCCACAGTAAAATTTATCAAACGAAACAAACAAACAATGGCTAACTAAAATCTACCATGATAAACATTGCAATTTGATCTATTTTTGCTCACCTTGTCTGGTCAGAATCAATTCATTAGCAGCCATACAAATTACAACAATACAACCAAAAATTAATAAATTTCTCAAGTCAAGGCTGCTGGTATTTTTCAACACACAGTGATTATGAAAAACCGTAGCTCTATAACAAACTTTATTCTTCACTACAAGTCGATCTCAAGGCTAGTTAATGCTTAATGCTACCTACATTGAATGGTAGGATCAGAGTATGCAAAAAACTATGTTTCTATCATCGATGAATGCTACCGTCAAAAACACTTGGATATTGACTGCGAAGATAATTGAGAATGATGGAATATGTTACAATGATATCAAAGCACAAAATTGTCGCCAGAATCGTATTCCCGTTGGGCACACCAGTGCACAGTGGTCCAGAGAGACAATTTGCTTTTCGATGCAATTTTGACGTTTAAGAGATATAGTTGCTTCGGAGAAGTTGTTTATTATAGTTGGGACCTTATTTTGGTATCAACGTAAAATAGGGTGGTCCTAAAGTCAGCGAATCAGAAACACTAACTTTTTTATTTAAAAACACAGTTATACGCGTCCTTCGACGAAGTTGTAGCAGAAAAAATTCTAAGCAACTTTGCTTCAAAAAGTTTTTTTTGTATCTCTAAATTTGAGCGATTTAGAGACACTTTTTTAGGGTGGTGCCAAAAAAATAGTTTATCGCTCTATTTTTTTCAGTTCGAATTTTTCAGCAATGCTGTCTTCGAGAAAGTTTTAGACCTTCAAAAGACGCAACTTTTACCGTAAAAAGGTCGTGAATATCTTTTGTTGGTAAAAAGTTACAAGCATTTCTATTTTCAAAATACGCCATTTTCAAAAATCGATGACTCCTGTGGTCGCACTCGTAAAAAATATTCTACGATACCATTTTAAAGAGCAACCATCGATTTTTACAATATGCAAAAACTGGATACATGTTATTTTTTTTTTTGGAATGAACTGAATTTTGAACTCTTCTATTTTCCAGTTAAAATGAATAACAATTTAGGTGGACATGAGCTTTTCGATGCCACTTTGAGGTTTTGGAGACATAGTTGCTTCTGAGAAGTTGTTTGTTTTAGTTGAGACCTTATTTTGGTATCAACGTAAAATAGGGTGCTCCCAAAAAAGTAACTTTTATATTTGAAGAGATAATTATACGCGTCCTTTGACAAAGTTGTAGCAGAAGAAATTCTAAGCGACTTTGCTGGATTTTTTTTTTCTATCTCTAAATTTGAGCGATTTAGAGACATTTTACCAATTTTTTTTGGGTGGTGCCCAACTTTCTTGAAGACAGCATTGCTGAAAAATTCGAACCGAAAAAAATAGAGCGAAAAAACTATTTTTTTGGCACCACCCTAAAAAAGTGTCTCTAAATCGCTCAAATTTAGAGATACAAAAAAACTTTTTGAAGCAAAGTTGCTTAGAATTTCTTCTGCTACAACTTTGTCGAAGGATGCGTATAATTGTGTTTTTAAATAAAAAAGTTAGTGTTTCTAATTCGCTGATTTTAGGACCACCCCATTTTACGTTGATACCAAAATAAGGTCCCAACTATAATAAAGAACTCCTCCGAAGCAACTATATCTCTTAAACCTCAAAATTGCATCGAAAAGCTCATGTCCGCCTAAATTATTTTTCTGGACCACTGTGTCATCAGTGGTCTCAAAAAAAAATGAAAGAAATGACACAAAGCAGACATCCTTCTATCTATTTATAGGTAAGTTTCAACGCGTTGAATTGCGTTGACAAGAAAAACGAAGTTCTTTTTTGACTATTACTTAGACCGGTCTTCCCTTGCCTTCTCACGAATTATTGGTAATATTGTTTATGAAGATTTTTGTATAGTCCAGTTAGAACTGTACACTGCGCTTCAGCAGCGCTTCTTGTTTCGACACTATTTTGAACAGAACTACATCAAGAGTAGAGAGAGATTACATATACATACACTCATTTCTCTTTGAGGGTATTCGTTGTTGAGCATAAGGAAAAGTTAAAACTTCACGAAATTCCAAATCATTAGATATGAAAAATGCTGTTTGTTGAAAAATGCCCTTGCGTGTACTGTTCGCACGAGATACCCAGGAAGAAATACAGGGTGAAAATACTTAAAACATAACCTTTTTTTAGAAGTTAAGCTGTAAATTTTAAATAAGAACTTCAAAGAAGCACAGATCAAATATGACATACTCCGGTAAAATCCGCAGAAATGAAAATTTGCCTTCCGAGAAAATCTAAAACTCACAAAATATACTCTGGAAGGTCGAAAAATAATAAATTTTCGTGATTTTTTTCGAATGTTTAGAAAATTGTGAATTGTTCGGGTTTTTTCGATATTCATTTAAATAGATTTGAAAATGTATTTTGCACATGCAAATTTGTTGATGCAAATATAGTGAGTATTATGCTGTTGTCAGCTGGGAACTTGGATGATCTCTCTAAACTCTCTCTCTCTCTCTCTAAAGTTTTTCTCAGCATGTACTGAACCGATTTGGCTGGAATTTTGTTTGAGCATGTAAAAATGGATTATCTATCTTGTTACATGGTAGTTTCTGAAAATTCGGTAGAAATTGAGAAAAACTTACTACCAGTTGAAAACAACATGGTTTCGAGAAAACCATTGCCAACAGCGTAATACTTACTATGCATCCACAACATCAAAAATGCGTCTTCAAATATACCTTAATCAATAGCCAAAATACCCGAACACTTTACTTTTCTCTAAACCAGCGTTGCAAACCGAGTGAGAAGCAAAACCTTTCTTCTCTTTTCTGCTTAAGAACAATACATATGCTACGCTTCTCAACACACACGCTTTCGAGATACTCTTTTTTCTTCATGTATTTTATTGAGTAGCAGCAAGCGCGCACCGACACGCAAAAACTCTTTTGTATTGCTACTCGACTAAAATTGCTCGACTGCAAAGAGCTCTTGAAAAAACGTGCTCGAAAACGAACATGCTTTCTTCATCTACCCGGTTTTGCTTCATGCACCGACAGCCGAACGTTGGGGAAAAATCTGTAAAGTATCGGATACTGGAACGTGTAGGGTATCGGACTGCTTTGGTAAGTTTTTTATAGCACTCTAATGAAAACCAGCCGAAGCAAACCACTATCGAAGTAGTCCGTTACCCTATTTGAAATATTTTTTTTTGTCTCTCCGCAACTATCGTAATGCATCTTGAAACAATTGTACTCGGCTGGTTGTGCTCGCGAAAAGGGGACTACACACAAATAAAAAAGAAGGCGCGCGAAGACAGCGAGAAAGAACGAGAAATAGCTTGAATGGAACATTCTCCAGTGTATGATATCGGTAGCTACGAGACCCTCACTTGAGGTGTAGCATGCTGTTTATGAGTGAGACTAACAACACTGTTCAGAACATCCAGAAAACAAATCAAGAAAATTCATTATTCTGCAACCTTCCAGAGTAGGGTCCCCCCTAATGCACAAAACAAAATGCTTATCATTAGCCGTACGATTCAAATGGCAAACCCTTCGAAGCATTTGCAAAATCGTAGAAATGTGTTACAAGTTTTTTGCTGCTGCTTGTTTTAGCAGAGTCAGCAGCACGGCTAGCCACTAATTGCCTAAGTTAGAAAATAGGCACAAAATAACCACACGCACTCCACACCCCCGGACAACTCACATGGGCAAGTATTTGACAGGCAATGAATGACTTACGGTTCGTTTCCGTCGATCTTGTCCGCCGCTGCATTACCCGGACTTCATACCGAGTTCTTGTCCACCAGGTAGGGCTTGCTGGCTGAATAGGCCCCGCCGATTTGACTCCCCTACCGGAATTCTGTCACACGTGCACGCTTACGTAACTGCTTGTCCGGATCACAGCAGTCTTTCTGTTCCGAGACGTATTCGCACCGATCGGAACTTGCAACTCCTATCGGTGGAAGCACTGGTTCACTCTTTTACGAGACGATTCGCGATTTAAATGTAACTCACTTGTCGCACTCTGGACGCTTTGAAAACTTGCGCCTGTTCCGGAACGTGAGGGCAAACGGACCGCGATTCTTACGCTAACGGACGCAACAACGATCGGCAAGTGCACTTGTTCCCCCTTGGGCGAGAAGATCCGCAATTCCCGAACTTGACTCGCGCGATGGAAGCAATTCCACGCAACTGCCTGTCAATGGCAGTCTTTTCTACACACGCGCGACTCACCAGCACTTTTTCTGTGCTTCCGCACGCCACGAAGACCAAACCACAAATCTATAAAACTGTTTCCACAATTATTCTAACAATCAATTTTACAATGTTTTGTGTTCATTGAAAACACAGTCCTCTGATTTTAAGCCATTTTTTCGATTGAAAGATCTGAGTTTCTCTTACCAGTTCTAAACTATTCTCATACGGCAGTTCTACGGAAGAAATAAGCGCCAGGTCCAAGAAAATTGAAAACTTCTTGAGCTTCTAACGTTTCGCCGCAAAAACAAAAAAAATAAACACAACTTGAGGCTAAAATTTTTTCGATTCATGGTATACTACTAGCCCATTTTCCAATTTTTCCAGGTCGGATACAAAGGGTTGTTAAACCATTTTGTATTGTAGGGTAAGGAACCAATTTTGAGCAGCGTATGCAGTCTTATGTGTATTGAGATGGAATTCCTGAAATGTGCAAAGTCATTGAAATGTTGAAAATGTTATTGAAATTGTTAGTATTGGTCAAAATTCAGATGTTTGAGGCCCGTTTTTTCCTTGATTGATGAAAATAGTAGACTCTTAATTAATTCATTCCTTACCCTATAAGTCAGACATTTTTAGAGCCCAAACAAGCTAATTTTCTAAAAAGAACTTATTAGTCCTACGATTCCCAACACCGATTTATTACAACAAATTGAATCTATTTATTTACTCGAATACTTAACTATAAATGAGGTGTTGGGTACTTCATTACAATAATGTTTGCTGTAATATATGTGAGTAATGTTCTGAAAATGTTTCCAGCACAAACAATATTTAAAAATGTTGTGGTTTGCATTTTCCACTGAAGTTCTCAGTTCAAAAGAAGTTTGCCACAGTTCTTTTTAGGTGTTTTTAGGCAATACGATTTACGCAGTACTATCTGCACTTGGAAAAGAAAGGTTGTAAAAGTCATACCAGTGCAATCAATTTTTTCAATAATTTGCAAGAACTTTATTTTGTCAACCTCGCTCATTTCGGAAACAAGAACTCCATTTTGTCGTCTTCCACAAGCATCGACATATCCATTTCTTCCTCCATTTCGACCTCTTTCCCCATAACCCATTCCTCCAGTGGGAAAATTTCATCTCCACTTCCACTCGCTTCATACGGATAACACTCGTCCGGGTTTCTCATAAAGTCGTAGACACACTTCTGATGGGGGAAGCTGAATACCGTTGAAAGTGCACACGGTCGTATCATTTCGGTCCACACAAATTCGTCTACCGGGACGCACTGACAGAAGAGTTCTGGCTGCTCGTGGCAAAACAAGGTGTTTATTTTTTCTATGTTATCACATGAGGAAGCAATACATCCTGCAGGGTTCGGTCTTCCGTCTCCAAATGCGGACGCGTATAGCGATACCACTAGAAAAAATACTACAGGATATACAGGTTAAAGTTTTGTTTTTTTTTATCTGGGTTCAGTTGAAATTCACTTACAAATTCTTGTCATTTTTGAATTTGGTACGGACTGCTGGTTGTAGTTGTTGCTGCTAGTGAGGATAAGCAGCCAATTGATACTGAGCTTAGGGTTATTTTTTTAAGCCACAATTATAATTTCGATTCCAATCTTATCAATGTCTGGAGTTGATAGCAATTTTTAATCTGGCTTCCAAGTCATATGAGAGAATGCATGTGAGGTTTAGTTGCACTGATAGAGACTACCACAGGTTTTGGTTGTCAGATAGTATCTCACAAATGGAAGTGTAGGAGGAAATACTCGAATAACATGACCAACTAAGGGCCAGTCCATAAAACAACCATCACAGCTTCAGAGGTTTGGATTTTCTTCTACAATCGGTGGAGTTTTCATGTTAAAACTAGCTTGAATTATTTTTATCTGCAATCGTTACTATTTTGAGGACATGTTACATCCACCAATAGAACAAGTTAATGTTTTGTTTTACTTTTAATAATATTACACAGAAAAAAGATTTATAACAGCGACTGTTTAGTATTGCAGAGTAAAGAAAATAAAATTATAATAAAGCTTAAGATGCTTTCAAAAAATCGTCCATCATTGTATCGAAATGCAATAAATAAACGAATCCGAAAAAGAAATCTACGGAGCACGGTAGTTATTTCAGAAAGTATACTATATCTAAACTTGATTCGGAAGTTGACAGGACACGTTTTATAGTGTAATAAACTAACCTGCTAAGCGAAATTAGATGCACTTTTCCAGATAACGTTGTTTAGATAAGAAAAATAAAACCCTTGAATCTACCTAACAGGTGAAATATCACATCATTGGAAAATTAATATTTCCCTCAGGTATCACTTGTTTAATGTCCAATCAAGTTTAGTTAAAGGGTATTCGAGAGTAATTAAAAGTACATTTTACGAGTGAAACTGTAACGGTTTTCCGGCAAGGAAAGCAAAACTGAACAACAGTTGCCATTAGGGGGCGACGCTTCGAAGCTTTTGCTCGGTGAAAACAAAGACTAAAGAAATGTTTGACTGGAATCGATTGCAGCTCTATTGCACAACATACTCTGTTTGATACAATTCGGTCATGTCTCAGGGGCTCACTGAACTAGGAGAAGTGGAAACTTTTATGGGGATTGAATGCATGGCTGGAATTGTAAACTGCGTTGAAGCGATTCCATATAATATTCACGAGTCAAATTATAATCAGTCTGTTTTTGAATTTTCATTAGGACACTATAAACACTATAGCCCAAATTCGTTTGTTAAAGGTTTCAATGTGATGAATAAACAGTGACTTTTTAAAATTCCAGCAACCTTCAAAGGCAGTTTCCATAGCAAGAATGTGTACACAGTAAAAACTCTGTATAGTACACGTCACGTACATTATTTTCTTATTCAAATTTCAATTACTGCTGAAGCAAATTACGATTTTGTTTGAAAATGTCGTGCTATATCATTTAAATATGCGTGGAATATTATGGATCTTTTTATCATAATAGGCAATAGAGGCAATTCTTTATATGCGATTCGACATAAATTTTGGCTCTTAGTTCTAACTGTCTAGCAATCATTGATGAGTGCTGAAGGAACAACCGTAGTGGAAGTAGCACTCGGAATTCGTGAAACGGAAAAACGCAATATCTATTTTTCCTCAACAACAATATCGCACGCCAGCCTGTGAGGCTGACAGCGGTCCCGATCTAATAGATTAGTTGAGAGAATTTGTTATCGATATTGTTTTTAGCCAATTTTGCATGTGTAGGATAAGTACAACGATACACCGTGCCCCAGTACTGAGTCGAGAAAACTTCCACCTCAAAAAGATCCTCGACCTGATTAGCAATCGAACCCGATATCACAACCGTATGTGGGAGAGCTAGCCGATTAACATCGCAAATTTCAAATAAATAGTGAAAACTTTCATTCGGAATTTGGTACGCTGCCGCCGCCGATGATATGGTCGGCGCACAGGTCTAGTATCAAGAAATTAATTCATGTCTCATGCGGCCGAATTCCGAGCACACATTTCTTCGAAGAGAAGAAAATTTCTTCATATACTTTCAATGAAGTAATTTTCTTTTTTTTTCAAAGTAACGTGTTATCCGAATTCGGCCGATGGTGACCGTTTAGCCAGAGACTGCTCACTCGTTGTTCTGTCTAAGCACGAATGTTCCGTTCGTTTGATGAATATCGTGATTAATCTAATGACTACGCGATGTTTATTTTTCTAAGAACTGCGTTGACACCAGTGCGTTCGTTTTCTCGAAGGTATTCGGGATTACCAAAAGAAATTGATATAGATACTTAGATGTCTCGGGTGGTAGATGTTTTTTGCGTGCAGAGGATCGCGGTGTTTGAATTGTTCGTTCGTTTTGGTAATGAGCTAGCTTCGCGTGCGCGCGTTGCTTTTGTATGGGCGTGTTGCGAATCGGAGTAGGTTTCGTTCGGTGGATAAATATCGTTATTAATCTAACGACTACGCAATGTATACTTTCCCTTGCCTTCGTAATGAGTTAACTTCGCGCGCAACATTGTTTGATTCGTCACTTACCACGGTGACCAAACCCTACCTTTCCGTGGCAGTCGTGGAGATGCAGAGGTAAACTTGGCCTCCGACAATAATGATTGCGACACCTCCTTCCTTACAATTTGAATTGTTGTTTGTATATTGAAGATTGTAAGCTTATCTCAATGAACGTTTTTTGTTTTTGAAAAGGCTTTTCCTAATTTGGCATTCGGCTCTGAATTTATTTATGAGTTATTCGTTTCGAAGGTGAGATGGAGCTTTATTCGAAATTAAACAAGATGGTGATCAATCCACTCATTTTTATAAGTTGTCACCAGGGAAATATTCCGTGCAAATGCGTATATGAGCCGTTGCGGAACAGAGTGGTCTATGTGCCATCGAGCTAATTTTTCAGGAGAAGCAATTTTCGAAAAATCTCTGAATAAAATTCTGTTCAACGGATTCTTTAAACAAAATGTTCATATAAAAAGGTTATGAAGTGGTTTAACATGGGAACAGATTCTTTGCGAATTATGTGATTTATCTCACCAATGTACATAGACCCCACTGACTTCATATATATATATATATATATATATATATATATATATATATATATATATATATATATATATATATATATATATATATATATATATATATATATATATATATATATATATATATATATATATATATATATATATATATATATATATATATATATATATACATATATATTAGGGTGCCAGCCAAAATGGTCATCTCAAATTTCAAAAAAAAAAAAAAAAACGCTATACAAAATGTTCACCTGCTCGAAAAAACACCCAGTGAAAAATTTCAGCTCAATCGGACTTAAAATGGTGTGGCGCAAAGCGATTGAAGTTTGGCCTATTTGAAAACCGAATAATCACCCAAGGGGGTGACATTTTGGTTTTCGAAATTTTTTTTTGATGCCAAATGATTTAAAAACGCATAAAACGTCGAGAATTGGTGTCATCTGAAACTTTTTTTTTGCAAAAATCGACTCTCTGAGACTTAGTTGTTTTTTTTCAATTGTGGAAGGCGGAGTTCGAAATGTTTAGAATGTATCGTTTGAAATTGATCACTAGTCTCTCGAAACAGTCTGTATAATGATATACACCATAATTACATCATGTTTCATTAGGGTGGTTCATTTATTAGGGTGGTTCATAATATCGTGAAAAATGAGTATAAAATAAAAAAAAGCACCTCGGTTCGTTCGATTGGTGTGACGTCTTCGACAAAGTTGTAGATAATAATTCTGTCTTTCCAAAAAAATTACACTTGAAAAAAATATTTATTCAAAAAATAAAGTTAGAAGAAAAAATAAAAATAACTATTCAAAGAGCTCATATTTTAAAAATCTGTTTTTTTAATAAAACCTACAAACGATTACCAAAACCATTAAAGGCATGTTTTTCTTTTGGAAGGACAAAATATTACCTACAACTTTGCCGAAGACACTATGCCAATCAAACAAACCGTTTCGACTGTAAACATATTTTTAATTTTCAATAGAGCACTCTATGAGGAATTAAAAATATTTTCACAGTCAAAACGGTTTATTTGATTGGCATAGTGTATTTGGCAAAGCTGAAAATAATAACTTTGTTCTTTAAAAAAAATGTACCCTGTGAAAAAAATACACTGGGGCCTTTTTTACGCGGTTGGTTGTACCAACCGCGTATGAAATAACCGCGTAATTTTAAAAAATCCCGTGGAAAAAACTCCATTCAATAATAAGATCCGATTAAAAATAATGGCACGCAAGTAAATATAAACTTAAAAAATGATATAAAAATGGTAACGAAACACACACAATAAGTTTTTAGTGCTTCTAAAATGAAAATTCATTAAAGAACATGACAATATTTTTTTTTATAATAATTTTGCTACATGTTTAAGCTTTCGTTTCTTAAACAGAAGTGAATCGCAACGACCCTGAGTCGTTTCGTTGTACAATTATTAATGTATTTTTGTTTCTTCTTCCCGAATCAACTGAAATTGCCTATTTTTTGATAATAACAGCAAATATATCAAAAATGTGCATAATTCAGATTAATAAAACAGAATATCTTATTGTCATGAACCATACGATTGATTTTTACTTTATTGGATTTATTTATACTAAACTTATTTAATACCGCGTAAAAATAATCTTCCAAATCACGTAAAAATAAGCCGCGTAAATATAATCCGCGTTATTGTAAAAAATCGCGTAAAAAAGTCGCGTATGAAAAAACGCATAAAAATAACCCGCGCAAAAAAAACCCTAGCGTAAATTTAAAAAAAATTATAACTTATTTTCTGATTTCTCCACGACCGGTTTCGTTGTTCAGGTAATCTTTCGTAGTTTCTTTTTTAATTGTTTTTTTTTCAAATGGGCTGTTTTGGACAATTGATTTTTAACTTTCTTTTATTATTTTTTTTTTTTTTTCAAAAAACTATCAATTTGTTTTTAGAGTGTATATATTTATTTTGAAAGAGAAAAATATTTTCTACAACTTTGCCGAGGACGTCACACCGCTCAAACGAACCGTGTTGGCTCTAAAATTATTTGTTATCTTCAATACCTATCCGAAATAGAATTTTTCAATAGCTTTTCAAAAATAAGTTGGGTTTTAAAAAATTAAACCAACAGCACAAAATGGCATCTTTGGCCTACAAAAACGTCTAGGCAAAGTTTCCACCAATGGGCACGTTCACGTTCTGATGATGTAAACTTGACAGAAAATGTATGGTCGAACTGTCAAAACGACGCAAACCTAGAAACAACGAGGTAATTTTGTTGCGTATCTGATTGCGGTCCCTATACTCTCATTATCACTAAATAACATTGATACAGTCTATTGTCCGATTATATAAGCCAGAGCACTGTGTGTTCGATCAAGTGTTGGCAAAGGACATTATTGTGGTAAATAAAACGAATAAATTGTCTGGCACAACATTCGAAAGAACAAGTACGAGTGACTAGAAGACTAGAGAGTAGATTTTTCAAACAAAATAAAAATAAAACATATTCCATCAGCTTCCACTGTTTCATGTACTTTTGGAACACTTGGAATCGAAAACATTTTTCAAATATTCAAATTCCATATACCTCTTGTGAGTGATTTTGCGAATGACATGAAAGCAGCATTAACATTTTCCGCGAGACACAATCTTAATTTTGGTTGAGATAATTTTTTTTTGCACAGAGTAGTTTTTCATTTTGTAAATTGGTTTTGTAATATCTTGCCATTTTACATGGTATTTTTTACAATTCAACATCGCCACCCTAACGACAATGATATAAGAAATATTATATTTTCAGAAATTTTTCTATTGGTATTCACTGAAAAGTGATTTTTTTCATTTTATACTCATTTTTACACAATTTTATGAACCACCTCAATGAAACAAAATGTATTCGATGCTAGTTGTAGTGTATATCATTATGCAGATTATTTCGTGAGACTAGCGATCAATTTCAGTAAATAAGTTCTAAATAATTTAAACTCCGCCTTCCACATTTGAAAATACGACTAAGTCTCAGAGAGTCGATTTAAAAAAAAAAAATTTTTTTTTAAATGACACCAATTCTCGACGTTTCATGCGTTTTTAAGTCATTTGGCATAAAAAAAATTCGAAAACCGAAATTTCACGTTTCTGTTCCGAAACAGAATGGCCATTATGTTTCGGACGGAATTTCAACACGGTATAAATCCGCTTTAAAGTACAATTTTTCCAAATTTTTCATAATCTTCCAACTTCAGCTTCTTGAGAAGATGCGGTTTATGCAAAAAACTCATTTTCGAAAAAAATGGTCTTTAGACCACTCTGTTCCGCAACGCGTCATATGCAGTTGAGAGAAGAAAAAAATAGAACTGCGTTCGTTGAAAACACAATTTGTCTATCTGTTGTTATAAATGTACTTTTTTGGAAGGTTTAACTAAGCGTAATTTCGATCACGTTTTTGATTCATTAAAAACAGACCTGCACCGGTGCATTTTGAAGAGTTTCTTCACTACTAAGCTCCAGTTCGATACATGCGAATGGCGCATCGCAGAACGATTTCTCTAATTCAAGCGGAAATTACGGCATATCGATATATCGATATAGGCAGGATAATAGACTGCAAAAGTCAGGACTAAGAAAAAGCAGTAAGATCGATTTCACTTGCTTCTGTGCGAGAATTGCTCATGTTTAATTGCTGAAACCGCAAAAAACGTCTTTAGATTTGCGGTTATGCTGCAGTGATGGCTTCGAGGTGGTGGTGACCTGCGAATCCGATTAGTACTGACTTGCATGTACCAGGTTAAGAATTTTATCGCAATGAAACAGCTTTGGTACTTTGATTGCTTGAGGCTATGGTCATTAGAAGTTTATGGGAATTAATTTTAAACTGAGTTATATTGAATTCCAATGACAACCTAATTATAAGTAGAATTATACTCAATATTAAGTACATGTGATGGATGGATTAAATTACCAGCAGTAGGAATGAGCATGGATGAAGTGATAAAATCACGTGCTCAGGCTCAGGCTCATGTGCTGAAAAATAATATGCATACAAGTATTGTACATTCATATAAACGGTAGTCGTTCTTGGCATGTGCGCTATATAGGGTTTCAAAATGTCGAGTCGAGTAGTTTTGTGCAAGAACTCTATGCAAGCAGCTGTAGTACGTTTACCATACTTCACCACAAGACACCGCTCACATCTGGTCTGGGTGTGAGCAGTTGGAGGCGGATATCCGGAGAAATCACTTCGTTCACCTTTTGACTCAAGATGTTGAGGTAGGTTCCAACTATTACAGCCATCTGTGGAAATCAGAAAGGAAGGAAGATTGGTATTACTTTGCTGTTGTCTTTGGCACAGATAGAAAATTCTTCTTTTCCTTTACCCTTCCTTGGCTGCCGTGATATTTACAATGTTCATTTTCAGGTATCTTGAAAAGTTTTCTTTCGTTCACTGCCACCATTGTTAGGTGAGGATAATCACATGTTACTCTTGGCGTGATATGAATCTTGCTGAAGGCAGACGAAAACTCATCCATTTCATCACCGTAGTAATTAATTCGCTCATAATTTATTCAATACAATGTTAAATGACCCCGAATTACCAGTAGATACTTTTTTTGCATTTATTTCCCGTTCAGCTGTAGAATATACCTACTATCCGGCAATTTTTCAGAAGGCAAAGGGAGAGAAAGAGTGACAAATGTACGTTCTGTCTATTTCCGGTTCGCTACTTTAGTATCCTTTTCGCAATTGACCAAAGTCAATGAATGTTCCACACATTCCCTCAGTTAGCCAGCAGCATAGATGCAAAAAGAAAACCTAAGTTCGACCCATCCTCACTGTCCACTACACACAGCCTGGTAGCTACATGATAGGGGTAGATGTGTAGAAAATTGAATACTTCCGTTAGGTGACGATAATCCCCAGTGTCCAGTCTGCAACCGTGAAAGGGCTAATTTTTTTCCTGCTCTCTCCATAAAAAAGGCAATCTATTTGGAATTCTAGAGGATAACGTTCGGGAAATCAATCTAGTTTTACATCATCCAGCTTCCTTTTTTCTGTTTAGTGATGGACTGTGGGCATGAATTGCTTGTTTATGGTCAATCGTGAGGAGAAAACGAATTAATATAATGTTTGACGGATCTTGGTGGGTTTTCGAAGAATCTCTATTTACAACATTACTTCAAACTGTGCTCTAATTCTACAATCAATTTTCTTTTTATCCTTCTTTGAATTGTCGTCTCGTAAAAGCAGTTTTATAAAAAAAAGATGTAAAATGACATATTTAGTATGAATAAGAGTATCACTTTTCTACCGGATCAGAGAAAGATGGTGCCAAAATCCAAGTTTATATGACACAATCAATAGACTGTTTCTACTGCCGCGAGCAGGCTTTATACAGGAAACCTGCCTTTCTTAGAAGTCCGTTTCATCGAGCAAGCCGATATTTTGTGATGTTTTTCGATCGGAAGGCGTATCGTTTCTTTGTGGGTGTTTTTCGCCGACTTGGCCTATGCTTTTGTAGTTTGCGAAATAATTGGTTTTGGTGGTACGTGTATCGCTGCTGGCTATTTTTTTACTTTAATGTCGTTTTCGTTTTCGCGGTGTACTACACTCAAATGACACTCAAATGACACTTTTGACACCGAAAATATTTTATTTGATTTTTCGTGTTACCCTTTTTCTGTCTCTCCCTACACTTTTTCTGTCACTAATGACACCCGAAAAAAGCAGAGTGTGCTGTAGGAAGTTACCAACACATTCACACGTATGTGTCAAAAATGGGGATGCATTTATCGTTTATATGAAAATTCCAAAATATACTTATGAAATTTATAAGCTTGATATGTAATGCATGAGTGTCTAATTAAATCATAATTATTCATGTTCATAAGTTGTAACTTATGAAATTCTTAAGTGTTTTTCTCTCAGTGTAATAGTGTCTTACAACCCGTTTTTGGATAGTTTTCCCATACAACCTGAGGTTTTGAGCTACTATGTTTTGAATAAAGTGTATTCTAAAATGCATATACCTACGCCCTATAATTACTTTTGAGTCTAAAAAATTTTCTATCCGCGGAAAATACTGACTTTCCAATACTTTATTCAAATTAAAAAAGTTTTGCATTTACAAGATGCGAATTTACATTCCGAATTCACACTACCTGATGCATTTACAATTTTCTCACTCATCTGCATCAGAGCACGGTTATTGGGTTAACAATATTTTCACCTTCTTTGTCGATGCCGCAATACACTCGAATTCGTTTTATTACCCATTCGGTGTAATCATTATTACTATCATCATCATTATTTACAGGAAGAAAAATAAATCACTACATCAGGATGTTGCTTTCTGTCGTACTTTTGTCGGAAGCTCTGCTCTCGTGATTGCGGTTACTAGCGAAATAGTAAACATCGTTATTGCACAGTCTGGATGCATGATTATTGTGGAAAAAAATAAAAGCCCTTACATCCATCTCCAAGTGAGAACAAAGTGAGGCACTACCTTTGCTAGCTTATTATACTAATTATTATTTATGTGACATGTATGAAGGCAATCTTTGGTAACCCGATTATTCTGCTTCCCATAATTATTCATCATTAATTAAATGATGACACGTGTCGTCGGTTAATGAGGATTGTGGGTTTCCGGGCGTAAATATATTGGATCATTTCCAGCCACGTGATAGCAATCAAACGATAGCGATATTGTAATGGTTAGTAAATCTGCTTCGTTCTTTGATGAGTTGATTGTAGAGGGCAGAATTACGAAGCGGTATTCAAAAACTGGTTACCCATAAACCAACAGCTTTTATTTGTATGATCAAACATTCATACTGAGAGGCTCTCTTTCAATTACTCTGTTCATTCAATGACAAATACGATTGTGGAGTAATATGCTGACGAAAAATTAATATGCTGTTGACATTGGTGGTTCATCGTTCAGGCCAAACGTTGCTTATCAGCACACGATTACTCCGGCTGACATTGAATGACAAGTAAAAAATCCATTATTCTTTCGGCAGGCGAGAGAGTCTGCAGTCGAGGCACAAAAGCACCCTTAGAGACGACACCCACTTGCATAAATTGACTGTCTACTCAAATACTTATCTCCCTAGTCGCTAAATGGAAGACTGTCACGAAGAATTTGCGAAGGAAAAAAATCTGACTTGTAGCGAGCGGCCAAATGTGAAGATCCGTTCGTCAATCTTCAAAAGACACGTCAATCCGTTAACTGGACGGCCTCAGACTCAACGCATTAGAGGAAGTCCGCAATTTCGAGTTTACTGGAAGATAACGGTAGTGGAAAAAGGAGAGGCATGTAGAAACTATTTAAATAAAATTAGTTTTTTCTTGTTTTACTATTACTATTAAATCACCTACGAGAAATGTTCAAGTATGTCACTAAAAAGCCGATATTGCTAAACGAAAATGTTAAAAGGAATATTTTGCAAAACTGTTTGAGGATACTTCAAGCACTAAAATATGGAAAAATTTATACAAAATATTGGGCAGGAAAAATGAACCGCAATATTGTACTTGAGAAGAGTGGAAATAAAACGCCAAATTACTTAGAAGTGTGTGAAATTTTCAATGAATACTTTTCTAGTGTTGGTGAAAAACTAGCTAAAAGTATTCCTAGAAACAACTTCAATCCTTTGAGCACTGTAACACCCATTGGTCAAACCATGTTTCTAAAACCTACAAATGAAATAGAGGTTACTTCTCTTATAAAGGAGCTTAATGCTAAAAAAGTTGTGGGCCCGATAATCTTCCAGCAACTATCATACAAAGAAAGTTTCATGTATTGTCAAAAATTTTCACAGAGATTGTCAATAAAATGCTGAGGGATGGGGAATATCCCGACTGTCTGATAGTAGCAAGAGTCGTTACAGTATTTAAATCCAGCGATGCGTCTGACCCATGTAACTACCGACCTATTTTCACATTGTCAGTACTAAACAAAATATTTGAAAGATTATTAGTTAACAGGTTAGTGGTAGGCAGCCGGCTGTTCCTGTTCGTGATGTCTTGGCGAGCCGTGACCTATCCTACATGTCCCCTATATACGTTTTCCTGAAATCCATCCACGCCCCAGTTTAGTCCTATCCCCTTCCGCCTACATCCAACCAAACGACAAGAACACGTTAAGACCCCGGATCCGGAAACAGCAATCAGACCCGCACGATACTCTCAAGGCCCGATGGAAACAACCCAATATGCCAGTCCGTAATATCTTGGCCCAGCAGCGGAACAAATTTAATATGCTGCTTACCTATGGCAATGAAAACCATCAAACAGCAAACCTGTGCTTTTAATGCAAAATATTCTAGCTTTAAGTTAGATTTAGTTTCAGCTCGTAGTCGGCAGCGAGGATAAAAAATTTGCTTTTAGTTATTAAGATACTTTAGAAAGTAAGCTACCAGATATAATTGGCGCCGTTAAACATTGAATTGTATTTGTGCCGTGTCAAATAAACTATAGATGAAGAAAAAAAAACAGGTTAGTGAACTTTTTAAATAAATTCAATGTCCTGTATAAGTTCCAATATGGATTCAGAAAAGGATGTGGGACTTCTACTGCAACAACTGAACAGTTACAGTTTATTGTATATTCGAAAAAAACTAATTTTAAAGACAAGTCTAATAAGAAATGTTATATATCCAAAAAAAAAGAGTTAGAGGAAAGTGTCTTTGACAAAGTTTTTTGTAAGAGCTTTATCTATAACTTTGCTCAAGACACCATTTCTCTAAAATCTAAGACTAAAAAGTTAGATTTTGCAGCGCCACTAGCGGTTGAGTTTCGAACTAAAGCTTTTTGTCATGATTTGAGCCTTTTCATACACTAAACATCTTCGGAAGATGGTATGTCAATAAAACCATTATTTGGAGAGCAAATGAATTAAGTTCACGTTTTTGAGCTCTCGTACCACTGTGCGGTGGTATCCTTCGCTTCGTGGCTGCGTGCCACTAAGGGTACACCCAGAGCGCGTTGTCAACGGTAGTGGAGTTCGGCCTCCCGAAGCACCACCCCGCCAACACGTGGATGCTAAGAGTCGCGAGTGGTCTGTCAGGGGAAAGACTACCACAGCCAGTGAGAATCGCCCGGACTCACGTCCCGGAAAAAATAGTAATCAGTTCTGATCAGCAGCTCACCGCCTTCCCATCGAAGCCGGTGAATACGCCGAGTAATCCACCCGTTGAGACCTCTACACCAACGGGACCTCGTGTCGCCACCACCGCAATCGCGGCGAATGAGCCGTAGCAAACCACCTTCGACCAAACATGAGGACGCCCGGAAAGGAAATAGTAGGGCATGAACAAGTTGTAAAAAAAGGAAGGAAAGAGATTTTGCACAGATAGAAAGATTCACGTAACAGGGAAAAACAATACATATAGTGATGATGATCTTGGTCGTCTGGCGCATAAGCTAGAATGTATAGGCCCTACCAGGTTCCTCCTTACAAATGATAAAAAAAAATTAGGCTCGTGAATCAATTCGACCTGAAATAAATAATTAACCCTCTAGTGCCCAAGTTAATTTCTTTACGGGCTTTGGTAAAATCACTATGAATCATTATGAACACTTTTTAAGTATTTATTGAAGCTTTTTGAAGGTTTGACTGAAGCCCGGAGGCCGGCATTGGCCACTAAAGGGTTAAATAATAAATCGAAATAACTGCAGTTTGCGTGATGGACTGTAACTCGTGGTCGCGATACTTACTCATTTTACTTTGTTGGCTAACGGACCGTTCACCGGTCTAGGGCCGAAGGAATTAGAGATGTCTAGTTTCTTCTGTCTTGGGCAGCCGTTCTCCAGTCTCCTCGTACACCAGCAGATCGTGCATCTTCTTCCACCGCACAAATCCACCGAGTGCGAGGCCTACCATAGAGTCGACGGCCTCTTCCTGGTCCTCTACTGAAGATAGTTTTGGCGGCTCTCTCGTCAGACATTCTGGCTACTTGTCGAGCCCACTGAAGCCTGCCCTGCTGTATTACCCTAACTATAACAGTATGTTTGTATACCTGGTACAATTCATGCGTCTGCGTCACACTTCATCCTCCAGTTTACCGCCTAGTATCGATCGCAGAACTTCACGCTCAAAAACTCCGAGCATTCGTCGATCAGCTTTCTTCAGCGTCCATGCTTCATGTCCGAAAGGGCCACCGGGAGTATCAGCGTCCCATACATCACTAGTTTTGAGCAAGTGTGCAAACTACGGAGCCTTAGCTGGTTATGTAGTCCGTAGAAGGCCCTGCAGCTGCAACTCGTCGTTTAACTTCACGGCTCATATCGTTGTCACATGTCACAAGCGTACCAAGATAAACCAATTCATCAACCACTTCTAATCGTTCCCCATCTATCTCCACCTCAGCACGAACACCACGAGAACTCCCACACTCCCTGCCAGCTACCATGTATTTTGTTTTGGTAGAGTTAATGACCAATCCCAATCTCGCTGCTTCCCTATAAAGGCCCCCCTCCACGGCCCTACGGTCGATACCGATGATATCAATGTCGTCCGCAAAACCAAGGATCATGTGAGATTTCGTGCTGATCGTACCGTTTCTTTACACGTTTGCTCTTCGTAATGCTCCTTCAAGGGCGATGTTGAACAGTAAATTAGAGAGCGCATCCCCCTGCTTTAGTCCATCTAACGTTACGAACGCTGCTGATGTCTCACCAGCTATCCGCACCATTATTTCGATCCCTCCAGCATCATATGAATCAGCCTAATTAGTTTCGTCGGGAAACCGTGTTCCAGCATTATCTGCCGCAGCTCGTTTCTTTTCACTGAATCGTATGCCGCCTTGAAATCAACAAACAGATGGTGAGACTGTAAGTTGTACTTCCGGAACTTATCGAGAATCTAACGCAGGGTCGTGAAACGCCCCTGTCGAAAACCAGCCTGGTATTCGCCAACAAAGATGACAACAACAACAAAGATGACCCTTCTTATAGATAGAGCATATGAGGCCTTCCAACCAGTCGTTCGGCATTTGTTCATCCGCCAAGTTCCTTAGTATTATCTGGTGGATCGGAAGGTTCAGCCACTCGCTTCACGCTTTCTGAAGTTCGGCCGGGATACCGTCCTTTCCAGCGGCCTTGCCGTTTTTCAGCTCACTAACCGCCTATTTCACCTCCTCCTGTGTTGGTGGCTCCACAGCTTGTTCGTCACTCATAATCGTCATCCTGTTCCTGTTCTGCTCATCCGGCTGCTCACCGTTCAATAGCGCCTGAAAATGCTCCTTCCACCTGGCTGCAACCGTCGGTTTATCAGTAAGCAGGTTGCCGTCCTTGTCATTACACATGACCAGCACAGGGAATTCCTGCTTCTGACTCTGTTGACTGTTTTATAGAATCTCCGCACGCCGTTTCTAACATAGCTGTTCTCTGCGCTGGCGAGCACCTGCTACTCATACTCGCGTTTTTTCCGACGGTGGACTCTATTTTCGGCAGCTCTTGCCTCCCTGTATCTCTCTCTGCTCTGACGCGTAACCGCAGTGAGCATGTGGCTCCTGGCACGGTTCTTCTCATCTGTCGCTTTCTGGCACTCGGCATCAAACCAGCCGTAACTCTGTCTTCCACGCCTCGTACCTACTATCTCTTACAGTCGTTTCGATGGCACCGTGGATACTGCTACACAGCTCATTTATGTCATCCTCTCGTTCCTCCCGCTGTTTTGTGATCCGTTGATCCAGCTCTTTGGCGTATTCTGCTACCACGCCATCAGCTTCCAACCGCTGAATGTTGAAACTTAGCGTCCTGTCTATGCGAGATTTCAGCACGTTCGACAACCGTGTGCGGATCTTACAAACAACGAGATAATAGTCAGAGTCAATGTTTGGTCCCCGAAAAGACCTAACATCAGTAACATCCGAAAAGTGCCGACCGTCAATCAGTACGTGATCGATCTGGGAATTGGCTTCTCCATTTGGACGCCTCCAGGTATTTTTACAAATATTTAAGCGTGGAAAACAGGAGCTACATATGGCCATTCCTCTGGTCGCGACAAAGTTTATCAGCCTCAAGCCGTTTTCATTGGTTGATGGGTTGAGTTTATGCCTTCCAATGACCGGACGGAAGAATTCCTCCCCCCTAACCATTAAGTTTGCATCTCCGATGACGACTTTTACGTCGCGGGCACTCGCCATAGATTCACCCAAGCTTGTCGTAGAACTCATCTTTGACTTCATCGGATTTGTAGTTTGTCGGTGCGTAGGTGTTGATTAAACTGTAGTTGAAGAATTTGCCCTTAATTCTTAATCCTACAAAACCGACGCCCCGTCCCTGCCACTGTAGTTCTCGAGCAAGCAAGCCAGCTCACGTCGGTTCATTGAGAGATCGGACGTTCCAAGTACCCGATTTTCAATCTTTTACCGCTACCTTTTTCCGTGTTCGTAGCCTAGTGCTGTGCCGATTGTTCAGTTCCGTATTTTTAATTTCGTTGTTAGTGGTTGAAAGAAAGGTTTCGGTATGCTACCTTACCAGGGTCGTGATACTTACACCCTGCTGATGGGGCTACCATCTTGGGTGTAGCTGGCGGGATACAGCATTCCATAATTCAGCCGCCCGCTCCGGGTCAGACGCTGTTGTACGCCGCCCCTACGACCCCCTTCCAAGGCAGCATACGACCATAGTTTCCACCGGGGGTTGGTTACCCGATCTCCACTCAGGTTACTCATATCCTGGTTGGCACCTCGCACAGTGGGGAATCGCTGGCCATCAACCAAAAAAAAATTTTTTTCGTAAGCTGCTTCATGATATTTTTCCTTTATTGCTATAACATTCAAGTGTTTAAATCCAAAATTTGGGCGCAATATCATAAAATCTGAATTTTTTATGACTTTTCAAAGCTTGGCGAACTGACGGTTTTTGTCTTTTTCTTAAAAAAAAGTACATTACTTTGAAACGCTCTGTAGCTTCAATGATAGCTTGGATTTTTTTGACGTCAAAGGAAAAGTTGTTGTAAATATTGTGCAAAACAAACTCTTTTCATTAGATATTGTAAAATTTGGTCATAGTAGGCCTGACACTAGAAAAAATAAAAAAAAACGTGATTTTTTTGTAGAAAAGTAGCTTAAAAGTTCAGTTGCTGCAGTTTGCCACGGTTTTGACTACATTCAAAATTTAGGTAAAAACGTAAGCTTTCAAATGCATACTGTCCGCTGCTGCGCAAAACTGCGCAAATCGTCACTTTAGTGAAAAAAGCGATAACGGATTTTTTTAGTTTTTATTTTTGAAGTTGAAATTTCATCCAGGATTAATTTTAATCATAACCATGATACCCCATTAATGAAAATTTATGATAGCGTACTCAATCCGTAAGGATAAAACATAAGTTTGGGCAAAAATCAAAAAATTTATCAATGAAAAGTTATAAAATAAGTGTTAAACAAGAAAACAGTAAACAAATCTGAAATTTTAATTATCTCAAACTTTATCACTTTCTGCAAGTTTAAAACAATACTAAAAACATTCAGCCCTTTTCAATTTATGATCATGAAATTCGTTAAACTGATTGGAGTGTCAAATACTAGCAGCAAATTCATACCATCAAACTCCGGCCAACAATAGCCCGTTTGAAGATTGCTTTTGCTTCGCATTCGTTTGCATACAAAAGTAAAACACACATTTTGCTTTATGAGAAAAAACAAAGATCGGTCGTCACCCTCCGCATGTTTTCGTATTCATTTAGAACGTTGTGTCATTCCAGTGTCTTAGTTTTCAAATTCATAAATTTATTATGAAGCCTTCAACTTCAGCGGCACCACCTAATTTAATGTCTAGTAATTCATGGTGTTATACATGTATTTAAATGTCCTCTTTCAACCATAGAAACCGGATTAGGAAGATAACATATATATGAAACAATGAAACATCGAAAATTACTAGAAGAAATGAAAATTACAGCGAAAGACATTTTTCCTGCTGATAAGTATAATGAACTTCAAATTTTCTGGAAACAATTCAACACAAGATTTAAGCGATCACAGCGGAAGATGATGATGATGATGATGACTTTTTCAATTTGTAATTAGTTTGTATTACTTATGTTGTTTTAGTTTATTTTAAAAAATATATATATTCAGGCCAAATTCGTTTAGTTCGAGAGGTCGTCCATAGATTACGTTTTTTTTTTCAATGGGAAGGACGCCCGGTGGCACTACTTGTGGTCAAAGATAATGTAATTCTATAAAAAAGGAAAAAAGGCCAAAAAAATATTAAAATTGGCTTTCGTACTTTGTGGACGGCCCCAAACAAAAAATGGATGCCAAATTCGTGTTCAGCGCCCCAAACTTATGTATATACCAAGTTTTTGTCGCATTTATCGACACTTTTTTTGCTTGGCCAGCCTTTGTATGGAGTCGCCCCACTGTACCTCGTGGAGGTTGGGAGTTGGTGAATGACCACATTAGGGTCTCAAGTTTTACGTGTCCAACCATTTGCCAACCGAGAGTTAATGACATATCATTTAATTTTAACAGTATTCTTGCTGGTTGGATAATCAGACAACCCCAAAGATGTTTGATTTGCAGTGCCATCTCTATATCAGTTCAAACACTTGTCAGCCCATGTTGAACAAAATCAGTGATTTTATAGCCACTTGGTGCAGTGATTTCGTTTTTCTAGGTAGGTAATCTAGATAGAAATACAGTTTTTTTAGCTACATTGCTCCTAAACGCATTAAGTAGACAGTAACAAAAACCGCCAACAAAAAAACAATATTTTGTAACGGCAGCTACTACAACTACTACTACAAAGTACCGAAACATTCGACCAGCGTCGGTTCGAGTAAATGCGAGCACGAATTAGTTGCAACGGGGGATAAACATAAATAGCACAACGCTTCACGCTGTCCATATAGAGCACTCCCGTAAGTCGAAATATGATGAATTGTTATATTTTGTTTCGACTGTGTGAGTAAGTATAGGAACTCACGTATGAACGGTTCGTTTCATCTGCGTCTACCGCATATACTGGTAGGCAGGCAGGCAAGAAGCGGAAATATTACTTCGTTCCGAATTTCGGGCACGTTCCGGCTATTTTGAACTGGTTTCTTTATGATAGAACGTTTTACCGCCTGCTGCCATAGTCTTCTTGGTGTGTAAGCTTTTTAATGGAGAAACATGGTGCTCGGAAACGCTCGCTTACCGCCGGTTTGTGGTTTTCCTTGGACGGACGGGCACGGCAGAACGAGTCGTGATGTGAAATGGATTAGAATTTATATTCCGTTTATCAAGGCTCAACTTGTTGAGTGCGAGGAGCTGTTTGTGGCAAACTATTCAATAATGAGGCAAAAAGATGGTGTTTGTTGAAAATCAAAAGTTACGATTGAGTGAATAGTCAATTGACAGAATTTACTGCTAATTTTATGTTGTGATAGGACTAGATTATTTTACATACATTTTGATAACAATCGAAAAACGAAACTTCGGGGGGAGGAGATTGTGTCGATGCACATCAATATCACATTCAATTTACGTGGCTTTTACTTCGTTACATTGTTACCGACACAAACCACAAATTTATAAAGACTAACTTAGACAAATTTGACAGTTCGGTAATTTTAACAATATTTGCTGAATTCCAATTTCAAATTATTTTTCCTCGCTGGGAAACAATCTTTTACACACAGTCTATGATAATTGCAACCCAAATATTCACAGCGTATAAAAATTTTAGATGCATCATTAATCACGAGAAGTTATTTTATATGGATTCCTGACGGTTTTACATCACACTAAATCGCAAGCAAAGTAAAGTGGTGAATTCTCAGAGGTAAATTAACCCATTTATAATTTTAACCAGTCTTCGCATCTCTTCAACTACTCAAATTTCGAGGCAAATACTTTGTAGTTTTTGTACTAACTTATGAAAAAAGTTCTTTAACCCCTCAAGAATTTGTTTTCATTATCATTGTTTGAACAACAATTTGTGCTCAAAAATTTAAAAAAACGGTATAATAAAACTTCTGCCGAAATAAACCGTTACCCTACTTAAGTAATAGCTTATAAAACCTAATGAGATTTTTTTAATATCTTAAGGCGAAGCTGTTTGATGATACTATTTTTTTCGTGAAATAATGAAGGAATCTTGCATGTGGAAAATGGTTTGTTCATGATACAACACCCTTTGTAGATAAGCTGATAAACTGCTTTATATTTTGATCTGTTCTAAATATAAAGTCGAACTTAGTAACAAAAAATGGAAACAATGAACCATCCATTCCCATGATTTATTGCTCTTGTGATAAGATTCGTAACTTTCCGTTGATAACAGTTAAGTAATTTAACGCTGCTTGTTGGAATTTATTCAATGGATGATTGTTCTTTTATCGCAGATGCCACTAGCACTACCGATTGTTTGTGGCAGCGATAAGTGATCAATGCCATAAATACTGACTCCACTGTTGTTGACAATTTGTTGCAACCTTCCAATAGCTATTACGCAACCAGTTTAACAGTCTGATCAATAAAGTTATTCCAGGAGATGTTCCATTTGTGCTTGGCTTCCACTTTTTCCGCTTTCGACATTGCGCTGTATTCAATGGAATTCAGAGCCAGCTTCTTCAGCAAGCGAAGATCCTGCCGGGCAGAGGCCAATGCCAGGAATGCTACATAGAAGTCATGGGATAGCGGAGAAGCACACCAGAAGGCAGGATCGTCCGAGGAAACCACCACCGGGTAATTGTCGGAGAAGTAGAACGTACCCGGATGGTTCCGCAACTCATCGACCAGTTTCAACACTTGGTTGGATAACGGATTAAGTTCGATGCAAATTTTGCGTCTTTTTATTTCCTCCAGCACGCGGGGATGTTTGATGGCTGCAAATCCATGGCCGATTCGTTTTGTTCCGAGCAAAATGGCGTCTATCTGTGGGTGAGCAAAGGAAAAATATTATATGATAGTTCTTCGGTATTGACAGTTAAACGAGTCAATGAGTGAAAGTGCTTTACGAACAGCAATAAAAGATTACGTGGAATTACTTTGCTCTTATCGATGCTACACTGCTTATCTGCGGAGTGGGAACCAGTTGATGTTTACCAGTATATCTACACACGATAAGGAGTATGCACTTTGGGTCAGTGTCGGTGGCTTGGGCTTTTTTTTTTCTTCATCTATAGTTTATTTGACACGGCACAAATACAATTCAATGTTTAACGGCGCCAATTATATCTGGTAGCTTACTTTCTAAAGTATCTTAATAACTAAAAGCAAATTTTTTATCCTCGCTGCCGACTACGAGCTGAAACTAAATCTAACTTAAAGCTAGAATATTTTGCATTAAAAGCACAGGTTTGCTGTTTGATGGTTTTCATTGCCATAGGTAAGCAGCATATTAAATTTGTTCCGCTGCTGGGCCAAGATATTACGGACTGGCATATTGGGTTGTTTCCATCGGGCCTTGAGAGTATCGTGCGGGTCTGATTGCTGTTTCCGGATCCGGGGTCTTAACGTGTTCTTGTCGTTTGGTTGGATGCAGGCGGAAGGGGATAGGACTAAACTGGGGCGTGGATGGATTTCAGGAAAACGTATATAAAGGACATGTAGGATAGGTCACGGCTCGCCAAGACATCACGAACAGGAACAGCCGGCTGCCTACCTTCGGCCTGCAGGGAAGCTGTTAATCTAGACCTGGCGTCACGGTGTACAGGGCATGACCAAACAACGTGCTCTATGTCGTGATAACCTTCACCACAGGCACAGATACCACTCTCCCCGAGCCCAACACATAAGCCGGGACATCACGCAAATGAAATCCCGACCTACATCCAACCCCTTGAACCACGGGTTCGTCGATACCTTGGGGATTATGGAACGTAACCACCTTCCCAGTTCCCCCTTGGTCCAAGAATTTTGCCAACTGATGATCGTATTCTGACGTACAAATGCAAAAAATTCATTAAAGGCAATTGGTCTTTCATAAATATCACCGTTTGTTGCGCCCACCTTAGCCAAAGAGTCCGCTTTCTCATTGCCCGGTATCGAGCAGTGAGAAGGGACCCACGCTAAGGTAATCTGAGTAGATTTTTCGGAAAAGCACTCAGATGTTCCCGTATTTTCCCCAGGAAATACGGAGAGTGCTTAACATCTTTCATCGATCGGAGAGCCTCAATGGAACTGAGACTGTCCGTAAAGATGAAATAATGGTCTGTGGGCATTTTTTCGATAATCCCTAGGGTGTACTGAATTGCAGCTAATTCTGCGACGTAAACAGAAGCAGGATTATCGAGCTCATGGGAGACGGTTAAATTGTTATTGAAGATACCGAAGCCAGTGGACCCATCAAGAAGTGATCCGTCAGTGTAGTACATATTGTCGCAGTTGATGTTTCGATATTTATTGGAAAAAATTTTAGGGATCTGCTGCACGCGTAAATGATCCGGGATTCCACGAGTTTCTTCTATCATGGATGTATCGAAAAACACAGTAGAATCAAAAGTATTTGATAAGTCGACACGATTTGGAATATTCGAAGAAGGGTTAATATTTTGGGACATGTGATTGAAATACAATGTCATAAAACGGGTTTGAGAATTAAGTTCGATTAACCTTTCAATATTTTCAATCACGGGACGGTTCAAGACCTCAAATTTGATAAGAATATGAGAAGACAGGCTCCAGAAGCGGTTTTTCAATGGTAGTACTCCAGCTAAGATCTCCAAACTCATCGTATGGGTCGATTGCATGCAACCCAAGGCGATACGCAAACAACGATATTGTATTCGCTCCAGTTTGATCAAATGTGTGTTTGCTGCGGAGCGGAAGCAGAAACACCCGTACTCAATAACAGACAGTATCGTTGTTTGGTAAAGCCTTATAAGGTCTCCTGGGTGGGCTCCCCACCATTGTCCGGTTATTGTACGAAGAAAATTCACTCTTTGTTGACATTTTTTCATCAGATACCTCACGTGACAACCCCAGGTGCATTCAGAGTCGAACCAGACACCAAGATATTTGTGTACCAAAACCTGAGAAATCGTTTTACCCATTAGTTATGTTTGAAGCTGAGCAGGTTCATGCTCCCTAGAAAAAACTACTATCTCAGTCTTCTCCGGAGAGAATTTGATACCTAGCTGTAAAGCCCAAGCATACAAATTGTCCAAGGTATCTTGCAATGGTCCTTGCAAATCGGCAGCTTTGGCTCCTGTAACAGAGATTACACTGTCGTCTGCAAGTTGTCTTATCGTGCATGAATTTGCCAGACATTCGTCGATGTCATTTACATAAAAGTTGTAAAGAAGGGGGCTTAAACATGAGCCTTGGGGAAGACCCATGTAGCAAATGCGGAAAGTTGCCAAATCGCCGTGCGTAAAATGCATTTGCTTTTCGGACAGCAAATTGTGCAAAAAATTGTTCAAAATTGGAGAAAATCCTTGTCGGTGAAGTTTACCCGAAAGAATGTCAATAGAAACGGAATCAAAAGCCCCCTTAATGTCCAAGAACGCAGACGCCATTTGTTCTTTGCGAGCATACGCCAGCTGAATATCTGTTGAAAGCAACGCAAGACAATCATTCGTCCCTTTGGCACGGCGGAAGCCAAATTGAGTATCTGATAGTAGACCATTTGATTCGACCCAATGGTCTAAACGACGGAGTATCATTTTTCCATCAATTTCCGGATACAGGATAGCATTGCAATCGGCCTATAAGAGTTGTGATCAGAAGCTGGTTTCCCTGGTTTTTGGATGGCGATCACCTTCACTTGCCTCCAATCCTGCGGTACAATGTTTTGCTCCAGGAATTTATTGAACAAGTTCAACAAGCGCCTCTTGGCATTGCCGGGTAGATTCTTCAACAAGTTGAATTTGATTCTATCTAACCCAGGCGCGTTATTGTTACAGGACAGAAGGGCAACTGAAAATTCTGCCATCGTAAAAGGTGATTCTATCGCGTCGTGGCCCGGAGACGCATCGCGAACAATGTTTTGCTCAGTAACAGAGTCCGGACATACTTTCCTGGCAAAATCAAATATCCACCGACTTGAAGACTCCTCGCTTTCGTTGACCGTTACGCGATTCCGCATTCTTCGGGCTGTGTTCCAAAGAGCGCTCATCGATGTCTCCCTCGACGTCTCGTTCGCGAACCGACGCCAATATCCGCGTTTCTTTGCTTTAGCCAAACTTTTAAGCTTGGTATCAAGCTCCGAATACCGTAAATAGTCGCCAGGTATACCTCCCTTCTGGTAGGCCAAAAACGCGTCGGATCTTTGCGTGTAGACATCGGAGCACTCTTGGTCCCACCACGGAGTGGGAGGCCGTTCTTTAATCGTTACGCCGGGATATTTCTTCGTTTGGGCTTGCAACGCTACGTCGACAATCAAGCCCGCGAGGAGGTTGTATTCTCCAAGTGGTGGATGATGTTGAATCGAATCGACCGCTTTTGAAATCATTTCCTCGTATAACTTCCAATTGACATTCCGTGTGAGGTCATACGGAATGTCAACTGGTCGCATGCGAGTTGACCCGTTTGTAATTGAAATAAGAATAGGCAAATGGTCGCTACCGTGAGGATCGAGAATTACCTTCCATGTGCAATCCAACCGTAGCGACGTCGAAAATAAGGATAGATCCAAAGCGCTTGGGCGCGCTGGAGGTTTCGGGATACGTGTCATTTCACCGTTGTTCAAAATAGTCATGTCGAAGTCATCGCAAAGGTTATAGATTAAAGAGGAGCGGTTATCATTGTAAGGGGAACCCCAAGCCACACCATGAGAGTTGCAGTCTCCCAAAATCAAACGTGGCGAGGGAAGAAGTTCTATTAAATCAAAGAGCAGCCGTTGCCCAACCTGTGCTCTGGGAGGAATATATATTGAGGCAATACAAAGCTCTTTACCTTGTATTGTCATTTGACATGCGACAACTTCGATGCCTGGAATCGAGGGGAGGTTAATACGATAGAAAGAATAGCACTTTTTAATCCCTAAAAGTACTCCTCCATATGGGGTGTCTCGATCAAGGCGAATAATATTAAAATCATGGAAGTTGAGATCAATATTTTAAGTAAGCCAAGTTTCACAAAGGAAAAATGCATCGCATTTGTTTTTATTTATCAAAACTTTAAACGAATCAATTTTTGGTAAAATACTTCTACAATTCCACTGTAAGACAGAGATAGAATCCTTCATATACGCAGTTGAATTAGGCATCGAAGGATACAATCGCTGCAAGGAGGGGCCATTGGGCAGTCAACTGCTTCAAAAATGATTTAACTGTTGGGAGGAATGCTGTAAGAAAAATTGTAATTGGATCGGGTACATTGAAATTTTCAAAAATCCAGTCCACAATGTCAGAAAATTTCACTAATCCAGAGTTTGTTTCATCAACTGGATGTGCAAAAGGAACAACTGGGGTTTTAGATGTTTCTGGCAGTGCTGGGAACTCCTTCTGGGACTTTAAATTTGCAAGCCCAGGAAGAGTTTGCTTCGGTTTTTCCGCAGCACTGTTTGGTTTGTTCGTACTTTTCATTACACTTTGGGAAATCTTAGGACCTTTACGGGGAAGTTTAGGAGAGGAAACATTTTTCCTCTTCCTAGACTCCCCAGGATTGGCATAAGATGTTCCCGCTGATGAATCGTCAGAATCGGTTTCATCAGAGGACAACAGATCAAAGGGGTTCGATGTTATGGTAGAAGTGGTCACGGTCTTCTTCAGCATCTCAGCATAAGAACGCTTTGAACGCTCCTTAAGTGACCGCTTGATTTTATCTCTGCGCTGCATGTACACCGGGCATGTGGGGAGCTCATGCTTGTTTTCCCCACAGTGAATACATTTTTCAGCATTAACACTGCAAGAATCTTTCGCATGAGTCTCCCCACACTTGCTACATCGTGCCTTATTGCAGCAGTAGGCGGCTGTGTGGCCTAACTGCTTGCAATTGGTGCAATTCATAACACGGGGTACATACAATCGCACAGGCAGGCGAACCCGGTCGATCGAGACGTGGCTAGGGAGTGCAGATCCGGCAAACGTAACGCGAAACGAGTCTGACGGAGTGTAAACTTTTTTACCGCCGACGAGAGACATGGACCGCAATTGCTTACAATCCAAAATCTTCGCCTGTGTTTCGGTATTTTTGAAGCAACCGGTTGCGCTTTTTAGGATACACTCGACAGACAGACTCGAATCGGTTATGAAACCGTCGATCTCCACGTCTCGTGCGGGTATGTAAACGCGATACTCGCGTGTGAAGAGCTCAGAGCAAGCGATAGCATTGGCCTGTGCCAGATCACTGACCACGACACGGAGCTTGTTAGGTCGGACCATGGAAATTTCGGTCACGGCCTTGTACCCCTTCGTCAGGTCTTTAGAAATTTGCAGTATGTTTAATCGCTTTGAATTCAATTTGCCTTTGGACGAAAATAAACAGTATAGCTGCCCTGTTGAGATCCGTCCGGGTAAAGCCTGTGGCGAGGGGGGACTGGAGAATGAACAGGGGAGGGGGTAACAGAAGGGTCAAGGTCAGGGGGGTTCGGGGATGGTGGCACGGGAGGCGAGGGATCTATATCCATCGCGCTAAATGTAGCGCACTAGCGCACTAGCGCCGACAAGAACACGTACCTATTTACTTCTTCCTTCCAGCAGTGGTTGTCCGATCGTTCGAAGCTGCACCCAAAGCAGCTAGCAGCACCAGTACAGCAGCACCAATACAGCCACCAGCAGTGAGCCGGGTGTGAGATCACTCAGCACAGCGACACGACTCGACTATCAAATGATGGCCTTGAATTGGAAAGATCTATTCACTGTGCACAGATCAAAACTGCAGCTGGTATTTTGCACCAATACAGCCAAAGTTGCGAGCCGGGTACAGAACGTAGCGACACAACTCACAATCTAGTTGGCCTTTAGCGCGAATAATACACTCTTTTGTTTGGCTATTCGTACACACGGACCGGATTGTAATAGAACGACCACTTTGCACGTCCGTTTCTGTCGAGTGTTCGACGCGGAATGGGCTTGGGCTTCACGCTGTATTTTATTCGTTGATATGGAGTAGTTATTAGTTACAAAACTGCGGTATAATAATGCTTGCATGGGGAGTAAAACATTTTTGGAAATCTAACAAAAACAAAAATAAGAATAAAAAGAGCGACTGTAAATTTAAAAAGAGATTAAGCTTGCCAAAAATATAGAAGTTTACTTTATACGAGGTCAGGACTGACCCAATCTATTTCTTATCGTTTGTCATATTATCTTTTGATCAAAACCGAAAAGATTGATTGACAGTATTCACTTGAAACTGTTCGGTTATTATTTCGTGCTTAGCAATGGATTGAGAGATAGGCTCAATTTGTCTGGAGATTAGATATCGAATTAACTCGATTCTGGCTGGCAGAAATCAACTTTTGCTGCGAAGACGAGGTGAAAATTATTTTTGAAGAACGTTTAAAGGTTTTGTGATTTAATTTAAATGACATGATTTTTATTATTCGTGCTTGTGTGTATGTTTTTTCATCCTTCTTTAATACGCTAACTACTCGGAGCTTCGCTGCCTCCGGCCAATATTATCGCCTAATACAATTCCCTGGAGGGGTTTCAATTGAATGTCCCCTTGCCAGTTTTCTTGTAATAGGGATTTTTTTTCAAGAAATATTTGTCGAGGTTTTGCAGAATTCAACGTAAAGGAAGGGTTAGTGGAGAGCCTGAGAACAAATCCATGCTCGAGTCCTTTGACACCGAATGGCCTGAATTCAACTGAGATTCGAACCCACGACTACCCGCTTGTCGAGGCGGACTCTGTAAACTTGTGGCTACGGACCACACCAAAACACCCAAAACCCGGCCTGTGGAAGTAATTTTATGACCTTTGAAGCAATAATTGTAAGTTTCTGTTCAAATATTCATAAAATTTCTAAGATTAGGAACATAACCCCAGAAAACTTAACTTCCGGAATAAAAAAATGTGCTCTAACGCAGCTAAAAAAATCAGTGCACAACTAGCTGAAAACATTTAACTTTATTATAGATAGTGTAATAAAGACACTGTTCGTATAGTGCGAAATTTTGCCCGTAAACTACATACATTTGCCCCACATGCTGGGTAAAAGTTTGCATTTGAGTATTTTTCTAAAAAATGTAATTCTCATGCTACACACAAAATTCGAAAAACTCTTGTAATACATTTTTAAGACAAAAGCCTTATGTACCGCTTGGAAACAAATCGAATTTTATGATAATTGTTTGCAATAAATGCGTACTTTTGCCTCTCACTACTCTAACCTTTTATTTTTTTCCCGTTTGAGCTTTGGGGTCACACCTGTGTTAACCAGTGTAATCGGTTACTGCAGCGAGAGGACGATTGACTCTTATTTTAAACTGGAGCAAAACAGTGGGCGGGCCGTTAACGAGACAAAATTATTTTATTTATTCATAAACCCAAAATATCAGTAATTAATTATAACTGAGACTTAAGTACATAAATTTAATTTCAGATAAATGCGAACTTTCGAGTCATCATTGTTGACAGTTTGTAGTTGACTTTGTATAGTTTTTTGCAACCTGTGATGTGTCATCATTTTTGAGAAAAAATATGAAATTTAATCTCAATGTTATTGTTTGTGGCAAAATATCTTTTGTTTGAAACACTGTTCACCCAATAACAAACTATTTTTCAGTACTAATGATTATTTCCGAGGGGTCTACATGCTACTGGACGTCAGTTTTGGAAGACCCCCGAGCACAATTATGGTCGTGTTGCATACACCGGCATTCAGCAAAGCCCATTGTAGGAAAAACATCGATACGGACACTGCTGATTAACGATTTTTAACATGAATTGACATGAAAACAATAGTTGCGAAAACTCAAATTACTCGGTAAGTTGCAACTAGTAGCAGTTGATTTTTGGTTTAGTACTAGTAAATACTAGAAAAATTACTGAAAAACTTGTTTTACATACTATGCCTCCCACGAACCTATTTTCAACAAAACTGTCTCAATATCACATTACTTCTTAGTAATTACTCTATTTTATGAGGATCATATGAGTTGGCTAATTAATTCCTAAGTATTTGCATGCCCTACTGGAAAATATCTGTGAAAATTTTTTTCCTCCATTTTACAAGCTTTGTAAACCCTCACTTCCACAATATTAAAGCACATTTTCTAAATCATTTTTCAAAGTACGTTATCGTGATTTCCAGTCGACAGCATGTCTACTGCAAGTAGAAAATAAAATGAGGAATGAAAACTGAAATTTGTTTTTTTGAGTTTTGTCGCGACTTTTTCTGGGTTCTGCCCCTCAGTGCGTCTCCGCCAACCACGCGCGACACCTGGGTTCGAATCCCAACGCCGACATAGGTGTCGATGGTTGTGGGGTGGCGTGATCCTCTCACAACCGACCCAACTGGTCTAGATTAAGTTCTAACCGACACCGGGAGATTTTCAGAGGCGCAAAATTTCTGGGATCACGCCTTCCATCGCATGAGGAAGTTAATCCGTTGGTGCCGGTCCGTTAATCAACGGGTCCTGGGTGGAGTCGCCTCTTTGGGCGTCGGTGTTTGGCATAACAACAGTGGCGAAACTAAACCGACGGAAAATAAGCCAGAATAAAAAAAAATATAATTTAAGGGGGGGCCCTACTCTGGAAAGTTGAAGAAAGAATAAAATGATAGTTGAAGAATAATAAAATGATGGCTATGGAACCAGTAAGATAATCCATTTTTACATGCTAAAACAAAATTTCAGCCAAATCGGTTCAGAAGATGCTAGGAAAAACTTTCCATCAGTTAGGTACTGATTTAGAGAGAGCATCCACGTTCCCAGCTACCAACAATGTAATTCTCATTCGATTTGCACCCATTACACGCAAAATACATCTAATACCCGAACATTTCACTTTACTCTAAGCATCCGAAAAAATATCACGAATAGGGGAACTGCTCCTTTATTCATCTCAGCCCGTATATTCATCTCATTCAACATGTAAACACAATTGAAAACAGGGAAAAAAAACACATATTTTCTTCCTGAACTAATCTTAAACTAATCATGGAATGGATTCTTCTTAGTTCAATTTAGATTCCTCATAAAGTATAATCCTCGAAAACTCACTTAAAAGCACTAAATTTGATATTATAGTCGGACATCTGCACTCGAAAACTCATTTAAATCAATCATCTACCTCAGAAAACAAAATCCGCGAATCGTTCTATACGGCTACAACGGGAATCGTTCAGCAGCCAACCAAAGTTTGTTTCATCACTAGCGGGCCACTTTTTATTTTAATCACTAAACAAAATCAATCACTACACTAAGAATACTTTAATCTTTGGAATGTTCACCTCAAATTTCCTAAAACAAGCTTGAATTAGCAGAAATATATGAGATGAATTTCTGCAATTCCTAAATTTCAACTGTATGTATTTTCAGCTGTTTTCACTGCGTTGAAGAAAATCAAGAGTTGCCAAATCAGTTTCTGTTAATACGAAAAAATCATACTGGAAATGTTGAATAATTCCGACTTAATTGATGTTAATCGAGAGCACTGCAGTGGTTACCTAGGTTACCATTTTTGCACGTAAACAACTACAGCGGATATCTAGGTAACCAACTACGACGGGCTGCGGCTACGTTCATTCATGATAATGTGACTCATTCATGATTAACAGTGAGATGAGTATGGGGACTTCGTGAGATGAATAATTGAACAGTGATTCAAGTTTTGAGATGGATATGGGAGCGTTGTGAAAAATAATTTGTTTTACGAAATTCAGGATAAATCCAGCTAATTTTACTAAATATACAATGCTAAACGATGTCATAAGAGTTCGTAAGCATATTTTGCTTATTTGTTCAATGATTTCGTGAAAATTTGGTGTTTAATCCGTGCATTCTTCGTGAATGTCGGCTTAATGAGATGAATAATGGAACAGTTCCCCTATTTATTATTTTTCGACCTTCCAGAATAGGGTCCTCCGTTAATGGAAGGTTATAGAAGAATTGTGTACGTTTAAGTTGTAGTTCAGTTATTGTAAAGTGGCATTTTTCGGATTTTTTATTTCTTTTGTGTTTATTTATGAGTTTATTTATGAGTCATGAGAAGCAAACTTATAACCCATAAAGTTATGGAAAATATAAATCCATTATGCAATGCTTCAAATCATAATTGAAGAAGTTAATATATTTATGAGTCACTCACCAAACCATTGACAACGATAACCATGCAAAAGCGTATAATTGAGTTCTTGCTATATTTAATAATCGTAATTATTCAAAATACATGAAGTTAATGTTGGGCTGGAGCTAACCTAGTATGAGTTTTATCCATTCAAGGTCGAACAATTTTTAATCTGAGAACTTTCGCTTGAATCGTTTTGGTTTCCTATTTCCAATAGTTTTGTTTAGTTTGCTATTTGCTGAGAAAGCATTCTCGCTCAATTATATGTTTGTCTTGGCAGTAAAGCGGCAAGCACAAGTTTTACTGCTTTAAAAATGTATGGAGTGGAGGCGCACTGTGGTTCAGAAATGAAAAGAGTGGTCAAAAGTCATTTTCTTGTAAACGTTACATTTTAGAGCCATTATACTTCAAAAGACTTCGAAAGATGCATCAAAACGTAAAAATGCAAGCTTGCTATGTTTTTTCCAACAAAGATTCGCTATTGACCAACATAACATGAATGAACTTACGTTAAAGTTGTTTTGTTCCATGAATTTATAAGTTTCTGCAAATTTCTGCAAGAAATTTTTACTGCCGTGTGTGCAGAGCACATGGACAATTCAACAGGTGGTAATTTTGCCGTGAAATGTGTTGGGAAACGGCAGAAAATCGAAAATTATTTGTCGAAAGTTAATTTTTTGGCAGGAAAAATTGACAGAAACCTTATTATTGTAAATAAAAGTCTGTTATAACATATAAAAAATAAAGGTCTGATGTTGTTTTAAAAGTTCAGTGAGAATATCAGAGGTATAGTTGTATGAAATATGAATTTTAACGGCAAAAACCTTTTTTTTAAAACATCATTGAACATAATCAGATAGCTCAGTAAGATTAAGAAAAAGCTACCTAGGGTCTTCAGCAAAGTTTTTTGTTATGTTATTTTGGAAAACTTTGCCAAAGACGGCGATAAAAAATATTGATTTTTAGAGAAAGTGTTCTTTTTATCTCACTTGTAGGGGGATTGATCACGGATCTGTTAATGTCCAATGAAGGGTCTTTCTTTACTCTAAAACTTTCTTGAAGACAGTATTGCTCTAAAGAAAATGACAAATCTTTTGATAGATTCTGGAAGACAATATTTCACGTTTATAAAAACCACATCAATCTAGGAATAAGAACGATGTTTTCAGTGTTCAAAGCTAGCAAATATGGCATATTTTACTGCAAAATTGTTACATGGCTTCGAACCGTTAGTTTATCTGAGTTAAATAACATGAGACACAAAAGTTATCCGTAATTGTGGGAGATCCATAATTGTGGGGGGAGTGTAAATTATTGTTTTTGTCTCTTCAACGTCTCATCATTTACGAAAGCTCTATTGAATAACATTTCAGGCAATACTAAAGATACCATAGCCCAATGTCATGTGGTTGGCTTCCTTCTCTTTTCATTTGAACATATTTAGAAATTAAAATTTTATTAGAGACAGTGGTAATTCGCGGCAAAAAATTTGAAAATTCGCAGGTGACAGAATAGATAATATTCAAATTTCGCGGTAGTTTCGCGGCAACGATTATTTTTTTTCTTCAGAAAATACTGAATAAAGTGTTTTTTTTTCTCTAGTAAAACCAGGAAACAACTGTTTTATTTAATTTAACGTACGGTAATTTTATTTTAATTTCATTACCGAGTTTTCGGGAATTGATGAAAATCTAATTGCCAACCGAAAAATTCAGGAAATCGTCCGATATCCGAATACCTGCCAAAACTTTGATGCCAATCTCACGGTCGATTATTTTTAAAAATGCTGACTTGTTGGCGTTCTTAATTCATCCCGCAACTTGTTTTTTTTTGGTGCTCAGGAATTTTATCTTCAGGTCACCAATTTTAAAAGTTTAAAAGAGCGATTGTAGTACTGTTTCACTTTATTGGTTGCGTAGAAAAAGGTTTTCCATTGCCATCTAGGAGCCCATTAATCTTTAGTTTTGTCCTTGTAGCTGGTTTGCATGAATTTCGTAGGTTGCAAATCGAAATGTTTCATGATTGTCATAGAATATTGCTGTTTTCCATTACTTTCGCGGCATTTCGCGGGTTTTTGTAAATTTCGCGGTCGATGCTAGTTTTCGCGGAATTCGCGGCTTCCGCGAAATCGCGATTTACCACTGACCCTAAATATTATGCTAGTCTTCATTAAATCAAAAACGTAAATTAATCCACCTAGCGGTCAGACCCAGCCTTTCTCATTCAAACTTATTATTTGTAGAAATAGATTGACATGAACGCTTCAATCCAATAAATGTGTATTCACTTTTTGGGTTCTAAAATAATGATGTTGTAAGAGAAGTAAAAAATATGAAAATTGACGTAATGTAAATGCTCAATGAATAGCGAAATAAAAGAAATGACTCCTAATTTCGAACAACTCAATCACGAGTGATACCGGGAACATTCAAATGGTACGATACCACATTTAAATTATATTGTGGCCACATATATTGATCAAAGCAAGTATAGTTTTAAATAGCCTTTGAATTTCTTTTCTTTCCATAACTTTTGAACCACATATTAAATTGTTATGAAGTTTGTTATTTGTAAGTTTGAGAGATGACTCGTTCGTATGACACTAATTATGTTCAAATAAGTCGTGTAATCTTTGAGATAATAGAATTATGTTGTTTTATCAACAATTTAATACATAACGGTTGCTTAGTTCGATTATAATTAAATGAAATGAGAACGTATAAGGCAGCCAAACTTTGAAACCACGTGTTCAATCATAATTCATCAGTTAACCCTTAACTAGCCCGTTCGTCTGATATCAATATTGTTCAAATCGGTTGTGTAGTTTCTAAGATAATGAAGTTTCGTGATTTTCACATTTCGATACATTACCGACGAAGTTACAGTCCGATTACAGTAAAATTCAATAGGGTGTTATGAGGCAGCTAGACCTTTAATTTGACACTAATTTCGTGAAAATCGGTTCAGCCATCTCTGAGAAAAGTGAGTGAGTTTATGTATTCTTCGGAATATGTTTCTTTTCATAGCTAGATTTCACATTTTTAAACATAACAGGCAAAGTAACAGTCCGATTGCAAAAAAATCAATAGGGTCTTATGGGATAACTAGACCTTTCATATAACACTGATTTTGTGGAAATTGGTCCACCATCAAAAAATTATTAATTAGGAGTAAAATATTCGTGCTGAAGAAATAGCGAAATAAAATAAATGACCTTGAATTTCGTACACTTCAGTCACGAGCAATAACCGTGAACGTACGAATAGCACAATATCAAATTTAAATTTTGTTGATGCCATATGTTTTGATCAAAGCAGTTTCAGCTTTAAATAGTCTTTGAATTTCGTTTCTTTTCATAACTTTTGAATCACATATCAAATTGCTATGAAATTTCTTACTTGTGAGTTTGAGAGATAACCCGTTCAAATGACACTAGATATGTTCAAATAAGTCGTGTGATCTTTGAGGTAATAGACTTTCGTTGTTTTTATAATTTAATACATAACGGTTGGAATGAAAATACGATTATGGTCAAATAAAATGGGAACCTATAGGCAAGCCAAACTATTCATTTGACACTAAAATTGTTGAATTTAGTCCAGCCATTTTTGGGAAAACGAGTGAATTTGAAAAGTCACCGGAACATGTTTCTTTTCACAATTTTTGAACCACGTGTTTAATCACTATAAAATTCATTAACCTTTAACTAGCCTGTTCATTTGATACCAATATTGTTTAAATCGTTTATGAACTTTCTGAGCTAATGAAGTTTCGTGATTTTCATATTTTGATACATTACAGACAAAGTAACAGACCGATTACATTGAAATTCAATAGGGTGTTATGAGGCAGCTAGACCTTTCATTTGACACTAATTTCGTGGAAATCGGTGCAGCCATCTCAGAGAAAAGTGAGTGAGTTTAAGTAGTCTTCGGAATATGTTTCTTTTCAAAGTTGGATTTCACATTTTCAAACATAACAGGCAAAGTAATAGTTCGATTGCAAAAAAAAATCAATAGAGGGGGTAATTAGACCTTCCAAGTGACACTAATTTTGTGGAAATCGGTTCAGCCATCTCTGAAAAACATGAGTGAGATTAAACACTCTTCAGAACACGTTTCTTTAAATAACTTCCGAACCACACGTTCAATCTTCATGAAACTCAAAAGTTAAGGGTTTTTTAAGTAGCTCGTTCATTCAAAACCAATTTTGATAAAATCGGTTAAGTAGTTTCTGAGATTATGATGATTCGTGATTTTCACATTTTTCAACATAACCTCTAAACCAAAAATCCGATTGCAATGAAATTTAATAGGTTCTTATGGGGCAACTAGACCTCTCATTCTCAATTAATATCATGAAGATCGGTCCAGCCATCTCTGAGAAAATCGAGTGAGATTGGGAGAGCGTTACACACACACATACACACACAAACGCACACACACACATACAGAAAATGCTCAGCTCGTCAAACTAAAGTTACATACGGACCAGCCACCAAAGCAGCAGACGTCAGCACCTTAACCGGCGTCGCATCGACCACGCCACCGGAGTAAAATGCTGACTCCAACGACACGCGCAGGGACTTCGACCACATCAATCACCATACGGACGGAAGTGCAGCGGTAGCAGTTTTAGTTATTAAGTATTGGAAACAGGCTCGTGACGAGGCAGTTGAAGTTAGTAGTTAGGAGTGTAAACATCTAGAGTGAATAAAGTGAAGAAAATAAGACCTTAGAGTTTTTTAAAACTCCCATCACGGCCATCGACTCGTAATTGGCGCAGCTTCCAGTCTAAGTGAATCGAACAACAGTGCTTGTGAGATCAGTGAGATATCACATAGTGTGATCCGGCAATCCCGTTACTACAAGATAGGACAGGAACCATCTCCACCCGAGAAGTCAAAGGGAGGACGATTTGAGGTCACCGCCGCATTTCACCACGCTGGAAGTTCGGACCTACAACCCGGGAGAAGATAGCATCCACGCTGTACGCCCAGGAAAAATCGTAAGTACTCTTTTTCTTGCTTCTTTGCTTACACTTGATCCGCACATCGCGAGCGCACTACCAGATAGACGCTGCGATCGCTTTTAAAAGAAGGCATAAGCAAATAAATTGTGCTTACGTCCCCAACGAGCACTACAAGATAGATTCGGCGGGTAGGAAATCGTAACAACTAAATTGAACGTTGCTTACGTCCTTAGAAGAGCACTACAAGATAGACTCTTTTAAGTAGTCAAAGCGCACTACAAGATAGACGCCTTGAAAACAAAATCACAGAATTTCAAAACATTTTAATTAGACTATTGCAAAAGGTGGATGCCGAAAGTCTCAAAAAATTACAATAGTTCAGCTTTGAAAAGAGCACAGAAACTATTTAATCAAACCAAAGTGTCAGACTCTGAGGAGAGTTGTGACACAGATTCATCAGAGGAATATTCGCATATTCCATTAAAATCCAACGTTCCTCTTTTGGACAAATTATTTATCAGTAACGACGAAGATAATAATCAATTAAAAATGGAACAACTCAGCACCCAACTGCAACAAATTTTGACAAATATTCAAAATATTGCAGACCGACAAAACAACCAAGATCAACAATTCCATGAGCTAAGCCAAAAAGTAGACGCTGTTACAGCGCAATCAGCGAACATAAATCCCGCTCCACCAAGAGCACCAGTAAATAATGTTGAAAACCTATTCAGAATACCTGATCCCATTAAATCGCTACCGACATACGATGGAAATAGAAGACAGCTTTCAGCGTGGCTGTCAACAGCGAGAAATACATTAGAGGCATTTTATCCTCATGTATCGGATACACAGTTCAAAATGTACACAACAGCTGTGTTGAACAAAATTGAGGGTAAAGCTAAAGACATACTATGTCTTGCGGGAAACCCGCAAGATTTTGATGAGGTGTCTGAAATCCTCACAAACGCAATAGGAGACAGGCAAGAGCTGTCGACCTACAAATGCCAACTATGGCAAAATAAGATGTCTGATAACACAAGCATCCATAAATACTTTCAGAGGACGAAGGAACTCGTGCAGAGTATCAAAATTCTGGCAAAACAAACTCCGATATACCAACAACATTGGGAAGCTATATGCTGCTTTATTGATGAAGACGCATTGGCGGCATTCATAGCAGGGCTTCGTGATCCTTACTTCGGCCATGTACAAGCAGCTAGGCCAAAAGATATCGAAGACGCCTATGCATTTTTATGTAAATTTCGATCACAGCAGATCACCGCCAGCAGAGCAGAAAGGCTGGAACATAAACATGACAATAAACCCAACAAAGCAATTTCCCATAAAACTGAAAATAAATCAATCGATAAAACTACTGCTATCAACGAAAAATTCAAAAACGCAACGAATTCACCCGTCGAGAAAATGGACGTAGACCCATCAATTCGCAGTAGATTAACATTGAACAGGAAAAATATTAACAATAATGAGATTCAATCAGACTCAGAGAGCGAAAGACCTCAGTCCGATTGCGAAGAAGATGAAGTAGCAATAAATTTTTGCTTAATAGAGATGCAAGGAAGGGAAACTTAAATTATTTACCCTACTTGAATTTCATTACTGAAAATAATTTATCGATAAAACTTTTATTGGACACAGGAGCCAATAAAAATGTTATCAGACCAGGAGTTTTACCCGACATAATTGAAGTCAAAAATGCTTCTGTTAAAAATATAACAGGTAACCATCAAGTACACCGTAAAGGACAATTAGAATTTTCAGACGCAAATATCCCTCCACAAATGTTTTACGAATTGAAATTTCACAACTATTTTGATGGAATATTGGGTTCAGAATTTTTTGCTCGAAATGGAGCAAAAATTGATTTCGCTAAAAAAAATTTGATAATTAACAAAGCAACTATTCCGTTTCAAAAATACTTCATCACAGATAAAATATTCAACCATACGTTGGAAATAGAAACAACAAAAGATGGGGATTGGTTCGTTCCAACATTTCAAAAATTAACCAATAATATGGGTATTGAACCTGGCCTTTACAAATCTTCCGGTAAAACCTCAACAATACGCATATTAAGCACATCAAAGGAACGTCCTAAACTGAGCCAGACAGTCGACATTAAAATAAATAACTTTGAGTTGCTCACCCCAATACCGATAAAAACGACAGAAAGATTAAATAAAAGTGACATAGAAAAACTCATTAGAACTGATCACTTAACACAAATTGAAAAACAAAACCTTCTTGATGTTATCCTCCGCAATCAAGCCGTTTTGCTGAAAACTGATGAAAAGTTATCAGCAACAACTGCAATCAAACATAAAATTGTTACAAAAGATGAGGAACCGACCTATACGAAAAGCCACAGGTACCCTCATCACTTCAAAAAGGACATAGAGGACCAAATACAAGAAATGCTAGAAAATGGCATCATCCAACACTCAAGCAGTCCTTATTCATCGCCAATTTGGGTTGTACCCAAGAAAAAAGACGCATCAGGAATTCGAAAAGTAAGGGTAGTGATTGATTACCGAAAGCTGAATGAAAAGACAGTGGACGATAAATATCCAATCCCTCAAATCGAGGAAATTCTTGATAACTTGGGGAAATCGGCATATTTTACAACATTGGACCTAAAATCTGGATTCCACCAGATAGAAATGGATCCGAAACACAGGAATAAAACAGCTTTTTCAACGGCTTTAGGTCATTTTGAATTTACCAGAATGCCCTTTGGCTTAAAGAATGCACCTGCCACCTTTCAGCGTGCAATGAATAATATTCTAGGAGATTATATAGGAAAAATCTGTTACGTCTACCTAGATGATATTATCATCATAGGATTTAACCTAGAAAATCACATGGAAAATCTTTCAAAAATTCTCCAAAGGCTATCAGACTTTAATTTAAAAATTCAGATTGACAAGTGTGAGTTTTTAAAGAGGGAAACTGAATTTTTAGGGCATGTTATAACGCCCGATGGCATAAAACCGAACCCTGACAAGATAAAGAAGATTTAAGAATGGAGTTTACCAAAGTCACCGAAGGAAATCAAGCAATTCCTAGGACTTACCGGTTATTACCGAAAATTTATAAGAGATTACTCAAAAATTACAAAACCAATGACAAGATATTTGAAAAAAGACGCGAAAGTCGATGCGTCTAACAATGATTATATAAAAGCATTTAATGTATTGAAGGAAATAATCGCCTCTGACCAGATATTGGCTTACCCAGACTTTAATTTATCATTTGTTTTGACCACGGATGCAAGTAATTATGCACTTGGAGCTGTGCTATCTCAAATTCAAAATGGCATAGAAAGGCCAATCGCATTTGGAAGTCGAACCTTAAATAGAACTGAAGCCAACTACTCGACAACAGAGAAGGAAGCACTCGCCATCATGTGGGCAATTGATAAATATAAACCTTACCTTTATGGGAACAAGTTTCTCCTAATAACTGACCATAAACCACTCACTTTTATTAAGTCTTCATTCAAAAATTCGAAGATTTTGAGATGGAGACTTGAACTGGAAAATTTTGACTATGAGGTCAAATATAAAGAAGGAAAAACAAACGTGGTAGCTGACGCGCTCAGCAGGGAACCACATGAAATCGATTGCAACGTCATTGATGTTAATAGTTCTCCTATTTTAGATGTCGAAGCACAAATCCAGGGGGGAAATGAAAATGATAACGAGGATAATGAGGATGACGAAAACGAAGACGCCCACGAAGACGAGGCGAATGGAAACCAACCGGAAGGAGAGGAAATACAACCAATGGATGAAGGTAACGATTTAGAAACAATTCATTCAGCTGACGATTCTGGAGATCACTTTATCCATTTCACGGACCGACCGATTAATTATTTCAAAAACCAGTTGATCTTTAGAATAGCCAGTTTCACTAGCATACTACAAGAAAATCCCTTTCCTCATTTTAAAAGAACTACCATAGTTCAACCAAATTACAATATCAACGAGATTACAAATTTACTAAAAAAATTTCATGATGGTAGGCAAACAGTAATTATGGCTCCAGAAAGCCTGATACAACAGATCCAAGACTCCTTCAAAGAAAACTTCTCGGAAAAAGGGCACTTTGTATTTACTCAAAATAGAGTAGAAGACGTAGCCAATGAAGAAAGACAGAATATGTTAATAGCAAAAGAACATGAAAGGGCCCATAGAGGCATAACAGAAGTAGAAGCACAGCTAAAACGCAGTCACTTTTTCCCCAGAATGAGCAGAATAATTAGTAACCATATTAACACATGTCAACATTGCAATTCACACAAGTATGAAAGGAAACCTTATAATATAAAAATCTCACCTCGACCAGTAACCGAAAAACCGCTTGATAGGGTACACATGGATATATTTATCATAAATAACTTTAAATTCCTTTCGTTAGTAGATTCATTCTCAAAACATCTACAAATGTTTTACATTAAATCAAAAAACTTACCACATATACAAAAGGCCTTAAGCAAATATTTCACTTCATTTGGAGCACCTAAAACCATTGTAACAGACCACGAAACAACTTTTAGATCTATACAACTCAGTACTTTTCTCTGTACTTTCGGGACAGTATTAGAATTCGCATCTTCTTCGGAAAGCAATGGACAAGTCGAGAGAACACACTCCACAATTGTGGAAATTTTCAATAGCAATAAATACAAGTTTCCGGGAATGCAAACAAAATCGATAGTGAAATTAGCAGTCTCATTATATAATGACAGCGTACACTCATCCACGAAATTCAAGCCCAACGAAATTATATTTAACCAAAATAATATTCAAAACCCAATTAATGTAATAGAACAAGCACAAAAAATATTTTTGGAAACAAAAAATAACATTTTAAAAGCTCAAAAGAGACAAACCAAGAACAATAATTCTAGAGAAGATCCGCCCATACTAAATGAAGGGCAAGAAGTTTTTGTAAAACAAATGACAAGAAGAAAAACCCAAGCAAGGGCAATTAAAACCAATGTCAACAATGTCCAAGAGAAAACATTCAAAAATAGAAAAGGAACTAAGAGGCACAAAAACAAAATAAATAGATTAAAAACACGACATTAAGTTTTAAATTTACTTTTTGCCTATACCAAATATAACTATCCTTAATTATACGTATTCTAGATAATCATACTGCTTCTGATGCTGACAAGACACGGACACACCAAGGACATGACCATAAAAAACTTACACAATGACCCAGTACTCATGACGAAACTGAAGGATTGCAGAATTCAGAATGGATTCGATAAAATTATACACCCTATAAATCTAACATTAATCGAAAATAATGTACTACTGATTTCCAAATTGACAAGACAATTAGACAGCTCACTACCAATAGCCCAATTAGCAATTCAGAAATCAAGAATATTAGTAAATAATTTAAGACAGATTAAACCAATCAACTCAAGAAGGAAACGTCGTTGGGATACCATCGGAAAAGCTTGGAAATGGTTAGCTGGATCACCGGATGCGGATGACCTTCGCATAATCAACAGGACCATAAACGGACTAATAGACCAAAACAACAAACAATTCATAGTAAACAAGATGGTAAACGAACGGATTGGAGATATTACACAAGCAGTCAACGATTTAATTAAACAACAAAACATCGAGAACAAAATTATATTAGAGGAATATGACACAATAACTGTACTTCTTTATATGGATACACTAAACGACGTACTAGAGGAAATTCAGGACACCATCCTAAGAACTAAAATCGCTCTTCCAAACAACAAGATACTTACACTCATGGAAATACAACTCATCGAATCATTACTACAAAAACAGGGAATCAAGACCGACTTTCCAGAACAAGCACTTAATTACGTTACACCGAAAGTAGCAACGAAAAGAGACATACTTCTCTATATTCTCCAAACACCACGAATGGATTCATCAAAAGCAGAGATAATTCAAGTGCTTCCACTAATCATCAATGCAACGGTTGTACTACAGGCACCCCATTATCTCGTTAAAGCTGGCGGCGTATATTTCCAAACGAGTCACCCAACAGACTTCATTCAGAAATCCATAGAAATAACGCCATTAAACGATCGTTGCTTACTCCCCATTATGATGGGTACTGAAAGCAAATGTAATGCAACTAGACGAACTGATACGCAAATCACAATGATATCGGACAACAAGTTGCTGATCAACAATGGGAAAAACCACACATTACATTCGAATTGTGGTCCCCACAACCGAACTCTTACTGGAAATTTTCTGATTACGTTCAACAACTGTACTTTGGAAATTGAAGATCAAAAATTTACCAGTACGGAAGTCATCAGCAATTATACCCAAGAGATTGATGGAGCCTTTGCAAACCTAAAGATTAATTGGAGCATCGTAGAACACCAAGACATTTTAGAAGTTCATAACAACACCATTTGGAACCGGGAGAAAATGAAATTCATAGCCCTCAAACAAACGGAACATCATGTTTGGATTCTGAGCATTTTAAGCGGATTGTCAACAACTACAATTATCACCATTGGAATAATCATTTATATTTGTGTCAGGAAAAGGAAGTTAATTATAAAAGTTCGTTTACCAAAGATCAAAAATATTCAGCAAAAACCACAAAGATTACAACAAATGGACAACATGGCCGAGGACGACCATTCTTTACCCCCCGGAGGAGTTACATACGGACCAGCCACCAAAGCAGCAGACGTCAGCACCTTAACCGGCGTCGCATCGACCACGCCACCGGAGTAAAATGCTGACTCCAACAACACGCGCAGGGACTTCGACCACATCAATCACCATACGGACGGAAGTGCAGCGGTAGCAGTTTTAGTTATTAAGTATTGGAAACAGGCTCGTGACGAGGCAGTTGAAGTTTGTAGTTAGAAGTGTAAACATCTAGAGTGAATAAAGTGAAGAAAATAAGACCTTAGAGTTTTTTAAAACTCCCATCACGGCCATCGACTCGTAATTCTAAGTCGATTGATATACGAGATTCGACCCTTTGGAGCACTTTTATACCTTTAGTTTTTCCAGTGATTGCTATACCTTTCTAGGAGAAAGGCAAAAACACATTTTCTACTTGCACTCTTTTCCGTGTTGCACTAAATTTAAGATAAGAATATTTTAATTACTTTGGTCGACGAAAGTATGGGAAAATAGCCTTGAAGCTCAAACTGAAAAACCATTCCTCTGAATTTTGGTGCCCCTAGCAGATAGAAGTGCAGCTAAATTGCTCACACAAGTCATCGTTTCTACGTTTAATTATGGGCAAACTTCATTTAAGTCGGTGAAGACTTTACGCACTTCCGAGCTGGCTAAGAATACCCCGATTCACTGGAACGGATAAAAAGCTGTAATTTTTTTCTAGTTTGAGCGTGAGCTTTTGTCGACTCCTTGTGAACATAGGTTTGACTTTCAGCTCACGCACTTCTAGCTTTTCCAGTGGCATCAGAATTCACAGAAAAGTTTCAACCTTTATATATTTTAGTTCAAGCTCTTGGGTAAGACCTGTGTTGGCTAGTGTTATTTGTGTGTCAATGCCTTTTTCTTAAAATATATTTCAGAAGTTATTTAGAATAAACTTTAATTAAAACTTTGTAACTCTGAAGCTTAAAAATGTCTGAGAACTAGTTCTAGGAAATTAGTCACCTTGTGCAATGAAAAAATAGACAATAAATTCTAAAAAATGGGTCGAATTTTTTATATCCTTCTTATTCTTTTTCGAATATTAAGTTATTACGAAACATTCGATAAATGGCTTAGAATGGAAAAAAAAATGCAAGAAATTTGTTTCTTAAACACTAAGTTATAGAGAATTCAGCCTATTTCAACATTTTTAAGAATAGGTAGTTGTTATTCTAATGATATTGAAACATTTTAGCAGACTAAAACCTTGACTAATGATCCATTTCCTTAATGAAAACCGTTTTGAGCTTGTTTTAAATTTAAGTGTAGAAATATTGATTTTGCAATGTAAAGACGTTTACTTTCCGTGGCATTCAAATCAATAGCTTTTTTGATGATTTTCTTGAAAAATGCTTCTGAAAATCGAATCTCATTTTTTTTAAAACTTAGTTTATATAAATAAGTTTTTTTTTTGATAATACAGCTTTTCTGTAAGTTGTTTGTGATTCTCCAGCAACAAAAAGATAAATAGATTACATGAGCAAATCCACGCCAAATGATCTGAAAGCACACAAAAATTTGATCGACCACTTTTAATTCAAATGGCTTTTGGCACATGTTTTTAACTTAGCAATCTGAGTATATTTAGTGAGTTAAGGTATTTTTCGAACTCAAAATTAATTTTCTTTAAGAGTGGAAGCATTTTGGAGAGATTTAAATTCTAAGCGTTGTGTCTTCAAAACCTTCGGTTGTAGTTTTTTGTTTTGAAAATGGATTGTAGGCAATTATCATGCCACGTTAAAATGATTTATTTTTGACTACGGAAAATTCCGAACAAAAAATAAGGTGTAAATTACAAAACAAAGGAGTTGATTTATTTTTAAAATAGTACAATAACATTACATTACATACATTTTTAAATATGTACAACAATTCAGTAGGTCCTGCTCTTTCTGTAATGATCGATAACGGCACCGGATACGCTCTTATGGTAGGTGAGAGAAGGGAGAAAGGAAGCATTACAATCGTTGTTGCATTTCCAAAGACTGTGACCGAAAGGAAGGTATTTTTGCTACCGTGGTAAGTGTCGAAATTTTATACTTTAACCCTTCTCCCCTCTTCTTTATCGAGCTCAGTTTGTTACCTCTGCTCGGTCGTTTCACAAACCCATCAAAATAAATTTTCGTGAAAGTGAAAATGACTATAACTTCTCAATTATTCATGCAATCTTTTTTAATGTTAAAAAATTAACGGTGTTACATTGATCATGCATTTCAATGAATATATGTTTGTTGCTGCAAATTACAACTAACTTAAGAAAATGGGGTATATTTTGAAGAAAATCAAATTTGCCGAAGAGTGTCAGAGGCAGTTACAAAAAAGTAACTTCCACAAGGTAGTTTGTTTGCTGGATCGAGGCATGCTTGGAACAGAACACAATAATAGAGGGTGATCGATATTATTCTTAGGGGAGACTACCTTCCCAGTAGTTTAATTGGTCAAAACATTATGGTGCAGTCATTGACATCGGAAATTGCGGTTCGAATCCCGTCTGGGTGAGGTTATGTTTTGCTAAGTCTATATTTTTTTTCCTGTGTAGACTCATCACTGCGACCAGAGCATACACGCAAAAGTTGGAGTGTGCGTAACCAGATCATTTATGAGCGAAATTAGCGCATTTACTGATTAAAATTGGAACCAGTGCAACGCATGTGCGTTGGGCATAACGCATTTGATGCTCTAGCGTGTTTTGAATGTATTGCGCAGCTCCAAACCACTACACTTATAAAGCATCAGCCGATGTTCAGAAGGTTGGCATCGTTAAAACAGTGCGACCAGCAATCAATACTGATAAGTTGGGTACCGACTCCATTGAAGAAATTATTGTTTGATCGATTCACTTTCATGAATCAGGTCATTTGAAAACATCATTCAATCATTAACAATAAACAAAAACATGAGATTAGTCCAAAACATTTTGCATTTAATTATGACTCTGGTTTCATTCACATGCATTCGGTTCTGCGCTACTGGCACCAGAGTCAATAACTTCCGCGGCAACAAGGCTCGCCATTGGCTGTTTCGGTTGCTGACGATTTTTAGGGATGCACAAGCCGTTGATACGCACCGGCTCGCGAAAGTAAAGAACGGTTTTTTGAGCGTCTCGAAACTGATCGTTCGCCCGAAGCCGAAGTTTACCGAGGCATTACGATTTTTGTGTATATGATACATATTCTGATTTTGATCTCTGTCAACGTATTCCTTATACAACTTTTGCGTTATGCGTATCACGCATCAGTTGTGTGAAATCAGAGCAAATTCTGTGTGAATTGAAAGAACACATTGGATGATTAAAGCTTGAACTTTTTGCGTGTAGATCTATTGTGATATTGCTAAGGTGTTTTCTGTACTCCGCATTTCATATTATTGGCAGTATCACTATTGAAGTAAGTGATACGCTCATCATTTATATCCGTGCTTGTGTGTAAGTTTTACCTTCCCGTTTCAAGCTTACTACTCTACTACACCGAGCCTCTGTCCCTCCTAACAATATCGCCTAATTACAATTCCCTTGAGAGAACTTTCATACGTTACTCACACCAGTTTTATTATAACAGGGACTTATTTTTGTTAGAAGGAGAGTCAACAGAGGTACGGTTTTCGCATCCTCGTAAAGTTACATACAATGCCTACCTTACTAAACTTAACCCTTTATAATGCAGTAAAAATTGCGCTAGAAACCGACCCAAGTTCAGTAAAACGTGAACAAAATGTAAAAATTATCACCAAATTAATATTGCAAACTTCTAGCAGTTTTGAAAACTTTGAGTGTTGCAAGATACCTTTAGAAAGCCTTGGTTATGCAAAATTTTGAGAACAATATTCTTTGGTGAAGCAAAAAAAAACCGTTTTACGTTGATGGCAATTTAGTTTCCACTGCCTTGTGAAGGGTTGAAATGTAAGTCATGAGACAAAAAATGTAATTAGTTCGTAAAGGAATTTGCCGAACATTTCGCCATTCAAACCATTTACTGCAAGTGTTAGAATGACGTCAAGTTTCACTTAAAATCATTTTAAGGAAAAAATCAACTCTTCTTATGTCAAAATAAAATAATGCGATTTTTTACATTCTTTAACATTAATTCGAAACCACTTAAAAACAGATGCATTCATGAAGTTAATTATCATAAGATTTTTTATATAGAATGACTATCTGAACCATGTAACATTTTAGGTATTCAAAAGATTTAAAGCACACCCATGAATTTTAATATCTTTGCGTTCCAATAACGAAGAACGATGAAATAGTTTTATCGTGCTATTTGGAATTTAAACTTTTTATTTTTAAATTTTAGTTTTGTAATTATAAGTTTGATTTGTTGCTTCTCTCGATGTTGAAAACCCTTTTTTTAATTTGAAATTTGAGCTCTTTTTTAACCTATTCTCAAACAGATTCGTTATGTTTTATTACTCTGATAAGTTTATTCGAATTTCTGACCGATACCGTTCACAGAACCCAATTTTATCTATACCGTTCTAAAATGGTGATTTTTTTCTTTTAAACAGTTCAAAGCAAACTTGTTTTCGGTTTGCGAGAGCTCATCCTAAAATTACTGAGCGCTGTTATTCTTTAGTTTTACCTATTCTGATATATAAAGCTACTGAAGATAAACAGCGGAGACCAAAGCTCTGCAGTAGGAAATGCTAACTCATTAAACATAAGCAAGAATTAAAACCGCTTACTCACCAAATTCTCATCCGTGTAGCCATTCCAGTTAGTTTCGCCCGCGTGAAAGAAGAACTGTATCGATGGGTTCATTTTCAGCAGCCGTTCGTTGAAATCGCTATGCGGCCGCCCCAAGTCTTCCTGCCCAACCAGATCAAACCCAGCCACGAAGGTGGGGAACTTTTGGTGCAATCGCTCCGCGATATCCATGTACTGGCTGAAGGTGGCATCATCACACAGACGATGCGGTGCGTAAATAAACTTAGCGCCGATAAAGTCCTCATGTTCGCTCTTGAATTTTTCCACTAGATCATAGTAGATTCGAACCACTTCTTCGGGCCCATAAGTGCGGTTGTCTAGATCGTAAAGCTGAGGTAGCACTCCGCGTAACTCCAAATAGCACACTTTGTCCGCATACAGTTCTTTCAATGATTGATAAAAGTATTCCTCCCAGACAGGTTTAAAAGTAACTATCGCTTCCAGAGACATAAAAATATTGGCGAAAATACCCCAAATGTGATTGATACAGTGAAAAGAATTCAGTGGGTCTTTGTTGAATAGACTAAATAAGTTCCGAATATTATGATCATAGCCTTCGTTGCCAATTTCTTTCCGAATATCGGCCACTAATCGCCACCCGGAACCATCTAACTCATCAGGTTTAGTTCTGGAAAATTTGAACCTTGGTGTATCGGCACGACCGAACTCTCCGTACTGCCACAGGTGATCCTTGTGAGTTGCTTTCACGATTGTTTCCATGCTACCGATCGCGGTGTCATGTGCGTGTAAAATTCCTCCTTTGGGCAATTTTTGTATCAGTTGAAACAGCGGGGAGGCCTTTATTTTATCCACAACTTGAAAGAAATGTCGCGATGGTAAAAATTGGCTAGGTGTATTGAAGCCTATGTCTAATTCTGCTTTTTTCAGCTTCATCAAGTACTCGTTGACTTTCCGTTCGTCTTCGTTCAAGACAATGTCCGCCCCCAGAGCTCGGTTCTCTTCCTGGGCAATGAACTCAGCGCGTTGCGCTTGAAATTCCTCAAACGACACGCGCGACATATTCACTTGCAACGAAACCGTTTCTAGCAACTGATTAAAAACCAATGCGCTCACTCTTTCGAACGGCGGTAGACTGACCTGACACCACCGGGTGAGACCTGCAACGGCAATACTTGATAGATCAAAAGCTGTGATATTTCTGTATATTTGTTGTGGATATGATAAGCGCGTATACTGTGAACACATGTGAGTAAACTGAACGTTTTTTGCTACGAGCGGAGAGTTGCTCATGGTCGTAAAACAGAGCTCGGAACTGTGCTTCTAGGCACTGTGGGTTATGCGGAAATAATTTGTAAACCTAAACGGCTAGAAGTTATGGCTCGCAGCTGCTGAGCTTTGCTGTCAGCTCATTAGTTTGGCCTGTTTATGCTGAAACTAATTATGTGACCGGTTTTATGCTCTTGAAGAAAGATTATAGCTTTTTTTCCATTCCAGAAATAATGCTCCATCGTTTCAGAATTTAAAAAATATCTTGAATGAGATAGGTACGAAAAGTTACATTGTGAAATGATTCTCTATAAACACACATATCAGCCCACAAAAGGTTGTTCGGATGGTTGTTATATATAAAATTTTAAATAAAGTAAATCATTCATTGTTCTCTTAACTCGACGATTTGTAACAGCCAATTGTATTGCAAATTACACTGGTCGACAAACAGCGACAACAATTGCCCTGCAGTTCAAACTTCCCAGCGGTTCGTCGCTTCTACTTAAATACTACAAGGTATACAGCCCTAGGGTTGTATGAAAAGGTGACGTGGGACTAAACACTGTAATGAGGGGATTTTTTGCTACAAAATATACAGAGTCTGCAGACATAATCAATTTGTTTGCTCAGCGACTGTACGTATTTTTATTTTCAGCCTCCCTGGAAATCAATTTTTGAAATATATTTAACAACACTCGCAAGAATATCGTTTATATCTGACGATATTTGACCAGGCACAAGCATATCGTGCTTGTTGAAGATGCACCAAGAATTTCTCGTAATGCATACGTACGTTATCATAATGAATGGTTTTGTCTTATTTAACTTTGATTAAATCAAATCTATAATATGGGACTTACTTCAAAATAATATGAAAGCCCTTACAAAGGTTCATTAATTGGCAAACATAAGAAGATATTTTAAACAAAATTATTAACAAGTTCCAGCAAAAAATCGTAGGGATCCACAATTACATTTTTGTTTTTTGCATGACATTTTTTTTTCATTTGTCTACAACTACACCGCTTACGAAGACAGCTAATATACGTTTATTATGGTGAAGCTTAGAATAATAATATATCATCTAACAATTTTGAAATGTAAAAAGAGATTCTGAATGAATCATGGTAAATAAACAAAAAATTCACAAGTATTCGAAGGCTCTTTCTCTTCTATAAATGTTTATTTTTAGGAATTTACTCTTTCGATACTATCAGTTCACGATTATTTAGTGAATATCGAAGATAAAATTAAATAAATATCTGTTGCAAAAATTTACAATTCTTGTTGAGTAATTTATGGTAATCATATTTATGAGATAAACTTCCAATCACCATCAACAGCAGCATTGCAGTTTTTCCTCGATTGCACATGTATAGAAATGTACGAACAAAAGTGTACCACTGCAATACGAATAGTATCGCTGCAGTACGAATAGAAGTGTACCGCTGCAATCATAGACGACGAGAGACCAGCGCTTCTTTACTCCACTGGTACTGTTGCTTTTACCGGCATGTTTTCTTTCAAGACATCAGTTTTTATTAGGTTCTGAGAACAGTTCATTAAGCAGACAGTATGTGAGTAGAGAAAGAACGAAAAATAAGCGAACTGCAAATATGATACAGATTTGCAAAAATATACCGCATCCCGACGTCCCATCGGGATCCGGTTTATTTTTCCAAATCTGTATCATATTTCCAGTTCGCTTATTTTTCGTTCTTTCTCTACTCACATACTGTCTGCTTAATAAACTTGCGTGTTAACGGAAAAAAACCGTTGTTAAAAATAGAAATTCAGTTCTGAGAACAGGTTTAGAAATTGTTCAAGAATGGGGATTGTTTCGAACTTTTCGGAAAACTTTTACCTTCGAGACATCATATTAGTCTAAGCTCATGGAGGCAAAAACAAATTGACCTGTTGGGACGGGGAGACTCTGTCAATTTTTATTTCGATATTGATACAGAGAATATCACAGGGAACGGATGGTGTTCATTCACGTCGTCTGTGCTAGGAATGCTCGCATGTAATTGGTTCATTGCTCGCATAAATTTGTCATAAACTTTTAATAATTTTACCGCTTCGCAATGTAATTAGAGTGTAAACTATCATATCACAAAATTGTTATACATTTTATCTATCCAACAAAATATTGGTTTTTGTTATCCATCATGTGGTTATGCTGTTATTAACGTTTGAAATATGACGCAACATTTGCCAGTTTCATTTCCAATTTTACAGAATGCATCCCAGTATAGTAAACAAAGACGTAGTCCCACGTTAAAAACTATAATCTTTGAGCTCTTAAATGAAGTTTTTCCGTAAACAAATGTAGAAGCGACGAATTCGACGAGCAATTACCTTGCCGCCTTTTGATGTACTTGTATTTCACAGAAATGATTAAAAAGCTACATTTGTTTAAGTTCGAGCTTTCTTTTTTCTTTTTCTTTTTGCTAGGATTATATACAATAGTTAACGGCCATTGGTAATGAGGAACTTTACAGTGCGAATTTTCTTTTTATCCATCCAAGATTTTAGGGTCGGTATGATTACACAGTGCAACAAAAATCGACTTTTTTTTCTGCTTTGGCTTCTTTATATAATTTTTTTGTGTTTTTTCATGCAAAACTGAATTTCCCCGAGTTTGAACATATTTCAACTTAAGGGGCAACAATGGCGCCATTTTGAGTTTTTGAGAAACCGGTAATTTTTGTGGTTTTTCCGACGTCATTTTGTTTTGAGGCCAAATATCAAAATTCTTAGAGTTTGTCCACATATTAGCATCTTTTTACCCATCTTTTGAAAAAAAAACAGCTCTTAAATCGGACAAAAACTGAGCTCAAAACGGTGATTCTACGAAACCGGGTTTGGCATAGTTTCAGTATATTTTTCACAAAGCAAAATAATATGGATTATTTTTGAGCAATAATGGTAATTCGCTAATATCTTAAAGTGGTAGTCAAATAATATCTTATTTTGAGTTAAAAAGTCTCAGAAATCAAATGGTAGGTTTCTGATCTACGTAAAATGTCAGCAGATAAACCTTTTTTAGTATTGTAAGGGAATTGGGGCAAAATCGATATTTTGCTGACATTTTACGTTGATCGATGATCGTTGATTCTTTATAGTAGAGCTTCTGTAGCCGCAAGGTCACAGAGTTCGCTTTGACAAGCAGGTTATAGGTTCGAATCTTAGTAAAACCAAACCATTCGTTAGCGGACTTTGAAGTATGAGTTAATTCTCAGGCTCTTCCACACAAAACTTCCCTCCAGACTTAAAAACCACTGGTCTAAAGCTTCGATAATATCATATACTATACTGCCGTAATCTCGCAGACTGACGTAAGCGCCAAAGTGGCCGGTTTGTGTTTTTTACGATTAAACGATAGAACACACCAAATTGGACTTGAAGGCACCGAAATTTGATCAAAAGTGTAAAAAATAGCGCCATTAATTTACGAAAACGGAACGACGTAACCACCATTTCTACTCAACGTGACGTAAATCCAACACAACTATGTTTGCGGTACGTTTATTATATTCAACGACTCGTGAACTAATCAGGCAAATGAAACCAAACTTGACATGTAAAAGGTTTTAGGAGCAGGAAACATTTCTATGGTGGTACGGCCCCTTTCCCTTCTCTGCACGGGAAGGGTTCCATACAAATGAAACACATATTTGAAACAATTTTTCCGAAAAACAGCTTAAAATGATTGAAATGATGCCAGGAGCCAAGAACCGACCTCAAAGACTATTTTGAATTCTAAGATGGCAACTTCTCCTAAAATTATTGAATCCCACTCAATAAGGGATCGGGATCGGGATGATGCACAGAAGCCTGCAATCGACCTCAGAGGAGACCGTGTTAATCTCAGACCTCTGGTTCAGCTTAGCGAGGTAGTTAACAAGTGCGTGCATCTAGGCTAACTGGCGATTACCGAGAACGACATTAGCAGAAAAATTCGTCGAGGACCTATGGCGGGAAAGTCGCCGCGGTACGAAGTTGACTATCTACAAAACCTTGATCATACTGTAGCCCTCTAAGGCCACGAAGCTTGGTCCATGCTAGTGGACAACTAAAGCGCACTTGTGATTTTTTACGGAAGAAGTGCAGATGGAAGATGGCAGAGGCCACGCATGCTATTATATTCCAAACTGAATTCATTTCTGAAAACATACTCTCGGATCGCGACTACTGATTATGAAAAAATAGTAGGAGGGAATAGTAGGTTGACTACCGTATTCTTATATTCCATTTGAACAAATAGTAGAGGGAATCGCAACGCTTCTATTACAAAACTTCGAGGCACCAAAAGGTACCAGTTGCCGATTATTCTTGTTTAATGGTTAGTCCGTCCAGAATTTCAGACATTTCAGTATTTTGCGGTAGCCATGTACTACTAACAGCCACCAGCATTACGGGTGAAATCGGCCCGAGATGACCGGTAATATTTGTCTTTCCTCCTTTTAGTTGCTAACACCCAGCGTCCGTATGTAACCGGTACGGTTTAGTAATGAAACTGGTGGGTTTTGATTGATTGATTTTTTTGGAAGGACTTTAACCCCAAACGGTCAATCGTCCTTCTGCTTTGCTTGAGAAGAAACAGTCTCTTATATAGCCCAAAGACATACGCTGGATGATGGTGGCATCTCAAACCACCTAGCGGTGCGAGTCTCTTTCAGTTTCAGGTTGTATTCACCCAACGATATCTGAATCGGATTACCGCTGGTGGGGTCCAACTAAAATCGAAGGGGAGCCGAACTGAAAGAGGTAAGAACTGCAGCCAACCACTACCACCGCCGCTGTTGTCCGCTGCTGATCCACTTCGCCTACTGCCATCGGTGTTGATGTCCGCTGCTGCTGCCTGCTGCTAGTAAAATTAACTGATGGGGTGAAATGTTCGAACGGTACCTTTATACCAAGGCTTCGTCAGTTAGTTAGAAAGAAGGAGGGGCTAAGTAGCTAATGAAATGACATGGAACGTAGATAAACATCGGAAACAGAAAGCGACAACAACAATAACAACAAAGTCAGATCGATTGTATTCGTTAGTGTCGACTGTGCTTGGGAAGAGAGGTAGTGATTGGCTGCGCGGTATGATTTAGACAATCGATATTAATTACCAATTTTTTCAATAGTGTATCTCAAACAATAGTTTGTTTTTGTTACATAAATTGAACCGTAAAAGAATTTCTGATCGATTGATGCCAAAACCTCGAAAACCTGATTATAAATGACTGAAAAATAAGCGCTCAAAACCTGACCACTTTTCCCTAGTTTTTCCTGGTTGAATTACTAGATTTTCAAATTCAGGTGCCTAACTTCGATATAGACGTTAGTCAACGTCAAAATTGTTAAGCGACTTGTCGCATACTACGATGGATGTACGTCAATCGGTTGTAGAAACAGTGAAATAAAAATCGCTGTTTCTACAACAAAATGACGTTGGTAACATAACTTCAGTTATTAAACCTTTTTCCACAAATCATACGTTCGGCAATGTTTTGTGATTATATTGATACATTATGTACAGATCAGATTGTTGAAATTCGTCCTAACACTTATTATTTTATTATAATTCTAAACGAAAGCAATTTTAAAACAAAACATATGCCTATATAAGTAAACAGGTGATTTTGTGACCCTTTTAGGCGTTAATTTCGTCCGTTTTGCGAGAATATGACGTGTTAACTTATACAGGCACCTTGTGCATTTCCTTATGATCACATACCCCGAGATTGCAAGAGTGTACACTGAAATTGCGAATATCTCAAAAACGGTTGAATTAAATGCAAAACGGACGAAATTTACGCCCAAAGGGTCACAAAATCACCTGTTTACCGATATAAGCATATATTTTTTTTTTAAATTGCATTCGTTTAAAATTTGACCTTTAGACCCTCAGCGCCACCTCTAGACCTTAATGAAATTCAACCAATTTATTATATGTTGCTTATTGAACCCCAAGGAGGTTTTTTTGCCTGGGAAAACAGGTCCCGCGACCATTTTTTAAAATAAGCCCCACCCTACTGTGTGGTCCATACAAAAACTCGAATTAATCCACTTAGCAGCCTTTCTAATACGAACTTATTGTTTGTTTGAAAAGATTTACACGAACACTCTAATTTTTAGCAAAAAAAATCACAGGAAGGTTGTACGCAAAGCCACGACCGCAAGGTTGAAGTAGAATACTTTTACAAGAAAGATAACCCGGCTGCTTGCGTGTCAGTCATTTTTTCTAGTGAATAAACGTTGACCGTTCATTGGCAGTATTGTAATTTCTTTTTGTTTAATATTTGAAGTTCATTGAATATTTTTAAATTTTGTGCAAATGAGAAGTTGAAGTGCTGCCGAACTGTAATATGCACATTTAATACGACATCATTAAACGGAAACGGAACAAAGGCTACGGTTATGCAGAACGCGAATGACGGCGCGATGCGATTCACCTTACCGTGGTACCGCACAGCTCTTTTTAAGGCGAAGTAGAGCTATACATTTCAACACAGTTCGTCTTGCCGAATCGCATCGCGCCGTTATTTGCGTTCTGCATAACCGTAGCCAAACACTAAGCGACGCAAACACATAATAATAGTCAGAGTATGCATGTAGATGAAGATAATTAACTTTGGATTATAGCGCAAAACGAGAAAATATTAACCCTCCAAATATTCATTTGTGTTCTTTAAATTTCAGTTGTTTAGTTTAATATCCGATGAAATGTCTGTTTATTATCTGATGAAGCTCTTATATAGTCCAAATGATGCATTCCCAATTTACTAATTCCATAACTCTGCCGACCGTGCTTGAGAAAGCAATCGTATAACGACCAATCAGAGGTCGAATTTTGTGTTTTGACAAGGCTTAAGAATTTTCAATAGTACAATAGTTCGAATAATAAAATTGCAATTTCATGCATTTGGTACGAATCTTAGAAGATTTTCTAATCGATTACTGCAAAAACGAAGGAAATCCATCGAAAACTAACCGATTTATTAGCATTTGAAATTGGACATATTTCTCACTTTGTTCAGTTTTAGATTTTCATTTCACATCCCTATGTAGCCGAACTTCCTGAGAGAAGTATTCTACTTCAAAATAAACTTCGAAAATTTCTACTGGACTTATTTTTCATTCTTAATCACAAGTTTTTGGTAACCAACAGCATAACTATACCGAAAATTTGCAAATTAACATTCACACACAAACGAACATTCATAAACACATACATATGCAAATAACATGGAATTAATATGTTTCAAATATATGACGCGATTTTTTTTGAACGTGGTATAATCGAAACGTCTCTGTACTCATATATAGATCAGACTCGATTATGTATTGTTTTAAATTCCTCTATTTATAGTAGACTAGCTGATACCCGCCCTTCGTTGCTGCGCCTCTTACCCTATGACGACAATTATGTATCTCTCAAATGTGCCATAATTTAAAACATAAAATAACATTACCATGCAGTTGAAAAATGCATTTAAATTGACATATCTTTACATGCACATAAAGCGAACATTGACAACCAAACCATTATGTGGTAGAAACCATTATGTGTTTTAAATTGTAATAAAGTTTTTCGGAAGTTCTGGCATATTGGTTTGGCCAGCGATAGATTCAGCATTGTCTTAATCTTTAATCAAGCAGCACGTGAAAAAGGATTAAGGTGACAAATGTAAACAAATAGAAATCAATTTTTCGATTCAGGATAATTGAAGAAGTGTTTTTGTTCCACAATTAAAAAAGGTATCCAGTAATTTTAATAACTACCCTCACTTGTTTATGTTGGGTAGTAAAAAACTATCTAACTAACATTCTAAAATGCAGTCGAAAAAAAAAATTTGTTCAGTGTATATATAGTTGTTTACTTTTAATCCTAGACGTAATTTTTTTTTAATTTTTCAAATTTTGTTTATGTAGTTTTATTTATCTTTGATTTGTTTTTATTTATTTTTACTCAATTTTGAAATTTTTTTTCAAATATTTACTCCTAGAAGAGTATATATATAACTCGACTCAGCTCGACGAGCTGAGCATTTCCAGTATGTATGTGTGTGTGTGTGTGTGTGTGTCTGTGTGTGTCTGTATGTGTCTGTGTGTGTGTGTGTGTCTGTGTGTGTCTGTGTGTGTGTCTGTGTGTGTGCCTGTGTGTGTGTGTGTGTGAGTGTGTGTGTGTGTATGTGTATGTGCAGATTTTTATTCTCACTCGCTTTTCTCAGAGATGGCTGAACCGATTTTCATGAAATCGATTGCAAATGAAAGGTCTAGTTGTCCCATAAGACCCTATTCAGTTTTATTAAAATCAGATTTTCAGTTTTGAGGTAATGTATCAAAATGTAAAAATTATGAAACATCATTATCTCGAAAAATACGCAACCGATTTGAATAAAATTGGTTTCAAATGAACGGGCTACCTGAAATACCCTTAACTTTTGAATTTTCTAAAGATTGAACTTGTGGTTCAAAAGTTATGAAAAGATACGTGTTCTGAAGACTGTTAAATCTCACTCATGTTTCTCAGAGATGGCTGGACCGATTTTCATAAAATCAGTGTCAAATGGAAGATCTAGTTGCCCCATAAGACCCTATTGATTTGTTTTGCAATCGGACTATTACTTTGCCTGTTATGTTTAAAAATATGAAATCCAGCTATGAAAAGGAACATATTCCGAAGACTACTTGGACTCACTCAATTTTCTCAGAGATGGCTGACCCGATTTCCGCAAAATTAGTGTCAATTATTAAGTCTAGCTGTCTCGTAACACCCTATTGAATTTTACTGTAATCGGACTGTAACTTCGTCTGTAAAGTACCAAAATGTGAAAATCACGAAACTTCATTATCTCAGAAACTACACAACCGATTTGATCAATATTATTAATTAACTAGTTGGCCCGTAGTGGCTAGCCACTTTCAAATGCGTTTTGGAATATTAAAAATTGGTATTTAATCTAAAATGAAAATGAAAATGAAAATTCAAAAAAATATTCACACATGCAAAAGTTTGTCTCTGCAATTTATTATTCACAATAGCAAAGCTTGGAACAAAAAAGTACTGTCCTCTTTTAATCATTGATGGGTAGTTCAAATCCCTCTCTAATACTCCGATATAACTTCACACATGATGAATAACGCGCATGAAACATCTGTCATCTGCGTTCCATCAAAGAAACCTTTTATAGTGTTGCGTAACAACCCATCCTCATCCCATCACCACCACCTTTGTCTACTTCTTTGTTTTCGTCTTCTTCTACATAAGAAAACAAATATTATTATTTTTTTTTTGTTCTCGCTTATTTTCCGTCGGTCTAGTTCCGCCACTGTTGTGGCCAATCACCGACGCCCAGGGAGGCGACTCCACACCCAGGACCCTAACTCACGACCCGTTTATTAACGGACCGGCGCCAACGGCTTTACTTCCTCATGCGATGGAAGGCGTGATCCCAGAGATTTTTCGCCTCAGAAAATCTCCCGGTGTCGGCTAGGATTGAATCTAGACCAGTTGGGTTGGTTGTGAGTGGATCACGCCACCTCACAACCATCGACACCTATGTCGGCGGTGGGATTCGAACCCAGGCGTCGAGCGTGGTTGGCGGAGACGTTACCAAACACACTAGGCCCCCGCTCTATTTATTTGATAAAAAATAAAAAAAGTTGGCTTACTGTAGCGCATTTGCAGGATAGTAGATAAACCTATGTTTAATTTTTTAAACTTTGAAATTTTTATGTCGATATATCAAAATATCTTAAATCAAAACTGTTGATCAGATTTAACATAATGTTCAAAAATGATGGCCAATAGCTTAACCCGATCCCGGCGCAGAGAAATTAGTTTTTACCTCAAAAAATGAACTTCAAACTCTTATTACTCATCGACTATAAACATAATTAACACAAACTGTATTGCAAATTATAGCTCAATCTGTACCTTACTGAATAATTTCATCGTGAAAATTTTCAAGTATGAGTGTTGAACTTGAATCAAAGTTTGAATGTCACTCGTCGGGAGAGGTTTATCTTATACTCTAAGTTTTTTTGAAACAGCTAAAATTTTCACGTATCAGCAAAATAATTATCCCTTTCTCTGTACATCTTGAACGTCGTAGTATACTTAAAGAATTTATTTGGGGTACAATATGTGCAGCATGTCTTGTGTAGGTTAAATGTCTTTTCTATTTTTAACAATATCGAAAAAAAATTATATTGCTTAATCTTTGAGTACAACTTCTTGAGAACCTTTTGGTAAATTTTGTTAGAGCTTTGAGTAATAGGGAGAAATTTGGATAGATTTCAAGTGCGGCTTGTCACGCGCTATAAGCTAAACTTGAAACTCGGTATGATGTTTTGCATAAAATGGCTTTGGCGAGTTACATCTGGTTTTCTTCAAATTTTTGTAAATGTTCGTTATTAACGTCTTCGGTCGTAACTGATATTTTCAATAAACAAACAACTTTTTGCCATCGAATATCTGTACTATTGAAAAATTACATATTTCAATGCATATAAAAATTGCTACTCACTTCAAAAAACCAAACTGCTTATTTTCTCGAGCAAAAAGGTTTATAATCCCCATTATTTTCTTCACTTTTTCATAGTCTATCCTCAATGAACTACAACAGGTACTGCCTTATTCCACTTGACAACCTAATTTTGATAATAATGCCATGACATTTCAGAACTTATTGGACATGTAACTATAAAATAACGTTCATAATCAACCGACAGGGGTTTGCCTAACTTAAGATTTCATTTACATGCTTGATATCTTTGATACTATGTCTTTCTTACATCTTAAAATAGCCTTCCGCCCATTATTACGTTTTTGGCGGTTTTTGTCGATGCACCTGTATCAGAACCTATAGCCATGTGCTAATTTAACACGTGTGCCGAATATTAGTTAGGACGCAGTTAGCTTTGATTTCCTTACGACTGGCTTCAAACCAGGCGAGAAGAGGTGAGTGGAGGACTAAAAGCAAAGGTAACTTGTAGTCAGAACAGGAGTGTTTGCGATGCTACCCACAAAAAAATAACAAACTTTAGTGTACCTCTGCTAAAGAGTTTGCTTGGGAAAAAGGCAATTTGAGTAACTTTTGTTTGTCGTGCGCGTGACTGAAAGACAAGCAAACTATATATATTCCGATTAATTAAGAGTTAACTGATGAATTATGATTGAACACGTGGTTTCAAAGTTTTGCTGCCCTATACGTTCCCATTTCATTTGATTTTAATCAAACTGAAGCAACCGTTATGTATTAAATTGTTAATAAAACAACGAAAGTCTATTACCTCAAAGATTACATGACTTATTTGAACATAACTAGCGTCATACGAACGAGTCATCCCTCAAACTTACAAATAACAAACTTCATAACAATTTGATATGTGGCTCAAAAGTTATGGAAAGGAAAGAAATTCAAAGAATATTTAAAACTATACCTGCTTTGATCGATATATGTGGCTTGAAAATATTTTAAATATGGTATCGTACAATTGCAACGTTCCAAATTCATTGATTCCTTGCGATGTGTTTAAAGTCTGCAAATGCACGATGAATTGAACATAGTATATGATCAAAGTCAAATAACAAATCGTTTGAAATGATTGGTTTTTTCGAAATGACAACATCCTCGATATTGGGCTTCTGTAGATCGCCTTAATTCTGAATATATTCATATTGGGTGGTATTCGGTCATTTCCAGCAGATTTTCTGGCATCAATCTGACACTGTAAATATCCATATTGGGAGGTATTTAGTTATTTTGGTTGTTTTCCAGAAACTAAAAGTGGTCGTCTTAAAACTCAAAATGGTGTCCAGGGTCAATGTTTGGTTTATATGCATCATCTTGATTACGGAAATATCCACATTGAGTATAATTCGGTCTTTTTAGACTGTTTACTAGAAATTGCCTTTTAGCAAATTAAAATGGTGCCTGCCATTGCATCATTCTGGTTCCAGAGATACTCATATTGGATGATATTATTAGTTATTTTAGGCTGTTTTTCACAAACCGGAAGTCGCCATCATGGATTTCAAAATGGTATTTAAGATAATTTCTGGCCTCTGAGCGTCATTCTGGTTGAAGAAACAGCCATATTGGGTGTTATTCGATCATTTTCGGCTATTTGCTAGGAACCGGAAGTCGCCAACCTTGAATCTTTAATGGGGTCTGTGGTCGATTTCAGCTGCTGTGTATCATTCTAGATCCGGAGATACTCATGTTAGACGGAAATCGGCCATTTGTGACTGTTTTCCACAAACTATAAGTTGCCATCCTACAATTCATAATGGTGTGTGAGGTCAATTTTTAGTTTCTTGCAACATTCTGGCTCCAGAGATACTCATATTGGGTGATATTTGGCCACTTTCTGTCATCTGGGAGTTATTCTGGTTCTGAAAACATTTATATTGAATGGTATTTGGTCATTTCCGGCTGTTTGCCAGACACCGGAAGTCATCATCTTAAAATTCAAGATTGTGTCTGTGATCAATTTTCAGCTTCTGTGCATCTATCTGGTTCCGGAGATACTCATATTTAATGGGAAACGTCTATTTCAGGCTGTTTTCTAGAAACCGGAAGTTGCCATCTTACAATTCAAAACGTTGTCTGAAGTCGATTTATGGCTCCAGTGCTTCATTACGATTCCAGAAATACACATATTGGGTGGTATTTGGTCGTTTGCCGCTGTATTTCCGAATCCGGAAGTCGCCATTTTGGATTCCATAATGGCATTTGGAAACAATTTCTGGATTTTGAACGTCATACTTGTTTGAAGAAACACTCATATTGGGTGGTGTTTGGTCATTTTCAGCTGTTTTCAGAAACCGGAACTCGCCATCTTAGAATTCAAAATGGTATCTGTGGTCGAGTTTAGCTCCTGTGTATCATAATTGATCCGGATATTATCAAACTGGGTGCAAATCGGCCATTTTCGGCTGTTTTCCAAAAACCAGAAGTTGCTATCTTACAATCCAAAATGTTGCCCGAGGTCGATTATGAAACATATTTTTTTTGTGTGATTTGGACCACTGCGACCATTATTTGGATCTTTTGTGGAACATATTGGTTACCAATAAAAACATTCCCTGCCAAACATGGTTCCATTCTGTTGATTAGTTCGCGAGATGTGCAGAAATTTGTACAGAAACATGTGCTTCCAGAAGAGGGAGGGGCGTCGAACTGTTATGGACATATTTAATACTTCTAAATACATTCACATACCAAATTTGGTTGTATTTTTTAGTGGTTCTTGAGCTGTGCAAAATTTGTGTTTCATTTATAGTCCGATTACAATGAAATTCAACAGGGTGTTATGAGGCAATCGGATTTGTGACAATCGGTTTAGCCTTCTTTGAGAAAAGTGAGTGAGTTTATGTGGTCTTCGAAACCTATTTCTTTTCTTTGCTGGATTTGAAATTTTTAAACATTTTTAAACGTAATAGTCCGATTGCAGAAAAAATCATTCGGGTCTTATGGGGCAACTAAACCTTCCATTTGACACTGATTTTGTGAAAATCGGTCCACCCATCTCTGAGAAACATGAGTGATATTAAAGAGTCTCTAGAACACCGTTCTGTACATAACTTTTAAACCATATATTTAATTTTTATGAAACTCAAAAGTTAAGGGTTTTTGGTAGCCCGTTCTTTGAAAATCAGTTTTGTTCAGTTCGGTTTGGTAGTTTCTGAGATAATGATGTTTCGTGATTTTCACCTTTTGATACATAACTTCTAAACTAACAATCCGATTACAATTAAATTCAATATGGGGCAACTACACCTTTTGTTTGCAAATAGTTCAATGAAAATCGATCCAACCATCTCTGAGAAAATCGAGTGAGATTGGAAAAGCTTTACATACACACATACACACACTCACACATTCACACACACACACATACAGAAAATGCTCAGCTCGTCGAACTCAGTCGAGTGATATACGACACACGGCCCTTTTGAGCACTTTTAAACATTAAGTTTTTGCATTGATTGCTATACTTTGCTAGGAGAAAGCCAAAAGTTTCTCTAGAACGAGCTATTCTATCAGTTCTAAATTTGTTGTTAAAAGTTCGGTTCTAAGGTAGTCTATTAGAAGTATTTCTTTCATAACCAGTTTTATTGTTTCGCTATAACTTGGTTGCCTTTTTTATTTCAGGCTGGTTCACCACCGTAACTTGGAAGACATGTAGTTCTTACAATTAGTTCTCTTGCATAAGGAATATTAGTTTCTTTTGAACAACATACTAGTTGTTTTCTTAAGACTGCGGATTTCGTCGTTAGTTATGGATTGAATATGCTTTTTTCAGAAGCAGTGTTGAAAATTGAACTTGCAAATTTTCCGGTTAAAATTTGCACCGATACGATTCGTCCGGGCCCTGGGTTGTACTTTTTCGGCCCAAATTGTAATTTTTGAATGTCACGCCGATTCCCAAATATCTGGTAGAGCAGTAGAAAGCTGTAACTGAATCTTAAATCGCAAAGAAATTTACTTCAAAACGTTGATTCTACGCAAGCAGTTTTGCGTGGTTTTAATATATTTGACAGAGCAAAATATTATCTAATATCAATAGATCCCCCAATAAATGCATGTGGTAGTCAAATTATGTCTCACATTGAGAAAAACAGTCTCAAAAACCACATAAAATGTTAGCAACATGCCAATTTTGCCCCAATTCTCCTATAATACTGAATAAGGTTAATCTCGACGGGAAATTAACTTATTTGAAATCTGTTTAATGTAATATCAAAAGTGTAAGCAATACTCCAAGATACAATAACAACAAAATTAACAAGATCCTCCTACTTTTGCCGGAAGGGGGTCGCATTCTTGGCCGGTCAAAATATGAAGATCTCACCTAAGTTACGAGAGTAGATAGTTTTAAAATGTATCTTGCTTTTAAAGTGAGCAGGGTTCGTTCACCAGTTCGTCTTTTTGTATCGCGGGGCATAAACTGCCTGAATTGTATTCAGTTGAGTCATACGGCCACTTACTGGTGCAATAAGGTACGTTGGTATGTGCCGGGAAAATAATGCAGATGATGTCTGCGAGAAAGTGTCAAATATTCGATAAATGATCCGGTTTAAATTTGGATTTCTGAATTCTTCGGCTGATTTCCTTAAAATTGTATCATTCAGAATGTCAATAATCTTAACAAAGATATTAGCAAGATAAGAATTGGGAATTTGAAACAAATTAGAGTAAATTCGATTTTGTGTTTTGAAAATGCTGCTACCCGATTCTTGCTCAATATACCCCTGAGGGGTAAGTGTTTTGCTCATAATACCTCAGGGTGTTAAAACGATGAAGTTATCAAATTTGAAATCGTAATATTCTAAATTGCCGAAAAATGGAATTTCGCTTTTGAATGCAAAAAGCATTCATCTCACAATACTACTGCTTAAAATTGATTGTATTTTTTAATTCCTATATTAGAAAATATATAGTTTTTTACAAGAAGTGGCACTATATGAACCATTTTTCAAATTTTGAGCCACATCTGAGAAGATTGTTGACATGAGGTTGACATGAGGTGTGCACACTTGAGATGGAGTGAAAAAATGTTAAAAAGCCATGTATTATTATACTTTAACTCTGCAACGAATAAACCAATCATAGAGAAGCTCAAGTCCAAACACTTGTGGAACAATTTTAAACCCTCTTGTCAAAGACAAAAAACATTTCCCAGATGGTCTCGAGGTACGATGCTGGCCCAACAAGCCAGTCGGTGTAGGTTCGAGTCTCGGCTCAGGAGAGACCAGGGCCGGATTTACGATTGTGGGGGCCCGGGGCCCAGTTATAGTGGGGGCCCCAAAATTAAACAAAACTGTTTTTTATCGTACGAGTTAAAAGCATTTATTTGCTATTGAAAAATTACCAAAAATTTGTTAGAATTTTTTCTTAAGTCCTATTTAGAGTTCCAAGCGAAGTGAAAATCTCATACAAAATGATCATTTTTTTACGCTCGTGAAAAATGCAACTTGCAAAAATTTCACTTCGCTAGGAACTGTAGACAAATTCGATCAAGCGAAATCGTTGTGCGATCGCGAAAGGTTGTGGATCTCATCTTTTTCTTGTGTTCACTTTTTTCACGCATGCAAACGCTAGTGAAAAAAGCAGCAGCAAGCAAAAACTTGCGTGCGTTTATATTCTGTCAGTTGCAGCCAATTTTCACTTCGCTCGGAGTGTAAACTCGTGAATTTCGCTTCACTTAAACTGTAAATTGCAGACTGGTGAAATACCTGCGTGTTCCACAAACGGGTTTTCACGACAGATTTCCCAAGCGAAAATTTAAGCTTTTTACTTGTCAAATTTTTCACTTCGCTTGGAAACTATGCTTTACGAGTTTTTTTGCAGAAAACTTATTAATTAAATAATCAACATAACTTCTTCAGTATACCCGTACTCGAAACTTAATAATGCTAAGTTTGACTGCCTTTCATTCTTCACAGTCGCACGCAACCTATTTTTAATATGTTTCATCTTCAAACTTTTTTCTTGATACCTGAAAAAAAAACTACCGCAATTTGAAAAAAATGCGATCCACAGGCAAAAATTTACACACAATTTGAGAAAGACTGCACAAATATAAGACGACTCTGACAATAATGGAAACTAGGAAAAAACTACACATATCTGCAGGTCAATTAAATTTGCACACGAGCTCAGAAAATCTGCATTTTGCAAAGCACATCTGGTATCCCTGATTCGGACCAGTGAGCAAAAGCAATGCATTAAAAAACTTGTGAGTTATTTTCTTTATCTGCTTTACCACCCATGCACGCTAAAGCCCTAGAGTTAAAGTTTGGCCGACTGTCATTGAAAAGTTCCAATCAAACAGTCAACAGTTTTTTCATCATAGTTTTAACATTGCTGATGTTCGATTGGAACGAGTTTTGACACTTCGATTGGCGCTTTTAATGACAGTCGGCCAAACTTTAACTCTAGGCGTTTAATGCGGGCTGGTTCGATTCAAATGGTGTGTTAATGTGTGTCATTCCAAGAGAATCCAAGGTGAACTCTTATGGATGTAGTTGCGATATTGGCGCTAGCGAAAAAATAACACTTAAGGAAAGTGTCAGATTGTAATGGTCTGTTCGAATTTTCTTACTGTAAATCGAACTTTTGATTAAATCTCTTTTTTAAAGATAAAAAATCTTTTTGTCGATTTGTGGGGGCCCTAAAAATGTGGGGGCCCGGGGCCCGGGCCCCCTGGGCCCCCCCATAAATCTGGCTCTGGGAGAGACTGTTAGTGTCAGTAGGATCGTAGCGCTAGCCCCACAATTGTCCTGCACACTTAACAGTCGGCTGCGAAGTCTGTGTATAAATAAACAGAAGGTCAAGTTCCGAATCGGAATATAGCACCAAGGCTTTGCTTTTTTTTAGTGGAAGACAAATTGAAAATGTATCATACAAACTTTCTCCTCAAGTTCAGACACAAATTAGTGGTTGGCTGTTTCTTCAACATGCTACTATTTTAGCAATGATTTATTATAGTCAACCATTATTCGATGTTCATTTCTATCTAAAAATGAATCAGAGAAGCGTATGTTTTATTTATTTTAAATATTTGAGCGGGCAATAATATATTTTTAATATTTTTTGCTATCATGATAAATAATTAGTATCATTGATTCTTATTTGGTATTAAGTTTTCAGTCAAGTAAATGATGTCAGACTGCAAATTAAAATGGAAAAACTCTAGGATAGAACCTGAAAATTTGTTGTGATGGATTTTTTAGGTTTCATTTTAATGTTCTTTAACTGCATACATTTAGTATGGAGAATGGAATAAATGAGGAAGAATATGCAAAAAAGCTCGAGCTTAATTGAATTAACTAGACAATTTTAACGGCTAAGACGATTTGACTACATCCCTTATTATCTCCTTCATCGCACTGTGCCATGATTCTTCCCAGCGGGATTTTGCCTCATTTCTCTCGCTTTCATCCATGGCACTGTAATCCAACGAGTTGATGGCTAATTGCTTCAGCAGTCGTAGATCATGATGGGCAGAGGAGATGCCCACAAAGGCCATGTAAAAATCGTGACTCAGCGGGGCGGCACGCCAAAAGGAGGGATCATCTGACGAAACCACAACTGGATAATTGTCGGAAAAGAACACGGCCGCCGGATGGTTGCGGTAATCATCGACGAGCTTGAGAACCTGGTTGGACACTGGATTAATTTCCAGGCATATATTCTGTTCCTTGACTTCATTCAGCAGTTTCGGATGTTTGAGAATTGCAAATCCGTGACCGATTCGTTTTGTTCCCAATAGGATGGCATCAATCTATGAAAAGATGTATAATCAAAATAAATCATTATTGATATAAGACATACTCACGAGATTCTCATCTGTACTCAGCCCATTCCAGTTGGTCTCCCCGGCGTGGAAAAAGAATTTCATCGAATCCGGGAGCTTCAGCAGCTCAGGTACAAAACTAATTAACGGCCGGCCGGTGTCTTCCTGTCCGACTAGATCAAAACCAGCGACGAAATCGGGAAAGTTTTCATGTAATCTCTTTGCTGTTTCCGTGAAGGTTTGAAATTCAGTATCGTCTGCGAACCGGCTGGGAGCATATATAAACTTGGCTCCCAGAAATAGAGGATGTGACTTTTTAAACTTCTCTGTTTCATCAATATAAATTTGAACGATTTCGTCTGGTGAGTAAATTTTCCCGGATAAATCGTACACGTCCGGTAAGACACCGCGAAGCTCCAAATAGTGCACATTATCATCATATAATTGCTGAAGAGAGGCATAATAATACTGACGCCAGACTGGTTCGTATGTAATGATCGGAGTAAGTACACCGAATATATGCTGGAATTTGTTCCAAACATCGTCAAGTGTCTTGTAGGTATTGATAGGATTTTCTGTGTATAAACCAAAAAGTTTCCGGATTTTTTCATCGTATACAGACGGAGTCAAATTTTGACGAATATTCTCAACTGGTTCCCAGTCATCTTCACCCGGTTTCTCATTCGAAAACAAAAATTGGGGATCTTCTTTCGTATCAAACTCACCCTTTTGCCAAAGATTTGGTTGATAGGTAGCCTTAATAACTAGATCGGTACTGCCGATGGCAGTATCGTGAGCATGAAGTACTCCCCCCTTGGGAAGCCGTTGGATCAGATGAAACAGTCGCGACTCTTTGAAACGATCCAGCATTTCGAAGAAGTGTCGTGCCGGAATGAAGGTATAACTGTTATTGAAACCTTGTTCAAGTTCCGCCTTCTTCAGCGTCATCAGATATTCATTGACGGCTGTCTCATCTTCGTTCAGCACTAGGTCGGCACCTAGGAATTTATTCGTTTCCTCCTCAATCAAACTTTTGCGTAGCTGTTGGTATTCATCGAACGTTGGCCTACCGTTGAGTGAATCAATTGCTGAAATCAGCACTTTGGTGTTACTTACTTTCAGTAGAACTAGCAGAAGAGAGGTTACTATCATAATGAGCTTCATGCTGCAGTTGATTTTTCACCAGACGAACTGGACTCCAGTTGAAGAATGGACTCGGATAACGCTGTTACATAAAATAAAAATCAATTAAGATCAAGCTTTCCATTGTCTGTTGCTATTTGGAGGTAATTGGTGGTGAAGTAAATAACATTGATTGATGTTGTTATCTATTTCAGGTGGCTCAGCAGTTGTAAAAAACTTGGAGGGTGGTATCCTAGACACGACCGCATGTACGATAACTTTTTTATTCTGCGTATTGGTAACGATACAAAGTATGGGTAAAAGATCTTGCAGAACTTTCAATTCAGTTATAGTAAGTGAAACTGCAGTTTTGACTAATAAATATTTGTGATAAAAAATGCGAAAATGGTAGATTTAATGGCTCATATCCATTTTTATTTGTTACTCACCAAGCAAAAACCATCAATGGTTGCGAAATTTGCTAACTTTGTTGTTTGTAACTTGTACTTTCTGAGATGTGTAGCTGTACGATGCTTTCTATCAAACTTTCAGATTTATATTGAGGTATAACACCTTCAGATTAGGGTATTTTCATTTGCACATATAACAATCATCCAAACAAATTTATTCTCATTGTGGCCACATTCAAAAAATTACATCTCATCAACAAAACGTCACAGAGATTTCCATATAAAATATTATAAATTTCCATATAAAATATTATAAATTATTTCCATCTAAAATATTTTGTCATAAGAATAAGTTCGGAAAAGCTAACATTGTTAGCTTAACGATAAGGTAGGCGCATTATGGACAATGATGATTATTTGGTCCAGAGAAACAGATTTATCGAGCACTTAAACAGATTTTATATTGAAAGTTTAATTTAAAGTAATGTTTTTGGTTTTCACTTTGCAGCCTCCCGATCTTCTAATGGTTATTGCAATTGAATAAAACTTTAACCATTTCAACTACTACCGCATTGATTTGTAATTTATCTACAATGTAATCACTCTGGAAACTACGTGAAGTATACGTGTGTAAAAACAACCAAATCTGATGGAACCATTAAGTCTACGTAAGTAGTACCTTCCACCTTTTTCCAGCGCAAATCGGGATCCTATTGATGAAAGTTAATTGATCCAGGGAGCTTTGAACTTCAGCATAAACAAATGGTATATGATGAACCACAAACCGCACTCCGAATGTACCTTTGAAAACGGTTCACTTACAAACTACTCACGCGTATGATACAACAACCGACCGCCGATGCTCGTAACATAGAACTGGCGAGCCGGTTCGACTATCAGCTGTCAACTAGCGCACTAATGCATTGCGCCGCTCATGATTTCTCGCGGTTTGCGCAATCCCGCGGGATTCTCGTTCTCTTTCAGTACTGTAGAAGAGAGTGACCACAATTTAAATGTAAAATTTGTGTATTTCATTCATATTAATGGCAAACAAAAGTACAGACAAAGTCAGTTCAATTGACGGTAGCGGTGTAAACAAAGTGAAAATGAGAGTGAGAAATGGTTCTATCAATCGTTTTTTTTTCGAATCGAATAAGTTTGAGCAGTATGACTAACCGACGGCCAAACAATATTTGGAAGCGGCTGACTAATTAAAGTAAACAACAAAAAAAAAACATCGCGAGTAATTCAACGTACATCGGGACATAAACAAAACTGATGGTGCGGTGTTTCAAGCTGAAAGATTTGAATAAAAATATACGTCTATTTACGATTTGCGTTCTATTTACCGACAGGAGCTTGTATACTGTGCAGGAACAATCATTGAATGAGTTGTGACCTTGATCTAACTAGTGCATTGAACTAAGAGAATTATTCCAGATAGAAGTGACGGCGCTTGGAATTAGATGTTTCGTCATATTGTTAGTAAAGATTTGTGCACTATATGCCACCAGCATAGACATGGGTCAAAGTTTGTCACAAGATTCGAAAATTTCTAATCTATGGAAACTCTGCAATGCATTTTTGAAGAATATCCTGCCCGTTTGGTGGCTCAGAGCAGGGTAAATAATATTCGAAGTCACAGCATATTCTTCTCAGCCAGTTCGGAAATGACCGCTAAAATGGTTGAATAGAATACGGCGTTGACAATAATCTGATGGAAATATGTTCATGTTTGAAGCAAACCAAATTAGAAAATGTATACCTATAACATTGTTTCAAAATTATAGTGTTCCAATAATTTTAAATTCAATTAACATTTTCAATAGGAACGTTAGCTCATTGAAAGCGAATGAAAATGAGTATTTAAATTTTGTAGCAATCTTTTCATTAAAATTTATGGAAACTTGTCTCAAACCAAATATCAAATTGAAATATATATATAAATATGTATGCAGTTAACCGTTATGTACCTACAAATTGAAATGCTTCTTGCTATTTTATTTCTTAGTCGATTTTCGATCTTGGCCTGTCAAAAGATTGGAAAATCTGTCTACTTTTAGAATCCGGGACCGACAAGCCAGTGCACAGTGGTTCGCCCATATGCCAAAAATAGAAAAGAAGTTTTTTTGTTTTCTGACTATTATTGATTAAATGGATTGGTTATAGACCTGAGAATGCAGAAAAGCTTTTTTTGTTGGCCTATTCTGTGAAGAGTTTATTTTTGAGTACGAAATAAGGGATGTTGTTTGACATTTGCAAAATTAACTAAAACAGACGTGTTCTTTTGCCTTGTGTACATATCCGCTGTAGAACAAATTAAAATGGTTCATCTGTTTATTTTCATCATGAGCCTTCCGAAAACAGGTTTGTTTTGCTATTACGGTGTTGTTTGGATACGAATGTGCTAAACTGTAATCATAATTAGACGTTAGAGGGAACGTTGTAATAAAGTCAGAGAGCACCACTCATACTTAAATTCATGTAAACTTTTAAATGTGTTCCGCGCGAGATACTATCACCAAATTACCACCAAACGGAAGATTTAGGACATAAATGAGATTTGTTAAAGGTTCCAGCTGCATATATTTGCACCTTAGTCGATGACAAGCGGCAAAAGATGGTTACTTTTTCGTTTGAATTTCATACTTTTTACATTGTTTTTTAGAAGGATTGTGGTACATTCAGCTCGAGTTTACAAATTTGTTCTTAAACATTTGTCGATATTCGAATTTTGCTATTTGGTGTTAAAATACGAGAGCTTCTTGAGAAAATATTAAGTTTTTTTTTGAAGTTATTCCAGAAGAATAACGTAAGAGAAGAAAAAGATCGCTTCGAGGGTTCACTTAACGAAACCAGATTGTGCCTAAATTTCGCAAAGGGACTTTTTCCGAGAAGGCAAAACTTTTGAATGCTGCCGTATTTTGAAATTCAATGGTCAAACTTTTGACGGCAGTCCCAGAAAACTTCGTTATAGTCGAAAAACACCTAATTCTGTCGATTTCAGTAATTTTCAAGAGCAATTCTGTAAAAAAAATATTTATGACCGCCTCTGCCATACAATTCGAATCACTGTGCGACATGAACCTGTGACTACATCTGGTTCCTGTAAATCCGGATCTTCGGGAGCATGTTCCGGGGGAACAAATTAGTACAATTGGCAATAAAATCAAACAAAATTGGTATCAAAATTCATAAAATCACTCCCGGAGTTGATTTTCATTCGTTTTGAGTCCATCTGATAAGTTGCCCGAAATTGCCATTTCGGAGCAAATTCCCGATCTTGAACATGATCCAGAAGATCCGGAGTTGCAGGAACCATATGGGAACCAAGAGCACAACAGGTCCCGTCTAGTCTAGTCTAGTCTAGTCTACACAAACACAGCCAGTTCTTGACAGGATCCTGGAAAAAGATATCCACCATTTAAAAAAATGATTTCCATACTTTTTTTTTTGTCAACGACCAGGTCTACTGTGTAGCGCAATATAATACAATATAATCTAAGATCGGGGACAATCCGTACCAACCGATCCGTGTGTAAGAAGTAATATACCTAATTCGTTGGGAGTGATAGAGCTAAGAAAGTACACTCCTTTGTTGACCAATTTCCTGGGATGGAACATACGTATTTCCTCCTTATGTTCGGGTTTCAAAACCAAGGATATAGCGCCTTTACTCGCTTCCACTGTTACGGTTGGAACTTGAGTATTAACTCTAGTCCTAGCGCTATTACTCGCTCTCTGAAAGAAATATGGTAATGTTTTTTGTTATTGGAAAAGGAAAACTAAGCTCGGATTTTCGAAAGGATACAGTTTTACAAAACTATGCTTACCAAATCTCTTGATAAACCAAAACCTATTTTGTATTAGGTATTTCTAGTTTCCAGTTACTTATACACTATATTACGAGCGATGTAGATAATGGAAACTAACAAGTATTAATAGCATTGTCTCGTTAATATTACGCGCGCCGTTCACACGATTAACGATAAAACAATTTCCGTAAATCTTCTGAAACGTTACATCTTTTTCACGTAGGTTGTTAGATTTTATATCCATAATTTTTTGCGTAAATTATCTATATGCTACACGCAAAAGTTGAAGTTGAAGTTGAAATCAGAATATGTATCATATACCGACACTTTGTTTCTCACGTCGATTGTATTAGTGACTGATACTCATGGAGCAGTGCAAGCAGCAAACAACAACTTGTGAACTCACTAGATTTAAATAGCTATAATACTCGATCGATTTATCTCGATGGATTTGGTCATTAAAAAGTACCATTGAATGATTTGCAAAAAAAAACGAAACAAAATTCTGTCTACAACATTTTGTAATCAACGCTAGCTTCACCGCAAAACTAGCAAAACCCTCCATTCCACAAAGCCACAAAAGCGTTGCTGAATTTTTATGGCAACACTTGTAAATTGTGAATAATTATTATTTGTCATTCTGTGCACGCGCTTTTTTCTCATGCGACGAGAGAAATTTCTCTCTCGCTCGTAGAATTTCCATGTATGTGCGACAAGACTAGACACGTCACATACAATTTTCAGGTTGCTCTTTCGCTTCTCTTTCGGTTCGGATTGCGACGCGCAAGGCGATATCTCGTTGCTTCACGAAATGAGCGAGACACCCGTGCTGTTTGATACCAGTGTTGTTAGTCTCACTCATACTGTCGGTGCGTGCTTGCTGCTATTCAGAGGAATGCATGAAGAAGAAAAAGTATCTCGAAAGCGTGTGTGCAAAAGACTTGGAAGGCGTAGCATATGTCTCGTCCTCAAGCAGAAAGGAGGAGAATGGTTCTGCTCCTCGCTCGCTTTGCAATGCTGCTTGATACCAATTGGAACTGTTTAGGTGTAGTAGTTTGAAGCTGCCAAATACATTGGAGAAACGCTAGATCATTAATTGCATTATGCCCAACACACAATCATTGTACTGGTTCCGAATTACATCAACAATTGCGCTAAAAACGCACAATTTTGTACTAGTTTCGCACCATCCAACTTTTGCGTGTAGCTTCTCGGGTTACTCTCACCAATCAGTCGTTTTCTTTGACACAAGAGGTAATATTCCTATTAAATTTAAAATCTGCATTTTGCATTCATGCATCCGAAGCCCGAAAATTTGATAAAAACCTTATAAGTATAAGTAACAATACAACATTTTTAGTCTATTTAAAAAATGCCGAAATGAACATGATTGTTTAATCAGGGTAACTCCTGTACCGAAGTAAAAAGCTCAATCACTTTCAGCAAACACCAGGTTCTTACTCTTAATTCATACATTCATACATACTGGCAACTCAGTTCTTTGATTGTTTTATTCTAACCTCTCCTTTACCATTACCTAACAACCATTTGTTGTCTCGTCATTCTGCTACTCTCCGTTGAACACTTTTCGCACATTGCTCTCACCACCGCAACCAAAGTATTTTGAAGTTAGAAGGTATGATCGACCGTACAGTATTTCACTAACACCAATGAAATAGTTTCGCCAAGCCATTCAATTTTCTATGGTTTTTTGCTCCCTTTACAATACATACATAATGACCCTATAATCATACCTTCTAACTTCAAAATACTTTGCACCGCAACAAGCATACATCGCTACTTAGCAACCCACCCAGCTATGACATGAATATATTGTCGTTATATTAAAACGTGTTGACCACCACCTCGCTCACTCTACCATGCCTGCCTGTTTTTCGCTCCTTTCGAAAATTGGTTTGTTACTCACTATCATTCATTTAATTAACACAAACACCACGATTGAATCATATACCATTGACATTACTAGTTCAAGTAACCATCAGAAAAACTTTTACACAGGCCAGAAAATTTTCTATTTGAATGCTGCCTTCAAACGCTCAATAATTGCCACTCGACCAGTAGCATTCCAGGTATCTCGTATTTTCACTCATACACCATTCTAATGCATATTTATGTTGTTATACTTATCTTTTTCGCTGTCCACAATTTCCAAGCTATCCTTCGGATCTCTGAAATTCATTTTACCTCCTTTCAACCGTTTTCCTTTCACTATGCAAGAGGTATAGCCATCAAAATTCTTATCAGAAATTCACTATCTCCGTAGTAACCAATTCTCTCAACCAGAAGCTTTTCTTAAACCTTCCATTCGGCCAAGAGCAATATTCGAAATTCACAAATTACACATATTATTCACAATTCTTCAATTCTCCACCCTACCAGGTTGGTCCATACACTACTCAAAACTTTGAATACTTCACCAGTAATTTTATTTCTGCAATCACTCCATAAAGAAAAGAAAACTACACGAGCTCTAAAAGAGCCCCTTTTTCACTACACCTTGCATCTATCTTATCAACCAAGAGCACTTCAGGTCCCGTATACTAAAAATAGACAAGTTTTCCAATCTTTTGACGGGTAAAGATCGAAAATTGGTCAAGAATTGAAGAAGCAAGAAGCATTTCATTTTAGTGGGTACCCGGGTACCTTGCCGAGTACTAACGTGTGTTAAAATTGCCGAGTACATAACGGTTAAGTGTTATAGGTACTGCATAAGGTCGCCATTTTTTTGTATGTCTGAAGGGTATTGGACAGAAGCGTCACTGCGACAGGAATGTTTACCTTTGTGGCTGGTCCCGACTGCTTTACACAGATTACAGGAACTCATTGACTGAGTCGAGCTTGTTGGTTGTAAACCTCTGCCCCGATTCGGAACAACATGGTTGATGAAACCAGTGACCGTTTTGGGATTTAAGGTCCATATGGTCCATCCGACAAATATCCAAAATCCGGATCAACCGGATATCTGTATATTATCTGACAGTCGGATGATGATGGGGGATTGTGAAAAAACCTGTTTTTTGCGTTACGTTATATATATCCAGTTAAAAGAGTCCCAACATTACTCCATACCTGGTATGGAGTTGAGAGGTAACTTTCGAAGAAGTTGAATCTCGATTAAGCAAGAGCTCCGCAAAATCAGAGCAAATGAACTGAGCTCTCAGGTTCAGCACTGCAATTGTCGGTTGAGGTTGACAGTTGTAGGAGACAAGGTATGTTTCCCTAGCATATAGTACAATCTCTCAAATGCCTACACCGCAGAAAATAAAACATACCTAGATAAGCTTAACCGATGTGTCAACAAATTAAAAATGTAATTTTGATCATAGAGATAAAACAGGGCTTCCATAGAATACAGGAGCTAAAAAAGTTAATGCAACAAGTGGGTCTAACATTATCGACCATAACAAACGAAAATATCAGCCAAAAGTTCCTAGAGACGCAAGCTATATCCTTCCGTACTAACACGACGAAACGAACCAAAACCACCCAAAAAAAGCTGAACGACATACTAACCCGCTCACTAACGCAACCAGAGACACTTAAAACGAACAAAAGTGCCATTTTTAATGCTACAACGGTTCAGGTCCCTGCTAGGACTCAGACCCTTCTAAGTCTCGGTCCAAAATTCGCTTTAACACCGACTAACGTGAACCAAATTCCGATGTTTCATGTACTAGCCGATATAGAAGAAATAATAATAACGCATACTGACAAACGAACTCAGGATGAAAACCGGTGTAGAGCCATCAACATAATTCAAAACTATGTGAATGGATTCCACTCGCAGGTAAACCTGAAAGACCCCACTGTAGTGTTTTGCAAGACCTCCATTAGAGAGACAAAGGAATTCCTACGGTCAAATCCAGAAATCTGCATTCTTTTGTCTGATAAAGGCAACCGGACGGTCATTATGGAAACTAAAAGCTATGAGGAGAAACTGCTAGCGCTAGTGAGTGACGTAGGGACGTACACCAAGCTAAACAGGGACCCAACGAGCGGAATCCAAAAAAAAGAACAATGACCTGGCAAACCGATTAAAAACCTTAAAGCTAATTGACAACACAACGGCCAAACACCTGACAATAAATAACTCTGTATGTCCACGCATCTATGGCCAACCGAAAGCACATAAAGCGAACCTCCCACTTCGCCCAGTGATCCCCAACACAACTGCCCCCACTTACAGACTGGCAAAATTCCTCGCGAACATTCTATCAGAAACGTTAAAAAGCACATACAGCACCCACAGTTCGTTTGAATTCTGCGAAGAAATCAACAAAGTGATCCTGCCAGAAGACCACATCATAATGCCCCTGGATGTGGTCTCTCTGTTCACTAACATTCCAAGAGAGTTAGTCACCAGAATGATAATAGAACGGTAGAGAGAAGTGGACACAAAAATCAATCTGGACTTGTTCCTGAAAGCGATAAGTTTTTGCATGGAATCAAGTTACTTCCGGTACAAAAACCAACATTTCCGGCAGATCTAAGGCACCGCAATGGGGAGCCCTCTCTCGCCAATTTTGGCTCACATAACATTGGATTCCGTCATAGAGAGGGCCCTTAATGAACTGCCTTTCACTGTTCCTGTAGTGCGGAAATATGTTGACGATCTCTTCCTGGCTGTTCCGAAGGATGCAGGAACTACCGTTTTAGACGTGTTCAACAAACAGGAATCGAGGATACAATTCACGGTTGAGGTTGAGCGGGACGGAAAGCTCTCTTTACCTAGATATGATTGTTATCTGGAATATAAATCAATTGCTTCGGGAAGGCTGCTGAACTACCACTCATGCCACAAAATGCGACAAAAAGTCAATGTAGCGAAAAACTTCATTCATCGGGTCATGTTTTTATCACGCAATAGCAGCATACAACATCAAAAAACCACAATACACCAGCATCTGCGAAACAACAATTCCCAAAAACACTGATAAACAGGCTCATCCAAGAACAAATCTCGACGACGAATAGAAGATTGGGATCTAACATTAATTCAACGCCAGCACATATTCCATCCAGGTCACCACCACTTCCAGCACCACCTCCGTCACCGACAAAACCACAAAGCTGCACCCTAAAATTAGCACCATCTTCAGTTCCGCGAAATTCACCAAACAGCAACCAACAAGAACCACTAATATCTCCACCAACAACAAATCCACCTACCCAATCCGACCAAGGCCATGAAAAAGACACCGGAAACACCATCCAGCCAGGAGCATCCGAACAACATACCCAAGAACAACTTCGAGATTGTCCCAGCGTCACGCAGCAGGTAAAATTATATCGGTCTGTTCCTTACGTTCCAATGCGTCGTTCTGTCAACTAGCAAAAATGCCTACACATGACTATCCACAATACCACATAGCATGCAGACAAACAAACACAGTTAACCAATTTCTCTCGAGAGTAAAAGAACCACTCGATGAATCAGACTGACACGGCGTTGTTTACAAAATATCATGTAGCAACTGTAATAGCTGCTACATTGGTATGACATCAATCAAACTCAACACAAGACTATTGCATCACAAATCCAACATGAAACGTGTAGATGAGATCATGGATGGTACCCACACAACAACAACAATAGAAGAGATGAGAGAGAAAACTGCACTCATACAACACTGCGTTGACTTCAGACACAAATTCAACCTAGACAACGCCACAATCGTAGATCGTAGTAGAACTGTTAACACACTCCCGTTCTGAGAGATGTGCCACACATACACCACATAACTCGTAGTAAATAAGAGAACGGACGTCGCTGGTCTAAAAACAGCATATGCCTCCCTTCTAACTCAAATGACAAACAATAGTCCATCTCCCTCTAAAAATAGCTCAAACAGCAATAGTCAAGATATTAATTCCCAATAGCCAAAAGTGAACGTAGCCAATTAGAACAACCACAGATTTTTAAATAGCAAAACAGAATAGCAGTTAGAAATATTTAATTTAAAACCACAAACAACAGACTAAACCACATAATTTCTCATAGTTAGCCAAATTATCAATGTCATCACCACACAACTGCAGTTATAAGCTTTAAAAAGCCATAGGACGAGGAACCTTATCATTTGTAAGTAAACAATGTTTGTAAAAAAAAGAAAAAAAGGAAATTGTTAAAATCAAACTCACTCAAATACAATATAGTTTCCCTGATGAAGACACCAACCGGTGTTGAAACGTTGGGCATAATCAAATAATTGTTCCAAATTAAAAGACCGATTATCCGAAATCCCCCGATATTTCCCCATGTACTTAGATTGCCTTTAATGGCGGATATGAAGGTACCCAGAAACGGTTCCGGTTCGATGAATTGCTGAGCAGGTCCTTGTCTTCCTAGGCTGCTGGCATTTTCATTTCACTCGATTCCACAATGTCCGGGTACCCAAAGTTGGCCCTTTTTCCCAGAGAGATGGTGGACTTTATACCTGGTCCGTATATTCCTGGTCCAGTCTGGGAAGAGATTTTCCGGTCAACCGTGTAAAATCGGATGATACCCGATGGAAGACTCGGCCCTTCATTGTTCCACCAACCACGAGCAACGAAAACAGAACGGAACGGATCAATCGACAAAGACCTAGGCTTCGAACACGAAAACAGAAAACGGTAAACGATTGGAAATTGGGTACTTGCCTGGAAATAAAAAAAAAAAACAAGAGTCTGGTGGAGGCCCGTAGATGACCGTATATGCATGTTGAGGATTAAGGGCAAATTCTTCAACTACAGTTCAATCAACACTTACGCTCCGACAAACGACAAATCCGATGACGTCAAAGATAAATTCTATAAAAAGTTAGAACGAACCTATGACGAGTGCCCAAAACACGACGTAAAAGTCATCATCGGAGATGCAAACGCACAGGTTGGGAGGGAGCTCTCCCGTAGCCTGTTTTCCAGGTTGAGACCGTTAACCGAATCCTTTATCGGCGAATAACAGGCTAGTTTTCGGCAGGGACGTTCCACGACGGATCAAATTTTCACCCTGCGACAGATTCTCGATAAGTTCCGGGAGTATTACTTGTTGACTCACCATCTGTTTGTGGATTTCAAGGCGACATACGACTCAGTGAAAAGAAACGAGCTGTGGCAGATCATGCTGGAACACGGTTTCACGACTGAACTAAAAAGGCTGTGTCGTATGACGCTGGAGGATCGAAATAATGCATGCGGATAGCTGGCGGGACCTCAGTAGCGTTCGTAACGTTAGAGGAACTGAAACAGGGGGATGCGCTCTATAACCTACTGTTCAACATCGCCCTTGAAGGTACAGTACGAAGAGCAAACGTGCAAAGAAACAGTACGATCATCACAAAATCTCACATGCTTCTTGGTTTCGTGGAGGGGTCGGGTCGTGGAGGAGGCCTTCAGGCCTTTTAAGAAGGAAGCAGCAAGTTTGGGACTCAGCATCAACTCTGCCAAAACAAAGTACATGATTGCTGGCAGGGAGCGTTGGAGTTCCCGTGGTGTTGGTGCTCAGGTGGATAACGATTTGAAGTGGTTGATGAATTCGTTTATCTTGGTACGCTTGTGACATGTGACAACGATATGAGCCGTAAAATGAAACGAAGAGTTGCTGCTGCAAACAAAGCCAGTAACCATGGCCCCGTAGTTTGCAAACTCGCACAGAACTTGCGCTGTGTAGGACGCTGATACTCCCGGTGGCCCTCTACGGACATGAAGCATGGACGCTGAAAGAAGCTGATCGACGAGTACTGGTTTTTTACTGAGCGTAAAGTCCTGCGATCGATACTTGGTGGTAAATTGAAGGTGGAGCGTGGTGCAGGCGCATGAATCACGAGTTGTACCAAGTATGCAAACATGCTGATATAGTGAAGGTAATACAACGTGGCAGGCTTCAGTGGGCTGTAGGGGACATGTAGCAAGAATGCCAGGCGATAGAGTCGCCAAAACTATCTTCAATATGGAACTAGGAAAAGGCCGTCGACTTCGTGGTGGGCCTCGCACTCGGTGGAAGAATATGCACGATTTGCTGGTGTATGAGGTGACTGGAGAACGGCTGCTTTGCTGTTTATTTATCAATTTGCTTACTTATTATTTCTCAATTTTTACAATTGAAATTTTAAAAAATATTTATCTGTTGAATTGTGCAGGTGTTCTACCAGAAAAAAAATCTGAAATATTTCCTTTTAAGTAAAAGATTTAATCAAATTTGGAATGTTTGTGTATGAGAGGATTCAAACATTTCGTATTACGTGTGAGGAAAAAAATCCGAACAACTTTTGAGTTGGTCTACGATTTTGAAGTGCTGCACAAATCGAAAAATCCTTTTCCACAAATGAAGATCCACTTTTATATAACTGGTAACACGACTAGTCGATTTTGTCAAGTGACGAGAAGTTGGGAAAAATGCGTGGTCGGAAGAAGATCGTCATAAATTGATTTGCAATTTTTGTGAGCGAAATGAAGAAAAATCTAAAAGTGAAGTGTTCCACTATTCTAAAGATCATAGATATGGATAAAAACAGTTATATACATTATTGACAAACTCTTCGAGAATGAAAATACCTTCAAATAAAAATCTGGTTCCGTACGAAAATGCACTTTGCAAGAGTGCAAAGTTCGAGCGAACTTAAGAGTGGAAACGACTGGTCGGTCGGCGTAATCATATCGTGAGCTGGGCAATAAATATTCGATTGATTCTAAAACGGTGAACAATTATCTGCATGAAATAGGTTTAAAACTTTAAATATAAGAACCATAAAAAATACAAAGAAGTGTTTTGGCCAGACCTTGCATTGTCAAACTATGCTTATGCATAATATCGGGTTTATTCCGAAAGGAAACAATCCTCAAAATGTGCCACAGCTGCAGTCTATTGAAATTTTCCGAGCGAATTTGAAGCGAATGGTCTACCATAAAGGTTACAGTGCAAAAAACGTCGATTGTTTGATAGAAAAATCAAGATGGAGCTCAAAACAATCGAAACATCCGGAATTCAGGAAGCTATAAAGCAAGTACCCCAGAGGATCAGGAAATCAACGCGATGTGGAGCTGAGTTTTTCCTATGAGGTTTGTAAATGAGTTACATTACTTGAATAAACAAACAAGTATAGAAAAATAAGTTGCGCAAAATTTTAATTTGGAATTGAAAGTTTGTTCGGATTTTTTTCCTCATACGTTATCTGATGCACTGTGCACGTAAGCTTCAATGTGCTCTTTAAAAATAAGTTTTTTATCGTAAATTAGTCACTAGTACTTCACCTTGTCAGACCAATTTGAAATAACCTCATTCATATCGGTAATGAGATTATTTTTTGTTTTTAGGAAAGAAGCCCTAGTCTTATGCGGCAAAATGATCAATTGAGTTTCAGAAGCATTGGGAGAAACTTTTCACTTTTGAAGGTTGAAAGAGAAAAACATCTAAGCTTTTCTGAGTACGACATGATTTAGAATACGTCTTACGGCAACATATACAGGGGTCCATTTTCAATACAGGGATCCAACTTCAAAAACCGAAAACATCGAGAGCGTCACGAAAATTGTCCACTTTCAAACATTTCAAACTCAGTCAATTTCCAACCGATTTCCGTCATTTCTGCAGCAATCGATTGGAAAATCATCTAAGCACCCGTCCAAACGCCGAAAATTGTAATCTGATTGTTAGAAATATTGTACTATTGAAAATTGCCAAGCCTTGTCGAAACGTAAATGTCGACCTCTGATTGGTCGCTTACTGCAGGTTATGCACTCGTTGCACTATAACGGGTTAGGTAAAAATCCGAACAACTTTTAAATTGGTCTACGACTTCGAAGTGCTGCACAAATCGAAAAATCCTTTTCCACAAAATGAAGATCCACTTTATATAACTGCAGAACGATCAGTCGATTCTGTCAAATGACGCTTATAGTTGAGAAAATGTCGTTGTCGGAAGAAGATTGTCGTTAATTGATTTGAAATTTTTGTGAGCAAAATAAAGAAAATTATAAAAGGTAAGTGCTTCACTATTTTAAAGATATTGGATATAAAAAAACATGTATATACATTACTGTCAAACTCTTCGAGAATGGAAATACCTTCAAAAGAAAATCTGGTTCCGGACGAGAATGCACTGCGCAAGAGAGCAAAGGTCGAGCGGAATTGAGGGCGGGAATGGCTGGTCGGTCGGCGAAATCATATCGTGAGCTGGGCAATAAATATTAGGTTGATCCAAAAACAGTGAAAAAGCATCTGCATGAAAGGGGTGTACAACTTAGAATATAAGTACCATAAAAATGACAAAGTAGTGTTTTGGTCAGACCTTGCAGTGTCACACTATGCTAATATTGCTAATGAAACTTTCGCGGATTTGCGGCAAGGCAATATCGAATTTATTCCAAAAGAATGCAATCCGCAAAATGTGCCACATCTGCAGTCTATTGAAACTTTCTGGGCAAATTTGAAGCGAGTGGTCTGCTTATGGTAGGTTACAGAGCAAAAACGTCGATTGTTTGGTCGAAAAATCAATAAGAAGCTCGGAACAATTGAAACATCCGAAATTCAGGAAGCTATGAGGCAAGTACCCCAGAGGATCAGGAAATCAGCGCGATGTGAAGGTGAGTTTTTCTGATGAGATTTATTAATGAGTTACACTACTTGAATAAACGAACAAGTTTAGAAAAAAAAGTTGCGCAAGATTTTTTTTTAAATTGAAAGTTTGTTCGGACTTCTTTCCTCATACGTTATGAGAGACTGCTTCAAGCAAATCAGTTTACTAGCAGCAGGCAGCAGCAGCGGACAGCAGCTGCGATGACAGTGGTCGAAGGCGGCGTGGAGCAGCAGCGGGCAACAGCGGCGGCGGTAGTGGTTAGATGCAGTTCCTACCTCTTTTAGTTCGGCTCCCCTTCGATCTAAGTTGGACCTCACCAGCGGTGAGGGGCCATCCACATACCACGTGGACAGATTTTTAACGATTATTTACCCGTGGACAAATGCCCATATAAATTCTTTTTTTTTTTGTAAGGACCGTGGACATTCCACAACCCCCCCCCCCCCCCCAAGCTGTCCACGTGGTATGTGGATGGCCCCTAATCCAATTCAGTTGTCGTTGGGTTAATACAGTTAGAAACTTAACGAGACTCGCAGCGCCAGGTGGTCTGAGAAGTCTCCATCATCCAGCGTGTATATTTATATAGGGTGCGTGCACATATAAAACGTGTGCAATTCTATAGCGTGTGTGGCTAGCTAAAGTATGTCCATAGCGTGCGTGGCTAGCTTTAGCATGTATTTAGTGTGTGTTGCTTGTTATAGCGTGTGTACATGTCTATACCGTGTGTGTGAATGTCTATAGCGTGTGTGGCTAGCTATAAAGTGTGTGTGTCCAGAACGTGTGTGTGTCCAGAATGTGTGTGTGCATATCTAGAGCGTGCATGGCTAGCATTGAAGGGATTGAAAATTTCATATGTAATTGCAAATAAATCACCTCATATTGAATTTAAATATCACAGTAAATCATTCAGAATTTAATCAAAAATTTAAAAAATAAATGACAATGATAAACATAATCAACATTTTTTGACTTCAGCTAGGCCTCAAAGTTTACTGAGTGTATTTTAACATTTATCTGAAATTTTTTTGAGCCAGTGAACCTGAATCACGTATTTTTTCGCGCAAGCCCTAATATTTGCAGCAATCAGTTGTAAAATTATCTACGCATCCGCAAAATGCAAAAAAAAAATGTTATTTTAAATGTTGTAATTGTTGAACCTTGTTAATCTAGTCGACCAGGAATGCTTTATTTGATCGTCTATCAGCTCTTAGTAGCCACTGCCTAAATTAAGATATCTTAGTGCAACTTGATACAAAAGTCAGCCTCAAAGCAGTTCAACTTTATTCTTGTTTGGGATACCGCAGCAAGTAAAACCGCATAGCTGCACAAAGCTTCTGCTGTTGTTCATCGTCGTTCCCAAGCAACAATTGAAGCATAACAAAGAAATAAATTGTGATAATTTGTTGCACTAATGGAATTCCGAAGTTTTAAGAAACATTTTTTGTTACTACGATGAAATTGTAAAGATACAAGCAACAACTAAAGTTGCATCGCAGCTTCAAAAATCTTCACACCAACAACGTAATTCGCGAGGTTGGATTTGTTGTTGAAACGTGTAAACAGCATTTGCAAACCTAACCTTCACTGTGTAGATCTAGTGGGTGAAGCATATAAGTAGCCAACGTGATGCATGCGAGATACACAAAACAAACACACATCAATTCTTCTAAAAGTTGCTGTCATGTTCTCAAGCTATGTAACAGCAACTTTTGCTCGATCGTTTGCCTTATATTTGTTTTTGAGATGAGATTATTTACTGCGTTGTAACTTTCGGATACTTCGATTGGAAGTCGTCCAAACAGTGTGGGTCTCTAAAACAAAATGAAATAAATTGCTTTGAAATTAAATTAACACGCTGTGGTGCTGATGAATTAAAGACGCAAACTCAAACACTGAGAATGAGTATGAGCATAATAAGCATGATAAAGGAAGCAAAATTAAAAACTAAGCCATAAATTAGCAAGTGTTTCTACAGCAAATGACGTAAATAGTAAAAACTACAAAATTGGATAGAAATTGATAACTGCAGTTGAATTCTCATCAAATTTCTGGAAATAATCAAAGATAAATCGCTATACAGGCAATCTTTTTCCATTCTGACCATTTTTCATTTTACAATCTTATAACGACGCCATGTAGTTGCTATTTTACCAAAGTTGCTGCTACGATACATCCTAGTTGCTGAAATTTGACCATGCAGCATTTACCATGTTGTTATCAAATTCCACGCATGAGTTCATACACATTGCTGTTTCATTCTTGAAACTTGTGATGAAACAACGAAAATGTTGCAATTGACTCCACCTCCTGCGCTTTTTTTGTCATTGTATAAGAAACTGAGTTGAAGCTGCAACTTAGTTTCGCATAAGAATTTGTTGCTGTGATGCACAAAGTTCACAATCGAAACAAATTTTGCTGCTTGGGTTACCGGTGCCGGTTATAGAGGTGAACGTAATCTGGAGCAGAGAGACCATTAAATTGATTTACCCGAATTGAGTGTATTCCCAAACCTATTGCAAGAAACACATTGACATAAGACAGGCTATCGTATTCTACGTTAACTCTGCGGTCGTGTCGTATAAACAACCTCTTCAACTATTTTGTTTCGCGGAAATGTTTTTGTGAGTATATAACAATGACTTTGTGTATCCTGGACAAAATGTGTTGTGTAGAATTAGACCAAGAAACTTGACGAACTTCATCCAATATTTTGTCAAATAAACCACTTTTTTAAATGCCAATATTCGTCTTTCCACTTAAATCACTATTCCAATTTTCGTGCTATCAAGGGTTTGGTATTCGTCCTACTATCTGTTATTCTACACAGAAAATAAATGCCAAAGATTCGTTGAACACTAGTGAAACTATATTTGACGAAGCGTTAGAGCTACAATCCAAAAGGTCAACGTAACTTTGCATTCTCAAGGCATTATTTGCACAGTGTTCGTTTCTTGGTTTTTTATACTTTTAGGTCGTACATTTAAGAGATATTAGATTTTTAAAAGGTTGATGGCAAGAAACATGTGAATTTCAGTAGCGTTGGAGCTGAGATGGTGGAAAATTGCAATATTTTTCATTCAATTCATATATAGGTACTTTTTATTTATTGTGATTTCAATTTAGATACAATAAAATCACCCAGCGCAAATAAGAAAAACAAAAAAAAAAATAAAACATGCAATCAGTCATCTGACGGAAAAGTGCGTACAAATGTGTTCGGGATAATAATTGTTCATGATAATTCATTTACGAAATTTCCTTTGCGTGAGCCAATTGGATGTTGACTCTCTATCTCCTATTCTTTTTACGTATCGGCGAGTTGCGCCAAATTGGAAATTCAATCGAAATATTATTAGCGTGCGTAACGAGCAACGGACAGTTCAGAAGAGAAAACGATAACATTTGAGATTGATGCTTCGATGAGAATTCCACCACTGTATGAAAAAGTCTCGCATTTTACGAAATCAAACGAAACTAGTGCTGCATGGAATATCAAGTGCTGCGAACTTTTAGGTGTAACAGCGCAGGTTTCATTGGTTTGCATCGTGGACAGAATGCCTGCCGCAATAGCCGTCAAAACTATATTAAGCATAGAACTAGGAAGAGAAAGCTAACTTTGAAGTCCTGCGTGATGTGCAGCAGGACGTGCAAACACATGTGAAACTTTTCTCATTTGTGTTAAAATTAGAAAAGTATCTGACAAAAAATTAATTGGGAAACGGTTAGTTCCAATTCTATACTCCAAATAGGCAAAATGCTACATTTTTTGTGATAATAGAACATTACCGGTTTATACAACAGATAAATTACCGCTGACAGATTACCTGTAAAATCACATTTTCTCTTAAATTAAATTATGATTTTGAAGCTTAGTTTTTAATATAATTTTGATGTTCTTGATCGGCATTCAGGGTACATGAATTGATTGTGCTGTGTTGAAACGGTTCAAACAGAACAGAACAGGTTTTCAGCTACAAATTCCAGAACAATTTATTTTCACAAAAAACACTGTTACTAGAACAAACAAAAAGGGTTGAAAAATGGCTATATTATTGCAACTAATATTTATTTGAATCATGCTGTTTAAAAACATACTGAATTGTTTGCGTATGCTTAACAAATTATGCGGTGCTGATTTGCAGCTCGTAGTTCGTAGCTCGTCACCAGCCGTAGCAGTGGGAAACGATACAATTTGAACAATATTAGAAGGGACAGCAAATGGTTCCGACATCTCCCGGATTGAAGCACACTCCTGCTGGAGTACAGACAGTGTTATATTTCACGTAGTTGTACACATCGCGATCCCGAAATCCAACGGTACGCTCGAAGTGATTCAGCAAATTGATGGAAAAGTTTTCCGGCTCTGTAACATCAGTCTGAAATGAATCGATAAGAAAAACAGCATTGCAAGAAATAGTATTAATGCAAAGAGTGGTGTGTCGTGACAGCATGCAATTGAGCGAAATTCGATTTTGATTATTGCACCGCACCGCATACAAAAAAGCATCATCGGTCATTAGCAACAATTTTGAGGCAATCGTATTTTTCCCGCTAATTACTGATTAATTTTCCAGTTTTTCATTGCAGATAGCATTGGTTTCTGCTAGTCACCGCAGCTGGTTTCCACTTCAACATTGTGTTCTGTGTAGATTAAAAATGAATTTGTGAATAACGATCACCTCGATGATTAAACGGTATGGTAAAATGATTATACTAGTTTCGGTTGCTGGACGATACAAAACCCAATCGTGCGTATCTCTCAGCTGTACTTGACTGTTTTCATGTGCGCGCACTGATTTCCCCGTGTAATTAAAATGGACAGCAAATGCTACCGATGTCGGCCAGATCGATGCAGCCGGACTTGGAGCACACTACCGAGTACTTCACGGTCGCATGGATGTGGTCGCGCTGACGGCCGGAACCGGTGTTAAATGTCAGATCCACATCGCTCAGCTTCGATGATAAAACTGTGTTTTCCTGCGGTGCGGCCGTTGCCGGCGCGTCCTGTTCGATCGCCAGGAATGAGTTGTCGCCCGCGGGAGTGGAATAACGAAAGCAAAGCGTCAATTATGTACAATGACTGCGCGAGTTGCCGGCGATGAGTTATGAGCTAAATCGGAAATTCAATGGCCCCCAGATGCTTTTTTCATGGATGCAAAGTGATTTTTAATTCCTATGTGGGGGTGATCATTTTCGAAATGATATAATACAGGTGTACAGCTAACGACTGATTATAAATTTAAAAAAAATTGGGTTCCGGCATTCCAGTCAACCGGTAATTAAAACGAAAATTTGTTTTCTACTTTCAAAATCGAATTGGCGGATGGCGGAAAGCCAAAACTCATTTTCGAAATAACACAGGTTTACATGAGTTGAAAGGGGGGTTATCTTTTATAAGTTTTAAGCTATAAAAATAATACCGACATAAGAGTAGATGTTACAATAATGCTGAAAAACTGAGAACAAATAATGTCTTTTATAGGTGTTTACTTAGAACTACGTCTTGCTTTAGTGACAAGCAGTGTGAAATAAAAAATACCGCTCGTACATATGATTATTCACAAGCTGAGAAGAACCTACACGCAAAAGTTGAAGTCTTGTACAATCATTGTGTCTTCCCGATTCGCACAAATGTTGCACAGAAATCGCACAATAAATGTGTGAAACGCATAACGCAACAGTTGTACTGCGAACTCATTGACATAGATTGAAATCAGAATATGTATCATATACCGACACTTTATTTCTCACATCGAGTGTATTAGTGACTGCTCTTTCTCTCTTGCTCGTAGATTTTACATGCACGTGCGACGAGACTAGATACGTCACATATAATGTACAGGTTGCTCTTTCGCTTCTTTTCGGTTCGGGTTGCGACGCGCAAGACGATGTCTCGTCGCTTCACGAAATGAGCGAGACACCCGTGCTGTACATACTAGATGCCAGTGTTGTTAGTCTCACTCATACTGTCGATGCGTGCTTGCTGCTATTCAAAGAAAATGCATGAAGAAGAAAAAGTATCTCGAAAGCGTGTGTGCAAAAGACTTGAAAAGCGTAACATATGTCTCGTCCTCAAGCAGAAAGGAGGAGAAAGGTTTTACTTCTCGCTCGCTTTGCAATGCTGATTGATATCAGTTGAAACTGTTTAGGTGTAGTAGTTTGGAGCTGCCAAATACATTGGAGAAACGCTAGAGCATTAATTGCGTTATGCCCAACACGCAATCATTGTACTGGATCCGAATTACATCAACAATTGCGCTAAAAACGCACAATTTTGTACTGGTTTCGCACCATACAACTTTTGCGTGTAGTTGAGTAAAAATTATCCCTCCCAGCTGGTCTCGAGGTACGATGCTGGCCTAACAAGGCAGTCATCGTAGGTTCGAGTCTCGACTCGGGAGAGACTGTTAGTGTCAGTACCATCGTAGCGCTAGACCCGCAATTGTTCTGTACACTGAACCAGTTGGCTGCGAAGTCTGTGTATAATAAACAGAAACACGAGTTCCGAATCGGAATGTAGCACCAAGGCTTTGCTTTGCTTTGAGTAAAAAATTAACCAACCACTAACTCGCTTTCTCTAACTCACGTTCGAAGGCAAACCAAACTTATTTCGTGTTTGCAGTCGTGAGGTGCAAGAGCTGAAAGTTGTCATTTTAAATCGAATTCAAATTTCCTTTATTTGAAAGTTACTGGTAGAGGTGAACCAGCCAAAACGGAAAGCATCTCGAATAAATGATAGAGGGTGGTATCCAAGACACGACCGCATAGTTGACGTAGGACTACAATAGTTTTATTCCAAATTGTGTTCTAGATTGTGTTCCAGATCGCAAAACGATACCTACGCGTTAACCCAACACGACCCACTGTGCGTCGACAACGGCAATGAAGTCTTCACTTGGCTTGGCTGCACACAAATGAATATCGAGACGACGAGTGACCAGCGCTCTATTCATACATTGCTCGGTGCAGTACTGTTGTCAGCATGTTTACCTTCACGACATCAGTTTTAATAACATTCTGACCGCAGAACGTAAAACTGTCTGATATTGGAGGTGGTTACGAACTTTCCGAAAAAGCTTCACCTTCAAGACATCAAAATAGTCTAGGCTCATGTAAGCGAACATTAGTTGACCTATTGGGACGGGGAGATTCTGTCAATTTTTTTCTGCCCCTGCTGTACAGGATATCACAGCAGGCAGTTGGTGTCTACTCATGAAGTCTGTGCCAGGCGTGCTCGCATGTGATTGGTACATTGTTCGTGAAAACTCGACCTTGAAACTTTTGTGAAATTTTCACTGTTTAACAATGAAATGATAATGATAACTGAGGAAATACAAAATTGTCCATCATTTTATATTGATTATTGTAATCCATCATGTGATTACATCAGTATTACCGTTTGAAATCTTTCATTCCAACGTTACACTTTGGTTTTAGTTTCCGCTGAATGTATCTCGATATAGTGCGGTTAGACGTAGTCCTACGTCAAAAAAGCAATAAAAAAATTCACTTATATACCTAATTCAGCCTACAGCCGTGGTTGTTATTTACCATGCTCATAGAGATCTATCGACCGTCTGTCCTTTCTCGCGGTTCTAATGTTCATTACTGACCTAATTTTACGCTTAATCTCTGGAACATAGCTATCGTTTGTAGGCACCCCAATGCACAGTGGGGAATCGCTAGCCATTAGCCTAAATTTTTTTTTTCGTAACCTGATTCATACTATTTTTCCTTTCTTGCTTTAACTTTTCGAAGCTTGGCATATTGATGTTTTTCGACATAATTTAAAAAAAAAGTACATTACTTTGAAACGCTCTACAGCTTCAATGATAGCTTAGATTTTTTTTGGTGTCAAAGGAAAAGTTGTTTGAAATACTGTGCAAAACGAATCTCCGTCATTGAATATTATAAAATTCGATCATAGTAGGCTTGACACTTAAAACGTAATGAAAAAGTGATTTTTCGTAGAAAAGAAGCTTAAAAGTTTTGTCGCCGCAGTTTGCCACGGTTATGAATACATTCAAAATTTAGGTAAAAACATAAGCTTTTAAATGCATACTGTCCGCTGTTACGCAAAACTTCGCAACTTGTTGTTTTAGTGAGAAATGCGATAGCAGATTTTTCTATTGTAATTTTTAAACTAGAAATTTTAACCAGGAGTGAAATTATTCATTACCATAATACTCCATTATTGAAAATTTGCGATAACGACACTAATCCGTAAAGAATAAAATATAAGTTTGGGCAGAGATCACAAAATTCAACTTTAAAAATTTATTCTAATACGTGTTGTCATTGTTTCATTCTTATTGTTTCTTACAATGATTGATCAAAATGCGTCAGTTAATTAACAAATACAACTTCTGCTCCAAGCTGTTTTACTTGTAAAGCTAAAATATTGGAGTTTAACAACATTGGAAAAATGCGGACATTGAACGTAAACGAAGATTGCTTGTATTACGGAATATCTTCGCTTCATGGTTAGATACGTTGTTTTGAGTGCATGATTTATATTTCATATCGGCTGGGATTCAAGTACAGGTCGGACTCGATTATCCGGAACATCAAATTTTTTTTCATTCCGGATAATCGAATCACACAAAAAATACTGAAATTTTACGGTTAACGAACATAAAATAAATATTTCTTTTCTTTATTTTACTTGTATGGGTGCAGTGGCGTAACCAGAAATTATTGTTGAGGCGAAAATGGAAAAAATCTTGAGAAGCAAAGAAAAAAAATTAGACATTGATTATTTTCACTTAATTCGAACATGTCATAAACATGCAGGAAGTGACTTAAATGGTAACAAATATGCCAGAAGGGATGGTAAAGGCAACGAATAATCGAGTCTAAAATTCCGGATAATCGAGTCTCCGGATAATCGAGTCCGACCTGTACTGATGAAAATCTGGGTGCAAAACACAGTAGAAAGCCACCAAGAAAAAAATCAAGTTAGACCAAATCGATGATTCAGGTCAGCAATATCATTCAATCTGCCATACTATCTATAGGAAAGATGACCGAAGATGCTCAAGAGAAGAGTTACTAAATAAATGAATATGTCCAAAAACATTCCACTCGCAAAAAAAAAAATAAAAACAGACTAATCATGACAAATTCAATCATCTTATTATTTCGACAGATCCAATAGTTAACACTTATTTTAAAAAGGTAAGTAGTAATTGTAATAAACTTCCAGATGAAGTAATGTTACTATTGAAGAAAACAATTTTTGAATCAGGAAGAGTTGATGAATCAGAACACAGTTATAAATGTGCAGAAAAGGAAATGGAAGATGATGATTGTTTGATTGCATTTAGTTTGTATTACCTATGTTGTTTTAATTTCAATAGAAAAAAATACTAAAATTTTAGCAAAATTTAGTTTATTTGAGGGGTCGTCGAAAACCTACGCAATCTTTTTCAGTGAGGATGACGCCCTATGGCATTGCTAGTGGATAAAGATCATATAATTCTATTTAATAAAAAAATAAGGGGAAAGGTGTCAAAAAATCATTAAAAATTGGATTACGTGCTCTATGGATGGCCTGAAATGAAAAATGGATGTCAGATTCGTTTTCAGCACCCCAAAATCATGTAAATACCACGTCATGCGACAAGCATTTATCAACACCTTTTTTGCTTACCCAGCCTCTGTATGAAGTCGCCCCACTGTGCAATGTTGACATCTCTCTTGCCTCCTTCCGTTGCTCCACTATTATTTATTTATTCATTTATTTATTTAATGTGATTTAAATGATAAATGTATGGTTAGATGATGTGCGGTCAGAATCATAAAAGGTATTTTTAAAACTTTTGAATATTTTTTTCTTTTGAACATAAACGATGGTTCTATAAAATTCGAAAAAGTTTTCCGAAACAGAGAAGGTACGAATACAGGCAGTCATTGATTCGTTGCACCAAAATGCAGTATGATGAATTTTTTTTTTTTATTAATTTAAGACACTTTACATTATAAATGCATTCGTGTCTGTCAGTAGTATGATGAAGGTTTCGTTGCAACAACATTCTAGTCGCCAGTCGACATCCAACAAGTTTAAAAATCCGACTCAAACTTTTTATACAGGAAAGCAGTCGCTATAACACGACGCACGTCTTCCGCATCATACAAAAAACACACCTGAATTTCTTCGAGAAATACCGTGGAATGGGGTGAAATTGATCAGTGGGGTGAAATTGATCACCTGAAAATTCGTGACAAAAAATACTAATCAAAAGATATTGCTCTTACAACACTTGGCAATGTTAACGTGTCCTTAAACGCAACTTTTTCATGATTCACATACCTGTCAAAGTTCACCCTTGCATGCCCGGTGCAACTTTTCATACTTTCTAAAAATTCTTCTAACTCAGTCAAAACTCAATCAAATTTGATCGAACAAGTTTCTAATTAACAAAATAAGTACTGAATTTATTTAAAGTAATCTTAGTTGAGGGTTAATTACGTTAAATTTGAAGAAGTGAGTAAAGTTTGATAAAAGCTCAAAAAATGCAATTTTCAACAATGATCATTCCATATCATTAAAGTAATACTGATGAATTCGCAGGAAACCACAAAGATTTTAGTTTCAGAGCTAGTTTTTGAGCTTTTGCAACAAACCGAATTGAAATCGGTCTAACGACGATCAAATAAAAGCAAATTTAGCAACAAGCAGCTCGTGAACCAAAATAAATAAATTTTACCCTGAAATATCGTTATTTTCGTTTCCAAACTAGCTGTAAATAATTATTTTCAGTACAGATATCATCATTTATCTTTAGCATATCGAAAAAAGCACATAGCCAAAAGAATGAATGGATTTCAATGGTGATCAATTTCACCCCAATTTAGTATCTCATAGTACCTTATAGAATTATCGAATTTGTTTCATGAAGTAAACGATAGAAACTTCACCAATGGTTTACTGGAGCACATACCAGTACTTGTTTTAAAATTATACTATTTCGGGAAAAATGTACCTACATGTAGCTAGTTAATTGGAAATTGTTGTAAAAATTTATCAATTTCACCCCGTTCCATGGTACCAATTCTGAAATGCAAAATGGTCTAAAGAGGGGTTCAGTGATGAAAAAGTTCGTTCTTGACAATTCCGATGTTTCAGGAGACGAGAGAACATCGCAACGAAGGCAACGTTATTGTTTGGACAGGCAGTAATAACACTCGAAAAACTCCAATATGATTTATATAAAGCAGAATGAATTCCGAGAAGTACTGGGTATGGCTAAAGGAAGCTTTGATTTCTTTCACGGACAAAGTTATGAACGAAAATCTTAATTTTTGACATTGTAATGTGTAGCTAGAAAAAAAACACTCATAAAAAAGTTCAGCCTGAAAATGTCAAAATACTCAAACGTTCATAACTTTTTGTTTTGCATTTCAACATTCTACATTCATTAACATCTTCAATGTGTAAAAAACTAGATTCTTGAAAATGATAATTTCAGAGACATTTATTATTTTGTGACACTTTGGAAAATTTTGCACTGAAATTTTTTTTACAGTGATTATATTTTTTCGTGAACCGCAATTTTATTACCTACATCTTTGCTGAAGATGATGTTCAATCAAACCAGCCGTTTTTCGGGTATAGAAATTTTTATCCATCAGTCACCATTTTGGATAGGCCCTTTTGAAACAGCAGTCGCGAGACTACATGAAGAACTGATATCATAAAATGGCCTGTTTATCAAAAGGAACAACTGTGAAAAGTTTCAGCGAAATCGGAAATGACATGCTGAACCAATTTTTTCTACCTATTTTTCATGGAATGTTTCAGAAATAGAAAATGACCATATATTTTAAACTAAAGCAATTAAAATGAGTGTCCCACATCTCAGTACTACATACTACAGTACTCGAGAGTTCACTGTTAATGAAAAAGTGAAAGCATGTCTTCATAGTATTTTTCGTTGCTATGTGATAACATAAAAAATATGAAAACCAGAATAATTCTTAGAATCAATCCATCCAACTCAATCTATGTAGGACAATTTCTTCGTCATTTAGCATTGTGTTGACTCAGTTTGGATTCCTCGTTATACAAAAATGAATTAGATGGATCGAAGCAAGCGTGCAACGCGGGTAGACGCCTTTTTCCTTCCGCATACGCGTTTTAACAGGAAAATAATACCTAAATTCCTTCAAATCAAACCGACTAAATAAGAAAAGTATACACATAAATTCTTCCAGCTATAGTGTGTCAAAATTTGTTGTGAAAATAAGCTAGTGAGCTGTTAAACGTGTTAGTTTAATGAGTGAGTGGAAGCAACATAATTGTGGAAAAGAACGCTTCCGAATTGATGTTCGTAATAGAAATTTAGACGGCGCACAGAGGAGTACCTAGAACAAAAAGTTGGTCAAAATACGAAAAAAGTTTTTCGACGCTTTTTGGTGCCGCTATATTTTTTTCTGCAGCTTAAATAATTGCCTCACAAAATGCCATCACTAGATTAACGTTAGACGGTATGATCATATGCTGGGAGCGCTGTAATCATTGACAAATTTTCAAGCATTTTTTTGAGAGTTGAACCATTTATAGTAACAAGTTGTGCCAGGCGTCAAAAAAATGACAATTGATCAATATTTTGCAGCAAATGGGTTCTTTATGTTCAATGCCAATAAACTGGTTGATAGAAATTCCGAAATTAAAAATTATAACTACTCTTAAGAAGTTTTCGAAATTAGTGTTTTTTTGTATTTTCGAGCTCTTTCAATATTAAAAAAGTTATCAAATCTCGCGGAATTCGATCATATAATCTTCAGGGGAATGGAAGCTATTAGCATCACGAACACATCCTCGCAAATATCTCATCCGGTAACGTCCAGATTGACACTTGCGACCCGTTTAAAGAATGTTGTTTTAGGCAAATTTTGACGTAAAGTGTTCACGCGTACATGAGAAATGAAAAAAAAATAGCAGATTGGTCCCTGCCTCATGCTCTAAACATAGTTTCAGCACTGTAAACATTAAACGCGATTAGTTTAGTGAACAAACTTCAACTAATTTAAGTTAACTTAATATTACCTTGATGCACAGAATCAATAATCCGTGTAATTAACACTCCGCACAAAAGGTGTTCCACGAGGCATCATATAATATGTGAGCTTCAAATTGAAATTCAAAATGAAGATATTTGCCACATCATTTTTCTGGTAAATTCTTCGATTTGTTTCGCTGCCCATTTTGCGAACACTAATTATACGAGCGTATTACTTCATTTGCTCATCTGCTCGCTAACATTAATGAAGACACATAGGCTATGTAAATGTAAACATTAAGTTGTGTGTGTGATATTTGAAGTTACTCTTTGATACAATACTCGAGCTAGCCACTTCCACTTCTCACTTAAATATTTCTCAAAATATTGCCAAAAAGCAGCGAAAATAATTTTGGCCAGGTTTACAATCGAGTTACTCCTCTGTGCGGCGCAAATATGGATTATTTCAAGGCTAAATATTCTTTCTTACATAATTCTATTCTATCTAAGATTTCATCGATGAGAATGCAGATTTATTTACATAACGCGTTAATGTAGTAAATAACATAATTGTTGCGTAATACCTGGTTAGGTAGTAGTTAAGTCAGTAGTTTTGAACATTTGTTAGTAATTGATATGCTTCCAAGATTTTTTAAAGAAAACTGGTGATGTTGAAGCTATTGAGTTAGTAAATATCTATAATTCTAACTAATTGAATCATAATTAGGATTATATGTATTGAGAGCAATACAAGGTAGCTCGCGAGATAGGTGTAATTGGTTCGAGTGAAAAACTATAGAGCAAGATCGCGCCAAATGACCTATGGTTGAATATCGACCGTTTTTGATTTGAATGAAACTTTGCACACGTATTTGGCTTAGCAAACTGAGCATTTTTCACAAATGGAGAGATTTTTTACACCAATGAGTTACATGTTTTATACGAAGCATTGTAGCCCAGAAACCGTTGATTGTGTAGAAAAACTATCTGAGAATAAGTTGTAGGGAATTAAAAATGCACTATAAAAAAAATATACACTGTACCAAAAAAAATTTTTTTGATCAAAAAATATAAAAAATAAACATTAAATTTCAATTTAAAAAAAAAGAGTTGAATTTTTTTTATTTTTTTTTTTCAAAGGAACTTGACGTTAATACGCAACTTTTTAAAAAAGTCCAGGATGAAAAAATGAAAAATAATTTTTTTATGGTAGATTAATTTTTTATAAAAATACTTATTTAAACATTTTTCAAAATATTTGTATTTTGATGATTTTAAAAGATGCAGAGAGTCATTTTGAATCAAAAAGCTCTTGGTAGTAAACATTCTAAAGGCATCGGTTTTCGAGTTATTTTAAATTTAAACTCGAAAAATTATTATTATTTCGGAAAATACACGTTTTTCTTAATTTGTCCATGGTTGACCAGCAAAAACCATACGTTTATTGGAATGCTTGATCAAAAATGTACAATTCATTCTTTGACAACAAAACGATTGGATAAATAACTCAAGCGCTAAACCTTAGCCTACCTACACGTTCCCCCTTGCCGAATGTTTTATGAAAAACCTAAATTAATCCACCTAGCGGTCAGACCAAGCCTTTCTCATTCGTACTTATTATTCGTTAAAATAGATTTACACGACACACTTCATTTCAGAAAAAATACCCCTTGATAATATTTGCTGGATTTATTTATCACTCTAAAATAACAAATCATTGGTAGCAGTGAAACCATACCGAACATTTAAAACATAATCTTCAAACATATATGTATGAACATACATTAACACATGCGAATAACATGAAATAAATATGTTTCAAATATATGACGCGAAATTTATTTTTGATCGTGGTATAATCGAAACGTCACTGTACTCATATATAGGTTGGACTCGATTATATGTAGGCTCGATATATTATTCGTTAAAACAAAATTTTTGATTCGATTGTTTATGGTAAGATTTTTTTTCTATATCGAATATGACTTGCTTTTCTCAACTTTTGAACCACGTGTATAATCACAATAATTCGTCAGTTAACCCTTAACTAGTCCGTTTATCTGAAATCAGTATTGTTCAAATCGGTTGTGTAGTTTCTTAGATAATGAAGTTTCGTGATTTTCACATTTTGATTCATTACAGACGAAGTTAAAGTCCGATTACAGTAAAATTTAATAGAGTGTTATAAGGAAGTTATACCTTCCATTTGACACTAATTTTGTGAAAATCGGTTCAACATTCTCTGAGAAAAGTGAGTGAGTTTGGGTAGTCTTCGAAAATTATTTTTTCTTTTCATAGCTGGATTTCACATTTTTAAACACAACAGGCAAAGTAATAGTCCGATTGCAGGAAATATCAATAGGGTATCATGGGGCAACTGTACCTTCCATATGACACTGATTTTATGAAAATCGGTCCAACTATCTCTAAGAAACATGAGTGAGATTCAATAGTCTTCAGAACACGCTTCTGTCCATAGCTTTTGAACTACAAGTCCAATCTATATAAAATTCAAAAGTTAAGGGCTTTTTAGGAAGCCCGTTTATTTTAAACCAATTTTGTTCAAAGCGGTTGTGTAGTTTCTGAGATACTGAAGTTTCATAATTTTTACATTTTGATACATAATAGATAAGATTATAATATTATTAGTTTCATGAAAATCGGACTAGCCATCTCTGAGCAAATCGAGTGAGATTGGAAGAGCGTTACATACATACATGCACACACACACCTATACACACACACACCCTCACAGAAAATGCTAAGCTCGTCGAACTATGTCGATTGATATACAGCATTCGATCCTTTGGAGCACTTTTATACGTTTGGTTTTTGCAGTGATTGCTATACCTTTCTAGAAGAAAGACAAAAATCAATAGAGTCTTATGGCGCAACTAGACCTTCCATATGATTTTATGAAAATTGGTTCAACCATCTCTGAGAAATATGAGTAAGACTAAATAGTCTCCAGAACACATCTCTTTCCATAACTTTTAAACCACATGTCCAATCTTTATAAAATTCGAATGTTAAGGGTTTTTTTAGGTGGCCCGTTAATTTAGACCCAATTTCGTTAAAATCGGTTGTGTAGTTCCTGAGATAATGAACTTTCGTTATTTCCACTTTTTGATACATAACATATAAACTAAAAAGCCGATTACAATATAATTCAATAGGGTTTCATGGGACAACTAGACCTTTCATTTAAAATTTTTTTTGAAAATCGGTCCAGTTATCTCAGAGCAAATCGAGTGAGGTTGAAAATTTGCACATACACACACACACATACAGAAAATGCTAAGCTCATTGAGTTGAGTTGAGTTGGGTGATATATGCCATTCGACCGTTTGGAGCACTTGTATACCTTCGGTTCTGCCAGAGGTAGTTATACCTTCCTTGAAGAAAGCAAGAATTCGTGAATGATATAAACTCATCGGAAAACGTTTATATTTATAACCTCTGGACCACATGTTTATTCATTGTAAAAATCATCGATGGTTCTGAAGACAGCATGTTCATTTGATACCTGTTTTGTTCCAATCGGTTGTGTAGTTTCTGAGATAATGAAGTTTCGTGATTTTCACATTTCGTTACATAAAAGACAACGTTACAGTCTGATTATAATAAAACTCAATAGGGTCTTATCAGGCAACTAGACCTTTCATTTGCAACTTATTTCGTAAAAATCGGTCCAGCCATCTAAGAGAAAAGTGTGTGAGTTCAAGTAGTCTCAGAATAATGTTGCTTTTCTTAGCCTGATTTCACATTATTATATATAACGAACAAAGTTAAAGTCCAATTACAATAAAATTCAATAGAGTCTTATGGGGCAATAAGACCTTCCATATGACACTAATTTTGTGAAAATCGGTCCAGCCATCTGTGAGAAAAGTGAGTGAGATTAAACAGTCTTTGAAACACGTTTCTTTGCATAACTTTTGAACTACATGTCCAAACACTGAAAAAGTAATTTTAAAATGGTCCAAAAACAAGCTCGTTCTTTTGATATCAATTTTGTTCAAATCGGTTGTGTAGTTACTGAGATATTGAAGTTTTGTGATTTTCACATTTTGATACATAACCTCGAAACTAAAAATCCGATTACGATAAAATTCAATAGGGTTCTATGGGGCAATTGGACCTTTCATTTGCAATTAGTTTGATGAAAATCGGTCCAGCCATCTCTGAGAAAATCGAGTGAGATTGGGAGACCGTTATATACATACACACACACACATACACACACACACACACACACACACACACACACACACACACACACATACAGAAAATGCTCAGCTCGTCGAACTAAGTCGATTGATATACGAGATTCGACCCTCTGAAGCACTTTTATACCTTTGGTTTTTCCAGTGATTGCTATACCTTTCTAGGAGAAAGGCAAAAATATGTTTGTCGTGCAACACTACCTACTTGTTTACTAATAATAACTGTTTGTAAAGTACGCAACCAATAACTACTGGGTTACCTATAATATCTGTTTCCGTATATAAATACGATTGCACTACTCCAGATGTGTTAGTAACAGTTTGCATTTTGTGAAGATGAATAAAGTGAAAATGGAATACACCAAGCCCAAATGCTGTAAACCCTTTCATGATCATCGGTGCTCATCAAGCTTACGCAAATTAAACGAAAACGTTATTGTAAAATTAAAAATCAAGCTCATTTTAATACATTTTTATCAATTTGTGATTCGTGTAGTTATTGGAATGATAGTCAAGTCACCATTCATCCCTTCGTTGTTTACTATTCAGAATCTGGAACACTTAAGACTATCAGCTTCATCATAATATCGGAAGTACTCCATCATGATACTGTTGCGGCTCAGGTGTTCATTGCCAAATTAATGAGTTTTTTGAAAACAACAATAGAGTTGAAAAAAGCGATGGAGCTGCCTCACAATATAAAAATAGTAAAAACTTTGCAAGTCTTTGCAAGTTCAAAACAAAATATAACGTCGATGCAGAGTGGCATTTTTTTGCGACTTCTCATGGTAAAGGCCCATGCGATGCAATTGGTGGCATATTAAAACGAATGGCAGGAAATGCAAGTTTAGCTAAAGAACATGAACATCCCATTACAAGCGCAAAAGAATTGTATGATTGGTCTAATCAGAAAAGTAATAAAAATTCATCAAAAATGTCATTTAGTTGGGCCTCATATGAAGAATATGAACAAGGAGTAACAGAATGGAGCAATATTTCCAAAAAATCTATAATAATAGCTGCCACACAGAAGTATTACTCTTTTGTTCCGATTTCAGAAAATAAGATACAAACGAAGCTGTTTTCAAAAGATGACGAATCATTTACTTATGATGTATATAAAATATAAGGTGAAACTAGTTCTGTAAAGTATCTATGTCATAAAAAAATATGTTCCTAAGATAATAAAACTCGAAAATAATTATTTGATTCTTATATATATTTATATCTCTTAGAACATTTAACTATTTTCTTGAGAACCGTTCGCTTAATCGTTTTGTTGTCAAAGAATGAATTGTATATTTTTGATCAAGCATTCCAATGAACGTATGGTTTTTGCTGGATAACCATGGACAAATTAAGAAAAACGTGTATATTCCTAAATAATTATAATTTTTCGAGCTTAAATTAGAAATAACTCGAAAACCAATGCCTTTAGAATATTTACTACCAAGAGCTTTTAGTTAAAAATGACTCTCTGCATCTTTTAAAATCATCAGAATACAAATATTTTGAAAAATGCTGGAATTAGAATTTTTATAAAAAAATTAATCTACAATAAAAAAAATATTTTTATCCATCCTGGACTTTTTTAAAAAAATTGCGTATTAACGTCAAGTTTCTTTGAAGAAAAAAAATAAGAAAAAATCAACTCTTTTTTTTTAATTGAAATTTAATGTTTATTTTTAATATTTTTGGTCAAAAAAATTTTTTTTTTTTACAGATTTTTTATATATTTTTTATGATGCATTTTCGATTTGCTACAACTCATTTTCAGACAGTTTTTCTATACAACCAACGGTTTCTAGGCTACAATGCTTCGAATAAAACCTATGCCAAAAGGCGTACGCCCTTTTAGAATGTAACTCATGGGTGTAAAAAATCTCTCCACCTGTGAAAAATGCTCAGTTTGCTAAGCCAAATACGTGTGCAAAGTTTCATTCAAATCAAAAATGGTCGTTTAAATTTTCGCGTATTTCCAGGTGATTTGAAATGATTTTGCTCTATAGACACTTGGAGGTTATAATTTTTCCAGGTTATATTTTATCCAGTATTTAAGGAATACTTCGCGCATCACAAATCGTGTGTAAGAAAGTTTAGCCCAAGAACAGTCCTGTCCGCACAACAGCCTTCGTGATATTTGAAGTTTAGTTCTGCTTAACGTATAGTATCATGCACTAAAAAGTTACAAGAGCTGTTCATTTTTATATTATTACAAATTTTTTTCTGTGATACTCGTAGAGATGCAGTGGAACCCGCGGTCCCTATACAAAACGAGCATCACCATCCCTTTCCAGCCCAAGTAGTACCGCCTTTTGGTCGTGGCCGTCGTCGTTATTGGTCAGTTGTAAAAGTATTGTGAATCAGTAAAAATTGCACAATGAGAATGTAATGCTAGTCCCAAGAACCATACATCTGGTTTATTTTGCAATTTCCTATCTATGCTATGCTATGCTTGTTATACAAACATGAACTAATCTTATCATGAAAATTATATGAAGAGAATGTTTCAATTTACACTTCCTCTTAAGTCCTACGCAATACAAGTCCTCTTCAATTATAGTTACCGATTTCATACGCCATCGATTTTCAAGTCGCAAAGTGCTAACAAGCTTGTCAACACACTCTCCAGCATAAAATATCAAACTATAAATTCTCCATTACGAGCAAGTTTTTCTTTCGTACCACCTTTGGTTCCCAGCATTTACGCCTACGACATTGGAAAATGAGTTCATATTTATCGCTCGATTTCAAGCTGACGATCCGCAAACAGCCTCGGCAAGGCGAATACCGCTTACGCCAACAAGCTTACCGGCTGGTTTGTAATGTGCAATCCCTTGAGCTGTTGAGAACAAACTGCTTCTTGTTGGAAACTTGAGGGCACAGAATTAGAGCTCGATGTCATACAGTCATCACCGAAAGCACAATCAATTTGCACGCTCCATTAAATGCATCCCGTATCGGAGTGTCGGCTGCTCCAGCTCTGGGAAAACTCGTCAAAGTAGAACTTTTCTTCGCATGGCTATATCCGTTGCTAGTTATCCAGTTGGAAGTAACTGTTGGAATTCACGGCGTAAGTCGATTGAATGTGAAAAAATGTAACTCGATATTTTCAATACTTTTTACCCTTTTACATCCGGCAAAGTGAGCGTTGGAGGAAAATATGGATTTATGACGTTCTACGAATTACGGATTGACCGATATAAGCGCATATTCCTCCGCCGGCATTTATTGAGAACCAAACGGAAACATTTTCTTAAACTTCGACTTCTAGCAGTTGGCTGCGGGAAGTGGTTTGTAAACTGCTCACAAATTGTCGATGCATTGCTGCTGTCGTCGTTACTGCTTCAAAGTCTGCTAAGGAAGCGATCAAACCAACCGAGTACGCGGAGAGAAATGAGCAACTTGAGCTGAATTGATATGAAATTTCAAATACGAATTAATTCTCGTCAGTTGAGTCTACCGGCAGCGAGACTCAACGGAGGATTGCCATTTTCCTGGGTTTGACGCTCGTCTGAAGTTATTAATCTTTGATGTATTTGTTGAATATCGATAGAGGAGAATGGGGGTGATGGAAAGATGGGATGCGCTAACAGTTTCTTTGATGGAGTGGGTTCAATCTACCAAAGTAACTCTTTCATAAGACTAAAACTTTTCATATACACTTCTAAACTATCTTGAATATTTTACTGCAGTTTTTATTTTATACGATAAACAATTCCGAACTGATGTATTGAGTATCGTTAATACTGATTACTTGAAAATGACTGCATCGATGGATACAAACTGGCGAAATAGATCAGATAAATTAAAATCCAACCAAGCACGAAGTGTCAACACTGAACGTGCACTAGACGACGTGCACTTTTCAAATTTAGCTGGAGGGTTTACTCTACGCCGGCAATAAATTCTCGTTTAGCAGCAAGAAGCAACTTAATTTCAAGCAGAGTTTTCCGTAGCTTCCTGCAATGCATATACTTAGGTATATTGAATCAGCCCGAAGCAAAACTCTTCGCACACTTGTACGACCTCTGGCACCGTATCCTGTATCCTCCGTGCTCCGACCCATGTAGTCATTTTAATAGTGCTCTCCAATAAACTGGCTTCTGCTTCGGAACTGTGCTGCTCGACAGAAGACGTGTTTTTTTATGGTGAAGGAGAAAACGTACCCAGACTTTTCATTCTTGAGTATGCTTGGGCGGAAAATTAACGATATCGTTTTTCAATTTCCCTCCTGCGTATCGAGAATATGAGAGCTGACGTTTCGTCAGAGCAGCGTTTGTTCATTTGGTTTTCCGCTCGGTTGAATAGAGCATTGTAATTTGATAAGATATTGGTTGAGCACTGTGATTTTTTTTCATTTCCTTTTTGTATTAGGTACCCAGACCTAGTAATGCATAATTTGATTAAAACAATTGATTTAGATTTGTTCTCATCTTACAAAACGATCAGCTATTATTGATTTTTCCTGTGTATAATGATCAGAAATGGGCAGCGCTATTTTCAGCTCTCTATAAGAAATTTGGCCCGTTACGATTTGAAGCATTCTAATGAGCTTTTTCTGGATCATTATGATAATTCATGCGAACTTGTAAATGATGTGACGAGGATAAAATTTCAAATCACTACCTTTCTTCAAAATATTGCTGATACGCAACATCAAATATTATGTAAACTGATTTAAGCGAAAATGAAAGGTTCATGGAAGGAAAATAATATTGAACACTCGCTACACAAGCTAGAAAGGCTTTGTTTTTCGAGTGAAATTGTGAAAAAGTAAAATATCTCGGGAGTAACATATGACAGATAGTTCCTAATATTTAAATTCATCATGAGATCAGAAAAAATAGAAAATAGCATCGGCGCAACTACGGAGGGGCTAGGGGGGGCTCACGTGTTTAGCCCCTCCTAGAATTTCCCATAGAATGATTGTATTCAATATATATACATTCCATACTACTTATCAGAGCATCAAAATCAACACAAATTGAGATGTCGTCATTCATTGGCTAAGAACTAGTTCCGCACCCAGGATCGATTCTCAACCCTTGCTCTCTTACTCACCTTACCAGTCAGACGAGAGCTGTAGTAACTCGTGCTGTATCAAGAAGTCGCCAGTTTACTCGGTTTTGGGCTGTGTTTCACCAGTTCCCCAGACGTCTCATCACTCGCAAGTCTCTTTCGATCTGGTCGAGCCATCATGCACGCTGCGCCCCTTAATTTCTTGTGCCGGTAGGGTTGCTGAAGAGAAGTGATTTCACATGGTTGTCGTCCGACATTCTTACGATGTGACCGGCCCACCGCAACCTATTGTCTTTCGCCAGGTGTGAAATGGGGTTCTCTCCAAGCAGCGCTTGTAGCTCATGGTTCATGCGCTGTAGCCATTATCCGTCGTCCGCTTGTGCTCCACCGTAGATAGTCACCTTCTGTTCGCCGATAAGCACCTTCTGTTCGAAAATATCAAAAGGACTTCCGTAGAGGACTACCGGTTATCAGGGTTTTGTAGTTTTTTGTATCGAAGTGGTCATGTCCTATCATCATCGTGATTGGTGCGTACGTTTGTAATGTCTGAGAAGAACGGGCCGTCGTTGAGAACGTGGTCATCTTGTTTTGCTGTACGTTGGTCGAGGTAAGAAGGGACTTTGGACAGCTAATCCGCGGGAAACTGCGAAGTTGGTGCATAGCAGGCTGTGCGAGCCGATAACCGGCTTATATTAGTCTATCCTTCCGTTCATGTCCCCAATCGTAATCGTAGAGTTTCTCCAGCTGTGCGTAGAACGCTTCTTTCCCTGCATTAGGTCTTCCTTCGTGAGGGCAGTGCACATTGGGAACAGTGTAGTTGTGGAACCGGCCTTTAATTCTCAACAAACACAACCTGTCGCTGATTACCTGCCGCTTTGGTGGTACTGTGCCTTGCGGCCACAAATCCACTGTACCTTCTCTCCTTTCAGGCAAAGCTCCTGGAGCGCAACGATGTCGAAGTGGCGGGGTTCTAGCTGATCCAGCAGAATCCGGTCGACATCCGGGTCGTTAAGCGATCTACTGTTACATGTACTGAGCTTCTAATCGTCGTCCACATTTCGTCGGCTGGGCCATTGCCGATTGGTTCGTTTTGAATTCTTGATTCTTCGTAGTATGTTTATTTTAGTATGCTGCTTTACTAGAGCTGCGATGCCTAGTCTCGCGACGGAGCTGCCGCCATGGATGTAGCTGGCGAGACACCGCATTTCATAGTTCAACCGTCCGGTCCGAATCAGTAGCTGTTTGAGCCGCCCCTAGCCTGTGGAGTAGACGCGCAGACAAGCTGCTCTCTAAGGAGAACAACTACCCCACCGGTTCACCGGTTTTTCCTTGGTTGCTCGTATCCCAGTCGGTACCACGTGGAGGTAGGAATAGGGCATTATGCCTTGAACCACACTGGGGTCTATTTTAATCTAACTAGTACGGGTGAACTGTTAAAAAGCACTGCCCAGCCGTTCACCAAATCTAGCTCTCCTCAATATCGAATCATTGTTGCTGAAAGAGCTTGGCGTTGACGATGTGTTCAAGATATTCAGTACATCTTCGGAGATTCTATCCCGAAGTGATTTTTTCTGCTTTTACGATACTATTTTAAGCGTCATTAAATAAGCATATTCAAACTATTTTTTCTCTATTTTAAAATGACATACATGAAAACTAGCCCCCCTAGAAATTTTCCTTAGTTGCGCCCATGGAAAATAGTAGAACAACATGGTGAGATAAAATTGATTCGACTCTTGTATGTGATATGAACAAACCTCGAAAAAGTTGAGTTCGTTCTCAAAAATGAAATCAAAATTACAGTGTTGAGGCAAAATTGCTGGGACGCAATTAGAATAGAGAAATATTTTTTATTATAAGCTTGGTATTGGCACAGACTAGAAAAAAGTTATCTCTGTAATCAAAAATCGACTAATGACTATCCACTATATGACTGAAAAATGAATCATCACTAAATAGCAAATTTGCATCGCTATATTTAGTATAAGGGAGTTTTGCTAATTTCCAATTATAGATTAGTTTTCAAAATCTCTCATATCAATTGATGACTGTCTGTTTCGGGAAAAAATAAATAAATCATTCATTCCAACTTTATAGAGAATTGGAATAACCTGAAATTGGGTCGTATGTTGGTTAAATCTTCAATTTTTTTTTATCTTTTAGCATTTTTTCTCATTGGAAACTGTTCATGAAAACCATTTTTTTTTTCTGTTGGGTACATTTTTCACTGCGACCACAGATTTGACCATTGTGGCGGGCCCCGATTTAATATGAGCCCCATCAGGGTGTCGTACCACTATTAGGCTCAATAGTTTTCGCTTGCTGAATATAGACATCGTTCCAATAAGGTATTATTGAACTAATAAAGTTCACTGCCTTATTGGAGAAGTCATCCAAATATCTAATGGTTTTATGAAGTATTTATCAAAGAATAGCTTCCTCTTTTGAAAGAGTGCTTCGCAGTCGCATAGTAAATGTTCCGAGGTTTCTCTATCTAGATTTCTAAAGCGACTGGTAGGGTAACGGGGGTATTTTGGCCAGATTTGGGAAGTGTTCGCACAGTTCATTAAAAACAAACACAATTTTTCAACATAAATACCTACTCTATTATACCATTGTTAAAAGCTAAGTGTCTATTTTAATATACACCGTTCAACAATGCAATATATTGAAAAATATCCTAGAAATATCAAAATTTCTACGAAGTACTAAAAACATATTTTGGTTCACCAAATTTTTACTTTGGACCACCTTTATATCTACAGACGAGTATGGAAATAGTTCGGACTAATTATATTTAAGATTATCATCGGTATTTTGAGAGCAAAAATAATGGGATTGAGGAGAATATCCTTCTGCTGTGAATTTCTGTAAATTTTAGGCATCTAAAAATGAAATGATTTGGCTTATAGCGGTTTGACAGGCATTGTCAACCAATTTCATATCGTTAAATGTGATAAATTAAAAAGTAATTACCTGTAAATTGTCACAAGCTGCTTCTTTGTTCATGTGCAACGGCTGAACGGTAATCAAAGAGATGTCAAAACTTGGTATGGCCAAAATATGTTTGCTTTAGAAAGAGGCAAACATATTTCGGCCACGCGTTTAACCACTTTATCAACTTTTTCCAACATGTTAGAGTATACAAATTGTTTCTGTGACATTTTATTGATGTTACTACAACAAAAAATTGTTTCAAAAGCACACATACTTGTTACAATAGCTTCCGGACGTTGACTTGTATATTACCACTTCCTCTCAACTTTGGGTTGACTCAGCCATGACTTTGAATATGTATGAACCAATTCCAAAATAACACTACCTAGAGCCAGTTTTTCGCAGACAATTATAGTGTAGTATGATTCTTAGGTGTGTTATTCAATGTTGCATGCATAGTTTTCTAATATTCATTGTATTTATCAGATAAATTGCGTAAAATGTTACCGGGTGGGCCAAAATATGCATGTGGGCCAAAATACCCCCGTTACCCTATCATCTTGTTATTTACCTATATGTTTAAAGTAATGTTTACTTGGGCAGTGGCCCGCTACAAGGCCACTAAAGGTACATAAGTCCTTTTTCGAGATACTGAGCAATCGTTGGCAGGGCCGTACTTAGGCGCTGGGGAGCCCGGGGCAAATTTGTTTGTGAGGCCCTCTTTTCTTAAAACATTTAGAGGTATCGTTCTGGCAGGTGACGAGCAAAAAAAAGATAGCCCCAGGACTAGGGGGGCCCTTTGAATCGGTAGGCTCGGGGCATTTGCCTCCTTCGCCCCCACTCAAATCCGGGCCTGATCGTTGGGTTACTGTTTTGACGTAGAGCTACGTTTTTCTTTAGCCTACCACATAGGGATGCAAATAGGAAATCTATTAAAGAAAAGGGGACGAAATTTGTCCCTTTTTAAACGCTTTTAAATCGGTTTGTTTCCAACCGATGTCCTTCATTCTTGCAGCAATTGATTGAAAAATTATACATGCATCAACCCAAATGCAGTAAAATGTTGATTGATTATGCAAACTATTGAGCTATTGAAAATTGTCAAGCCTTGTTGAAACGAAAATAACGTTCCTAATTGGTCGTTTGCTGCCTTTCCCTAAAAAGGTCGACAGAATAGTACACCTAGTTACGAGAGCATAGCCGGTTGCGCCAGTAAACAAATCACATCACATATCTAAGCAGCAGTGTGGTAGTACCAAACTTCTGGATTTGCCAGGTAAGGGCTTCGGCCTTCTTCCCGCGATGAAGTTTTGCCTTATTTTGGCAACAACACATTCTGAGCTGGATTATAGCAATCACAATCTGTCGCGGCCGTTTAATTTACTGAATGCGTAAACAGCTTTTACAGATGTTGAACAACGAAATGCCTTTCTCAAGGCAATAGACAAGTAATTGAAGGTTGACATTTTTTTGGCAATAACACAAGCATTCTGTGCTGGATCCTAGCAATCATATTCTGTCGCGGTGATCTAATTTACTCTATTTATCAACCTAATTCTCTCACTGTTGGGGCAGCACAAATGCAGCGATCAGCATAACAGCATCAGCATAACATTTTGAACAACAAACAGCCCTGTCAGAACGCCTCAACAAAGGTGATTATTTATCGGCAGAGCTGCATGCCACCACGGGTCGACGTGTGGCGATCGTCGAGGGCGCACAATACAGGTGTGACCACTGACAGTACCGAACAGTCCCGGACCAGCAGCGGGAGGTCGCCTAGGGGTGGTGAGCGTCGGACCAGGGACAGTCGACTCCTCGCAAAAGCCACAATCACCTGGAAGCACCTCTGACGGAGCGAATAGAGCCGCTCCCAACACCCAAAAGCACTTACCCGCCCATCGGGACTGATGCCAGTAAGGTCCCGATTATGGCAACTGGCAGTGTAGTGAACGGATATGAGCTGGATTTCGGAATGGTACCGCATCCTCGGGCTGGCACCTGCATCGAGCTCCCTTAGTAAAGTCGTGTGACAACGGCTTGAAATGGCGAGGTGGTACCCGGTGCAGGGGGTCTCCGTCCCAAAAAACCTGGCAGGCCTTCCAGTACGTTCCGAGTCTATTGCCTGGTGGGAATCAGGCAGGAGTAGGATCAGATGGTTGTTCCTGACTTGGGCCGGTCGGTGGAGTCATAGTTGCCCATAAGGCGCTATGACTGCTTACCTTAGCCATGACCTCACTGCTTCGGCATAGACCACCATGGGACCACATAGGCGACTACTCCACCATGGACAAGGATAGCGGCTGGAAGGGGGACCCATTTAACATCAAGATGAACACATTCAAAACGAAAGAGACGAGTGCGGAGGGATTACAAAATCCCTACGCAAGAGGTGGCATCCAGCGGTCTCCGCAGAAGAAGGCGGAGACGGATGCGGCGAAGTCTGGAGGTTGAAAAACGGCGAATCCGTCGGTGTCCACACCAGACATCTCGGTAGACGGTCCCTTGCTAGTCAAGGCCGTCGAAGGGTGTATGGACACGCGGCCAAGAGTGGCGGCGCTGTCTGAACAACTCGATGCCATAATCGAGTTCTTGGCGAACAGGCGAAACATCGCTGGCGACCTGAAGCAGAGCCTCCTCCTGCTTCGGAGCACCATTGATGAAGCCAGAAAGGAGCACGAAGAACTCGTAGCTCGGGTGAAAGCGGCCGAGAAAGCGGCCGAGAAAGCGGCCAGGAACGGGAGGGCGACTGCATCTAAAGATGGGCAGACAGACGCCCCCTCGTTCGCGTCGGTCTGCTCCACGGGGCAGGTCGCTAAGCGAACGAGGCAGTCCCCGGGGGAAACGGCCCCCGGGAACACCAAGAAACGATTGGTCGTGCTACTCCCACGGGAACACACGCCAACCGGTTCAAGGTCCACCGCGGAAAAGGCACAGGTGGAGGCTACGGGCAACCCTTGGACTACCGTAGAGGGTAGGAAGCGTCGGGAAGGTGCGACACGACATGATGGCGGAGCGGCCAGAGGACCAAAAAAGGTCAAAAAGGCGCGGAGTAGGGGTGATGCCCTCATACTCAAGACGGATGGGTCGAAGTACTCAGAAGTCTTGAAGAAGATGAGGGGGGAAACCCAGCTCAAGGATCTGGGGGCGGATGTGCGGAGTATCCGCCGATCTCGCACTGGCGAGATGATACTTGAGCTCCGGAAGGACGCCAAGAACAAGGGGGCTACCTACAAAACGGTAGCTGAAAAGGTCCTAGGGAAGGAGGTGCAAGTGCGGGCACTCACCTCAGAAGTGACTCTACAGCTTAAAAACCTGGACGAAATCACTGAGGGGTGCGACATTGCACAAGCCCTAAAAGCGAAGTGCGGGGTGGAGGTGGCTAAGGAGTCAATCCGCCTCCGCAAAGGTCCGGCGGGGACCCAGATAGCTACCTTCCGACTACCGTCGGCGGACGCTAACCTGGCCCTGAAAGAGGGCAAGTTGAAGGTCGGCTGGTCTGTATGTCCTCTGGGCATACTACAGCAACCAGACATTTACTTCCGGTGCTTCGAGGGCGGACATAAGTCCTGGACCTGCAAGGGGCCCGATAGGAGCCAGCTGTGCAGGTGATGTGGAGGTGCAGGCCATAAAGCAAAGGACTGTGGGGAGTCTCCCAAGTGCATGGTATGTTCCGGGAAACGGGACGCCAAACACTTTATGGGAGGCCCCAGGTGCCCAGCCGGTAAGCCGGCTGCGAAACCACGGGCGTAAGGGTGACGCAACTGAACCTGAACCATTGCTTCGCGGCTCAGCAGCTGCTACACCAAGCAGCCACTGAGTCGTTGTCGGACATCGCCGTCATATCGGATCCCTACCGCATCCCTCCCGGAAACGGTAACTGGGTTGCGGATAAGTCCAGATTGGCGGCCATATGTACGACGAGCAAGTTCCCGGTTCAGGAGGTTGTCTCAACCTCAGAAGAAGGGTACGTAGTTGCTAAGGTGAACGGAGTGTTCTACTGCAGTTGCTATGCTCCGCCACGTTGGTCTACCGAAAGGTTCACCCAGATGGTCGACCTCCTATCCATGGAGCTAACGGGCCTAACGCCGTTGGTGGTGGCGGGCGACTTCAACGCTTGGGCTGTTGAGTGGGGAAGTCGCTTCACGAACCAGAGGGGCCAGATCCTGTTGGGGGCTTTTGCAAAGCTCAACCTAGATCTGGCCAACGTTGGGAACAAAAGTACATTTAGCAGAAATGGTGCGGAGTCGATCATCGACGTGACGTTCTCCAGCCCAGGACTGATCAAGAACTGGAGGGTAGACGATGGCTACACTAATAGCGACCACCAGGCGGTCTGTTTTAGTGTAAACAACAACGAGAGGCGGCAAGCGACGGGTAGAGCCAACACTCCGACCGTTCGCGGGTGGAAGACATCGCACTTTGATGCCGAGGTATTCGAAGAGGCAATGAGAAGGGAGCGCGAGGGGGGCAGTTGGCTCCGCCCGACTGCTGACCAACTAGTTGCTATGCTATCGCGGGCGTCTGACGCCACCATGCCTAGGACTCGCCAACCTAGGAATGGAAAGCCACCGGTTTACTGGTGGACGGACGCGATAGCCGACCTTCGCAGTGCGTGCCTCCGTGCAAGACGGAGGATGCAGCGTGCGTGAAACGAAGAAGAGAGGACAGAGCGCCGCGCAGCATTCAGTTCGGCAAGATCGATGCTAAAGAGTGCGATAAAGACCAGCAAGAGGGCCTGCTTCGATAGGCTATGTGCGAGTGCCAATACAAATCCGTGGGGTGACAGGATCGTAATGGCCAAGACTAAAGGCGCGCTGGCGCCTGCAGAGCGATCACCAGCGATGCTGGAGCGTATCATCGAGGGACTCTTTCCACGCCACGAGCCAAGTTCTTGGCCTCCGGTGGTCGAGTCTCACGTCCGACGTTCCAGTATCTCAGACATAGACCAGAGATGGTCGGCCAACCTGCCGAGCATCCAATCCGTGAGCGACGACAGCCGTGTCGAGGCAGGGGAGAAGGCAAGGGTTACGAATGAGGAACTCATCGTGATCGCCAAATCCCTAAAGGTGAGCAAGGCACCGGGACCGGATGGTATCCCTAACCTGGCGATCAGGCTGGCGATAAAAACGGCCCCCGGGCTGTTCAGGGCAGTCATGCAGAGGTGCCTGGATGACTGTCTCTTCCCGGACAGGTGGAAGCGGCAGAGACTGGTCTTATTGCCGAAGGCTGGGAAACCGCCTGGGGACCCATCGGCATATAGGCCTATCTGCCTGCTGGACTCCGCGGGCAAGGTGCTTGAGAGGATCATCCTCAACAGACTGGTGAGGTACACGGAGGGGTACACGGTCTGGCAAGTAACCAGTTCGGCTTCCGGAAGGGCAGGTCCACGCTGGACGCAATCTCTTCCGTCATCAAGACGGCGGAGGTAGCAATCCAGCGCAAGAGAAGGGGAATACGCTACTGCGCAATCGTCACGCTCGACGTGAAGAATGCGTTCAATAGTGCCAGTTGGGACTCCATAGCGCTCGCGCTCAGGAGCATCCATGTACCGGTGTCGCTGTACAAGATTCTGGAAAATTATTTCCAGAATCGAATACTTGTTTACGACACGGAGAAGGTCAGAAGTGCGTCCCAATTACCGCAGGAGTTCCGCAAGGTTCTATCCTGGGCCCGGTGTTGTGGAATGTCATGTATGACGGAGTGTTGAAACTCAAGTTCCCTGTAGGGGTTGTGATCGTCGGCTTTGCAGACGACATAACGCTGGAGGTTTACGGCGAGTCTATCGAGGAGGTCGAGTTGACGGCCGCGCACTGTATACGCAAGATCGAGGACTGGATGCGCTCCAGGAAACTGGAGCTCGCGCATCATAAGACGGAGGTCACGGTTGTGAACAACCGTAAATCGGAGCAACAGGCGGTGGTCAGAGTCGGAGACTGCACCATCACCTCGAAGCGATCCCTGAAGCTCTTGGGGGTTATGGTGGACGACAAGCTCACGTTCGGGAGTCACGTCGACAATGCCTGTAAGAGGGCCTCATCGGCTATTGCAGCACTATCTCGTATGATGTCCAATAGCTCAGCGGTTTATGGCAGCAAGCGAAGACTTCTTGCCAGCGTGGTTTCGTCCATACTTAGGTATGGTGGGCCAGTGTGGTCCAGAGCGCTAGGTACTAACAGTTACCGTGGTAAACTGGAAAGTACCTACGGGCTCATGTGCCTGAGAGTTGCGAGTGCGTATCGTACGGTGTCATACGATGCAATCTGTGTCTTGTCCGGCATGATGCATATCAGCATCGCCATCAAGGAGGACAGAGAGTGTTTCGACCAACGTGACACAAGGGGCATACGAGGTACCAGAAGGTCATTCTCGATGCTCCGCTGGCAGCGGGAATGGTCCAACTCCTCAAAGGGCAGATGGACACACCGACTTATACCGGAGATATCCGGCTGGGTCGGAAGACGACATGGTGAAGTGAACTTCCACCTGACACAAATCCTGTCAGGCCATGGTTGTTTCAGGCAATATCTGCACAGGTTCGGACACGCGGTGTCCCCCATGTGTCCCGAGTGCGTGGAGGAGGAGGAGACTGCTGAGCATGTCTTCTTCGTATGCCCCCGTTTCGTAAGAGCGAGGAGCAACATGATGGCTGTGAGCAGGCCTGGCACTACTCCGGACAATCTAGTCCGGAAGATGTGCGACGACCCGGACATCTGGAACGCGGTCTGTGCGGCCGCCTCTCAGATTGTTCTGGAGCTGCAACGTGTGTGGCGGGTCAACCACCAACACGCCAGTGGTAGCTAATTACCAGTCTCCAGGTAGTTAGCTAGGAGGTTATAAGAGTAAAGAGGGTGCATCACGCACAAAAGCCACTCCCCGACGTAATACTTAACCGTCGTTCCGGGAAGACCAGGGCTGGAGACTGGAGGGGTTTTAGTGGGTCGAGATAGGGATCAGTAGGTGCCTGGGCGAGTGTAACTACCCCAGCATCTCTCCCCTAGTCTCATCCCCACACCCTGAGTTCTCTTCTCGGGTGAAGTTGGTTTTTGAAGTTTGAAGTTGAAGTTGGTTCAATCAATCAGCATGAACAAAATTTCGTCGTCTTCTAGCTGCTCAGTTGCAACATGATGCAACACGCAACAGCGAGCAAACGAAATCGCTTAATGTTACAAGCCACAATACGATACGGGTTAATATCGTTGCGTGCGTGAGAGCACCATTGGTGTTTTTCCGCTGGATGCAAAAATTAAATGCGAATTGGGAATTGTTCGTCTAAAGAACATTAGAGAATGGAGAAACTTAGAAATCAGGCGTGGTCTTTATTCCCCTACAGATTTTGAACAGCAAACTGTGCCTTTCTTAAGGCAAAAAAAAACAAATGATTGAAGAATAATCGTATTTTTGAAAGATCTCGAGCGCCAGATTTCAACAGAAATTTCTGTCTGTTCTTTCATTCATATCGTATTTTTTTATGTGCGAATTAGAAGCCTATAGCACTGCAATTGCAAAAAAAAATGAATATAAAGCGTCACTGCATGTTTGTTATTTTTTTCACTGTTATTCTCATTCATGTTAGGCTAGCAACATTTAATACAGTAGTAATAAAACCTTTTCTAACTTTATGGCTGTTGTAGTTCAAGGTAAAGCGCTCGCTTGGCATGTGAAAAGTATGGGGATATAGATTGACTACAGGGCCTGTCACCCTGTTGTTTAACCTGGAGCCATCTGTGTAGAAAACTTTTGAACCTGGTTGAATACTAGGCCCTCCGTATTCCCATTCAGGGTGACTTGGCTCAGTCACTTGGAATAGTCGTTCAAAGTTGTACTGCCTATCCATCCAGTCTTCCTTAGTTAACAGCGCGTTGATTTTGAAGTTTTTAAGTATGTTGAGGTGTCCCCTAAGATCTCCTTTGAGATTTTTTTTTGTTCTTTGTAGCCTTAGAACGTTTTTCCCCTTCTAATTGTACAAATAAATGCAATGGAAGTAAGCTTAACATAGCATCTGGTGCCTTCGAAGAAGTACTTCGAATTGCTCCCGTGATGGAATTTGTGGCAAGTCTTTGTAACTTTTCCAGTTTCTTCCGAGCATACCCGAAATGGGCCTTTGTTACCAAAGGTTTTTTTTGACTGATCCATAAGGCACTTGTAGCTTTACTCATTACTTTTCCCATGTGTGTTCCAATTTAATTTGCTGTCTAGAGTTATTTCTAAGTAGTTGACTTCTTGAGAAAGTTCTAATTTTATTCTATTAGGGCATAAATAAGGAATTTTAATTTTTTTCCTGCGTGTCAACATAATAACGACGGTTTTCTTTGGATTTATCGATAGTCCCTCTTCTTTGTAATTATGAAAACCGTACCCAAATTAAGTTTTTTTTGCCGATTTTGGATCTGTTTTCCCGTTTTTCATTGTGCCATTTGAATAAATGGGTCTCCACAGCACGGAAACGCAACAAATAATCTTTTGCATTCCTTCAAAGGTAAGCTTGGATGTGTGTAATTTATTTTTGCTCTTTCGTTTTTTTATTCGATTATAATTTTGTATTTGTATTCTCTTATTATTTTGTATTTTTATTCTCTGCGTAGCTTCCTGAGTTCACAAATAGGGAAAACCAGCAGCTATTCAGCTTTTTAACTAGGAGAAGGGTTTTCACTGTGGTGAAACAGCACAAGGGTGGCTCTCATGGCCGAAAGAAATTAACACTGTTGAAAACCAGAGCTGCAGGTCCAAATCACTTGTGAATTTTGCGATGAATGGACCGTGACCATCTCACAAGAATAAAAGATCGGATAATGCTGCATCAAGAAGGCAGCCAACTCTGATTAGATACTTTGTTGAAAGCTAAGCCAATCACAAAAAGGCGAAAATATAGCGAACGGATTGAATGCATGGTAGGACTCTTGGCTCGTGAAATGCAGAATGTCGGCGTGAGCTTGGCAGCCCAAAAGCGAAGAACGTCACGATAGAGGAGATGGGAGGCTGGATAGGGTCCACAGATAACGCCCACGTAGACATAAAGATAGGCTTCGGAGATTCTTACGCCCAGATCGGGAGAGAGAACTTCTTCCTCCTGTCATTGGAATTGATAGGCTTCATTCCGTTCCCGACTTTCGCTGCTGCTAGAGAAATGTCAGAAATATCCGCAAAACCCAAGAAGGATCTTTAGCTTCATGATAAACCTCGTAAGCTACTTCAGACATCGAGTCGGATCACAAACTGCAATTTGGCGAAATGATAACAATCTGTATTATTATTGTTGAATACCACTAAAATTCATAATATTTTGACACTTTAATAGTTCAATAGGTTTATCGTGAGTTTAAGGTACATTCAATATAAACATTTAGTTTATAATCTCTTTCTTCATAGCATGTTCACGAACGTTCTTCAATGCAGTTATGTATTCAAAGTCAATTTGATTTTGTTCTGTCCATTCCACACCATAATTAATGTTACAGAAACTGTGGAACTGCAAGATTCACTAGCCCAAAAACCCAAATACATTGGATTCATTTGCGTTGCGTTGACGTTAGTTCAACGGAAAATGTATGGGCTAACTGTCGAATTGCCTTAAACCCAGCCGCAACGTATCAATTGTGCTTGGGCCTTAATTGACACCATTGCCACTGATTTCAATCGGCGATCCACTGATAGCAGCATTGCCAACATCATCTGATGATTCGTCACTTGATTTTTCTACTCCTAAAACTACTCTCACGATTCCGCAATCCGTCAATCTCTTTTTGCAGAGCCCTTCCTCTTCATATTCTACTGGAATATCTCCTGTTTCACAATCTGATATTCCAAGCCATTTAATCAAAGGAAAGTCATCTTTGTCAACAAATCGATCGCCTTCAATGACCCTTGGGGACTCTTGGGTTCCTTCCAAGACCCTCTGATACATTCATCACCCACAGCTTGCTGAGATTCGTACAACCAAAACATGACATCCTCTATGTTTACTTTGTTCATAACTACGGCAACGTCTGGACCTAAATATCAGAAGAAATTTCGTGCAATAATGAAAAAAAAACTTAAGTTCACGATCAATTGACCTTTGGTCATGGTGCATAGTTCCCCTTTTTTATCCTATCCAGGAAAACAAGCAATTGAATTGAGTTCATAAAACTATACACATGCACTAAGAATACTAGTAACAAGTGATGATTATGTTTCAAATTAAATTTCTACAAATGGAAGTACATTATTCTCCACTTAGATTTTTTTTTTTGAAAAAGCGTAACAAAAACGAAAAAAGCGTGAGAAAATCAAGCTTGAATTTGGCGAGTATTGATGAAAACGACTGTTCACAAAATCGAGAAAGCACTGTGGTAGGTGCGAAATTCTGTCGTGTCACGAGTCCAGAAGAGAGAGATAGAGGGAGCAAGGGAGAGAAAGGAGAGAGAGACAACAGGGAAAAAAAAGACAGTAGGGAGAGAGAGATAACAGCTAGAGAGAGTGCAGAGAGCAGAAAGAGAGAGTGAGAGCAGAGAAAAAGAGAGCAGAGAGAGAGAAATAACAGAGAGAGAGAGAGAGAGAGAGAACAGAGAAAGAGAGAGAACAGAGAAAAAGAGAGAACAGAGAGAGAGAGAGAGAGAACACAGAGAGAGAGAGAGAAAGAGAAAGAACAGAGAGAGAGAACAGAGAGAGAGAGAGAGAACAGAGAGAGAGAGAACAGAGAGAGAGAACAGAGCGAGAGAACAGAGAGAGAGAACAAAGAGAGAGAGAGATAACAGAGAGTGTGAGAGAGAGAACAGACAGAGAGAAAGAGAGTATATTAATATCTTCTACAAAATTACATGTTTTGAAAAGTTCTACAACTTTGCTGAAGAAAGTTTTCATGTATCTTCGCTGTATCAAAAGTTAGATTTTTTATTTTTATGATATTAGGCCATGATCAAAAAATTTTCTTATCAACATTTCCGTTATATTTTTGTGAACAATTCTTTTGAACATTGTCTTTGGCTAACATCAACCGTTTAAGCACAAATTATTAGCCGTTTAAGCACGAATTAAGTTCGTCAAATTGCCTTTTCCGACCACTGTGCCGTGGATAGTCTGAAGTACCGCTACATAGTTATCTGCGAAACTACTTGAAGATCATCCGACCACAGACAGAGAATCAAATTGACCACATTCTGATCAACGGCAGGTTCTACTCTGACGTCATCACCGTTCATCGAAGCAAAGCAAACCCCGGTGCTACATTCCGATTCGGAACTCGTCCTTCTGTTTATTATACATACACAGACTTCGCAGCTCACTATGGAGTATACAGGGCAATTGCGAGGCAAACGCTACGATCCTACTGAAACTAACAGTCTCTCCTGAGCCGAAAACGACGAGCGCGCAACAGCCAATATTTAGATTTCTGAAGGAAGACACAAGAGGGCCTAGATCACGTAGATATAAAAGAGTGATATGCGCAGAAGCTTGGACGGCAACCTCTTTACGGACAAGTGTGGAACAGGTCGTGGGGCACTATCAGGCGAGATTATTGGGTGCCCGCGCTACCACGGATCAGAGCTTCGTGGTTCGGCAGGCTATGCACTCCCTTATGCGCTCCAAGCTAATGTGTCGTAAAGGGTTTCAATAAACGTTGCCTCAATAAAATATAACTTAGTAGAAAATATATTGTATTTTTAATTTGTTTAACCTATTTTCAAAGTGTATTCAAACATGTTGAACACCCTGTAGGTTACATAAAGATTTATTTTAACTCTTTGAATGATTGCAAATTCACTATTTGTTACTTAATATTGCCTTTCGCAGCCGGCGAGTTGAAGTGGTAAAAGTATCCGTAACCATTGAACGCACTGTTACTATGAGCTGAGCCATTCCATGCCAAATGACTCAAAGGTTTCTGGGCTACAATGCTTTAAATATGCTCTTCCAGAAAATTGTTTTTCAGTCTAGAAAATGTTTCTAAACGCGTAAAAGTCGAGCTTCGTAGCCGCAAGGTTACAGAGTCCGCTTTGACAAGCGAATGATGATAGGTTCGAATCTTAGTAGAACCAAACCATTCGTTCGCAAAAAGGACTTCAAGTATAGGTTTATTCTCAGGCTCTTCCACACAAAATCTTCTCTCCAGATTCAATAACCTCTCGTCTAAAGCATCGATAATATCATAGACTATAGCACGTTATATGCTTTTAGAGTGATAGCTTGCAGGAGGATATGATAAGGTCGATAAGGAAGGAAGTAGCTTACTAAGTCTGAAGGAGAAGACAAAAAGCTCTGTACCACGGAGCTGGTTACTTCTCAATAAGTAGCACTGCAAAATGGTAAAATAAAACAGAAATGTGCAAACAGCAAAAACGTCCGGACAATGCCACAAAAGATCAAACAACTACTGGTCGCAGTGGGGTCCACAAAAAAAAAACGCGTAAAATACTAAGTTTTGCTAAGTCAAAAACGTCTGAAAAATGGTCAAAATGGCCGATATTAGACGATTGGTCAATTAGCATGGAATGGTCTAACAAAAACTAATTCGTAAAGTAAACTGAGTTTAAGAGCTTTTCACAGTAAATTTTAGATGCCAAATAAAGCTTTGATAATTATTATAACATTTGAAAATTATCTCAAAGATAGGTTTCATTTCATTAAATGTGAATCTTTCGTCCATTTGTTTTGGTAGAATCAAGTATGCAAATTCATCACTTTTATGGACTCTTTTTTAAAGATTTTGTCAGTCAAAATAAAAGCTCTGTCTATTATAACAAAAAAATTTATGTTGTAGGAAAAACAGGCAAATATCATTGCCACGAAATAAATCTTTATTTTGAGCAAAAAATTTGCTTCTAGAATTGAAAAAGTTACTGATGGCTAATTTCACATCAACATGACAACAATGGTAGCACTACCGATTGCAACAAAATTACTGCACGATTCACGAACCTTAGCAGCTACTTTCGATCCAATAATATTGAAAAACTTTTCGAAGAAAAAAATAATCAGCTTCGCAGAGCAGTCTGCCATCCATTAATAAATTTAATACCCGATAGGATAAGAAAAAGAGCATCATTACGGATTTATTACAGCTTAGCAGAAAAAAAAAGAAAACAACGGAACCACTGTCAGCTGTTCTGTAAAGGCTCGGCCCTGGAAAATAAACTTTATACCATCGCCGCCGTTCGTTATCGCCTATGGAACCGAGGAAGCGATTACGGCACATTGAAGCCAACCAACGCGAGGCCAGAGGAGGGTTGGAGTGCTCGGCCTCGACGGAATGGCGAGAGGGGCGTTACTTCCGCTTCATCGCCTTTTATTGAATACTAAGCGCTTTCCGATAGCGGCCGGTCGTCGATATTTGGCAGCATTTCAGAGGGTCGTTAAAAACCTAGATAATGTCGCCGGTCCTGTTAACTTTTCGTTTTGATGTGCTACGGTAAGCGTTTGGTGAGAAGCTCTAAACAATTTTTCTTTGGTGGGTTTTTCGAGTAAATAAATGTTTGGACTTTAAATCTAAACATCAAACAGTAAAAAAATAACAGAAAACAGAAACAGAAAAAAACCAGCCGTGAAACGAGAGTAATCAAATTTTAACTGTCATGACACACTAATATATATTGTGCAAGCTCATCAGGCCCATGATGAATAAAGCTTATGATTGGCTGTTTTTTATCTATCGCCATAACCGGCCAAATGGCCTCATAGCTATAAAACGATTGTATCCTTCGCCGATGAAACGACGATTGGGAAGCAGGGTGAGTGAGTGTTTTTCTCAAACCTACGCCAAAAAGTAGATTGTTTACGTTGGATGACCGATTTGGATGATGACAATGAAATGAGAATGAGATGTCATATGTCTATGTGGCGTGGCAGGGTGCGGGGAAGATTGATTCCGAGAGGTTTCGTTACTCAACAGGAACGGAACGGTGTCATTGATTTCGGCTTACCTGGAAGGGAATGGAATCAAAGTCATCTGGCGTGGCGCTGACATGATTCGGTATACGACGCTCCAGGCCTTTATCCAAGTGGTACTTGAGGAATGTTTCACGATCTGGAAAGTGACACTCATATCAGAGGAGGACTGCCATAGGAGTGATTTATTGGATAAATTGGATATTTATTAGGATATCAGTATTTATTCGGTAACTTTTCCCATTTGTTTTTGCTGTGACAACTGCGCTATTCTGGCAACGTTATTTGAGTACATAATTTATATGTTAAGAGGGAAATATGTCAGCTTGGCATAAGTCTATGTAATAATACGAATATTTTGTAACTAACACATCCGTACAGAAATAGAATAACATATATGTATGAAAAAAAAATGCGAGAGAGTTCGAGTTGGTTTCAATGTGAAATCAAACAAACATGTAAACTTGTAAATATTTTTTCGATTTTTCAAAAGAATGAAAAACACTTGTATTATTGACCCGATTATTTCGTTTTATTTCAAACTAGTTGAAGGTTCTCGGAAATGCTCGGGATCGTATTTCGTGAAAAAATCAAATATCATCGCTTTAAATGTTTATTTAGAGGCAAATTGTGTATAAAAAGTTATGATTATGCATGGTTTACGTAGTTTTGTGTACAATATCTCAATTTTAATTAATCAGATACCTATTATTTTTCCTCAATTGGTTTTCCTGAATATCAACGGACATTTTAATGTAAAAATAATCACATGTTATGGCTATTTTGGTTATAAACCCCAGTTGACGATTGGCCTTAGCAATGACGGCCGATTGATGACAAGCAAAGGAAAGTTGTGTAAAACAAGTATGCGTGAATTCCAACAAATTCGTGGTAGCCGAACGTCCAGACATAAAATCATGCTGGTCTGTAGATCAAATGATGGTCTTACAAAAGAAATTGAAGAGGTTGTAAATGAGACACGTCCGCAAGGTTGACGTAGAATTACGACAACCTGTCTCATGTCAATGTATTTCTGGTGAAAGATTAGGGAATACATTCGATTGTGATTATTTCAAGTTTAAGCTTTGGGGCCACGTCTGTGTTGCCCAGTGTTATTGATTTCCCTTTTCATCGCACTAAATTTTAATTTTTCGCATTAAAACTTGCATTGTATTTACTGTATTTGCTTTGTGTATTTGCTGAATTGTGCGGACACCACTTATTGTACCTGTCTTTGTGTGTTGCTTAGGACATAGATTATCGGATGTTTTTTAACAAACGCGTGTGTTTGTGATGTTGATTCTTTTTGGTACAAAGGAAAATGTATTAAAATTCTTTTTGGTTTTGGCCAACCAAAATCACTTCATTTAGCTCCTACTGAAATCATTTTGACACTAGTTTTCAGTGCCGCTCAATGGGTTTTGTTTCGTATCTAAAAATGGTTCCTCCTCGGAAATAGCCACAATACTGCCGTAATCTTGCAGACTGGCGTAAGCGACAAAGTGGCCGATTTGTATTTTTACGATTAAACGATAGAACACACCCAGTTGGACCTATGGGCGCCGACATTTGATCAGAAGTGTTAAAATAGCGTCATCAATCCACGAAAACGAAATGACGTAACCGCCATTTCTACTCAAGCTGACGTAAATCCAACACAACTATGTTTGCGATACGTTTATTACATTCAATTTAATCGAATAAATGGAACCATATTTGGCATGTAGAAGTTTTTGGGAGCATGAAATATTTCTATGGTGGTACGGCCCCTCTAAACTTGTAAATATTTTTTCGATTTTTCAAAAGAATGAAAAACACTTGTATTATTGACCCGATTATTTCGTTTTATTTCAAACTAGTTGAAGGTTCTCGGAAATGCTCGGGATCGTATTTCGTGAAAAAATCAAATATCATCGCTTTAAATGTTTATTTAGAGGCAAATTGTGTATAAAAAGTTATGATTATGCATGGTTTACGTAGTTTTGTGTACAATATCTCAATTTTAATTAATCAGATACCTATTATTTTTCCTCAATTGGTTTTCCTGAATATCAACGGACATTTTAATGTAAAAATAATCACATGTTATGGCTATTTTGGTTATAAACCCCAGTTGACGATTGGCCTTAGCAATGACGGCCGATTGATGACAAGCAAAGGAAAGTTTTTTTTATCCATTGTCACACCCAAGTCTTTCATCTCTTCAACCCTGTTGAGCACGACTCCATCGATATGGTAGTTAAACATTATTGGCTGCGAATTACGATGAAATGTCATTACAAAGCACTTAGGGATGCTGACAATCAGCTTATTTCGATAGCACCATTCAACAAACATATCCAGTAACTGCTGCAAACGGTGACAATCTTCTATGCACTTCGCGACGAAATATAGTTTTAGGTCATCCGCATATATAAGTTTACTTCCATCACCAGGCGAAATACTAATTTAAAATATTGTAAAAAGCAAAGGTCCCTAGTTACTTCGTTAAGGTACACCACTCAAGTTAACGAACGGAGTCGAGATGAACGCTCCCAATTTCACTCAAAGTGATCGATCACACAGGTATGGACTAAGCCATCAACTAAGCTGTCAGAGGCTTGGTGCAGGTTAATTTTGCACAACAGTATACGATGGTCAGTTCTGTCGAATGCGGCTTTCAAATTCGTATGAACCACGTCCACTTGGCATTTTGTTTCCAGTTGTGTAAAACAAGTATGCGTGAATTCCAACAAATTCGTGGTAGCCGAACGTCCAGACATAAAATCATGCTGGTCTGTAGATCAAATGATGGTCTTACAAAAGAAATTGAAGAGGTTGTAAATGAGACACGTCCGCAAGGTTGACGTAGAATTACGACAACCTGTCTCATGTCAATGTATTTCTGGTGAAAGATTAGGGAATACATTCGATTGTGATTATTTCAAGTTTAAGCTTTGGGGCCACGTCTGTGTTGCCCAGTGTTATTGATTTCCCTTTTCATCGCACTAAATTTTAATTTTTCGCATTAAAACTTGCATTGTATTTACTGTATTTGCTTTGTGTATTTGCTGAATTGTGCGGACACCACTTATTGTACCTGTCTTTGTGTGTTGCTTAGGACATAGATTATCGGATGTTTTTTAACAAACGCGTGTGTTTGTGATGTTGATTCTTTTTGGTACAAAGGAAAATGTATTAAAATTCTTTTTGGTTTTGGCCAACCAAAATCACTTCATTTAGCTCCTACTGAAATCATTTTGACACTAGTTTTCAGTGCCGCTCAATGGGTTTTGTTTCGTATCTAAAAATGGTTCCTCCTCGGAAATAGCCACAATACTGCCGTAATCTTGCAGACTGGCGTAAGCGACAAAGTGGCCGATTTGTATTTTTACGATTAAACGATAGAACACACCCAGTTGGACCTATGGGCGCCGACATTTGATCAGAAGTGTTAAAATAGCGTCATCAATCCACGAAAACGAAATGACGTAACCGCCATTTCTACTCAAGCTGACGTAAATCCAACACAACTATGTTTGCGATACGTTTATTACATTCAATTTAATCGAATAAATGGAACCATATTTGGCATGTAGAAGTTTTTGGGAGCATGAAATATTTCTATGGTGGTACGGCCCCTCTCCCTTCTTGAACGAGAAGGGTTCTGTGCAACTGAAACACACATTTGAAACAAATCCGGAAAACAGCTTAAAATAATAAAAGAGCTCAAGAGCCAAGAACCAACCCCAAAGATTATTTTGAATTCTAAGATGGTAACTTTTCCCAAAATTATCGAATACCACTCAATGTGGATATCTTCGTAATTGGGATGATGCGCAAAAGCCTACAATTGACCCCAGAGAAGATCGTGTTAATCTCAGACCACGGATTCAGTTTAGTGGTGATGAAATCGAGGTACATAGTTGACAAGTGCGTACATTTAGGCTTAGTGGTGATTACCGAGAACGACATTAGCAGAGAAATTCGTCGAGGTCCTATGGCGGGAAAGTCGCGGCGGCAAGAAGTTGACTATCTACAAAACTTTGATCATACTGTAGGCCACGAAGCTTAGTCCATGCTCCTGGACAACTCAAGCGCACCTGTGATTTTTGTACGGGAGAGTGCAGATGGAAGATGGCAGAGGCCACGAATGTTATTATATTCCAAACTAAATTCATTTCCGAAAACGTATTCTCGGATCGCGACTATTTGACTGATAGGCAATTGCTCCATTATTCATCTCAACAGCTAGGTGCACCTATATTCATCTTATTTCTCGCATTTGTCCGATTTACCGTCGAAATCCTACAATTTTTCGAAAGTAAATCTATTTGCTTCTCGATTTCGTCAAGTGGTTGAAAGTTTTACGTTGAATATATGGTAAAACTTGACGATAAATTGATTAAAAAGGCGTGATGAGATGAACATAGGTACTGAGATGAATATAGGAGCGATTACTCCAATTAAAAAAAATATTGTCGAGTGACTTGTCCCATACTACGATGAATGTGCGTCAATCGGTTGTAGAAACAGTGAAATAAAAATCGTTGTTTCTACAACAAAATGACGTTGGTAACATAACTTCGGTTAATAAACCTTTTTCCAAAAATCATACGTTCGGCAGTGTTTTTTGACTACTATATTAATGCATTATGTACAGATCAGATTGTTGAAATTCGTCCTAACACTTTTCATACAAACGTTTTTGGAAAAAGCTTCGTACTGAAAATTTTACTCGCTGTCGCATACATCAGTCCGTAAATTCACTTGAATACACATAATTAGTACGGATGAAAAATTTCGACAAATCAATTCGTTTCTTTCCTATGCCATTTTTCAACCCACACCGCAACGCAAACTGCTCTCACTGAAGCACTTTGTCCTCACACAATGTGTCACAAAATTCAGCACAAAGTGTTGTTCACGTTCTCCCTCTCTTGAAATATTTCTCACTTGGTGGTATCTTTCATAGTCATTTCTTTTTCGCTCTTTCTCTATGTGCCTGTTGGTTGTCGAAATGTGTAGGTACCGTTCTCGTTGTGCCTTGACGAATAACAGCTGCTTATAAGAGAGAAAACCATTGTTTACTATTAGCACGCGATGGTTGTTTACACGAAATTTACAAAGCGACAAGAGCAAAATTTGTCAAAGAGCATTACAGGCGTTCAAATGCTCTTTGACAAAAAGTGGGCAATCACTCACTCTATGTGAGAGACAGTTTATTCCTCTCAGACGTTTGACAGATAAAGCAAAAATTAAGCCTGCTTCAAAGCGGTTTCGTTCTTGTAAAACAATAGTTAAGTACAGATTCAAATAATTGTTTATATGTTTATTCTATAAACAAAGTGCCTGGTTTCTGTTGACGCAAGGATATAAACATCTCATATATACATTATTTTTTGCTTGCACACTTTTAATGTGCTCTTTAAAATAAAATATTTGATCGTTCTAAGCACTAAACCTTGTCACACCAAATTAAGTAATCTCATTTATTTTGACAACATGATTATTAATTGGTTTCTAGGCTTACGAGAGAAAATAATCAATTTAGATTTTCAAGTATTGGGAGAAAATTTTCACTTGTTGGAGCAGGTATAATAAGCTTCTCTGCAATCGACTACATATAAAACAGATACTTTTTTCTTTTGCGGACTTGCTAGTGCCAGCAAAGAACAATGGCAATGAGTTTGGACAGAAGAAAAAATTGCAGGTGGCACAATTGGTTAGAAGGAACTAAATACTGTGATTTTCCATTTTATTTAGCTTACCTTGCCTCAGACAGAGGAAGCTAAACGCAATGGCAATCGCCAATTTCGTCATATCAAAGAGAACATATTGAAAACATCTCTGGTTTCATTTCTCACAACTAAATAATGTTAATCGAACTTAATCCAGCGTCACCGCTGATGGCAACCGTTCCACCAATCGGAACTCCACAAGGTCCGAGAAAGGACGCGTCGTACGCCTCAAGTAAGCAGCATACGCTGCGTTCCAGGTGAACCAGTAAGCAGCATACGCTGCGTCCAGGTGAACCTCCATCATGCAAAGGGCACTTCTAGTGTTCTGTGCCGAAGGTTCACCAAAGATCAGCTATCCGCCGCGCTGATCCAAGAACCATGGCTTCACGACACCAGGATCCTTGGCTAAGCCAATCTTAACGATAAGCTGATCTATTGCAGCCGAGCGTCTAACCCTAGGACTGCAATTCTGTTGAACAGAAATGTTAATTTATTTTTTCATTACAGAATTCATCCAACGGGACTTGTTTGCCATTGTGGTGGAAGTCCAGACGACCAACGGCACACAGGAAATGGTCGTTGCCTTCGCTTACTTCCCAGAGGACGTGGACGACATACCGCCATCCTAAGTTACAGCGCTTGTGCGGTACTGCCGAGGCATCAAAAAGCCACTCATCATTGGCTGCGATGCCAACGCGCACCACGCAGTCTGGGGAAGCTCGGATGTAAACACAGGAGGTGAGTACCTGCTTGAATACCTAACGTCTAACAATGTTAACGTATGCAATGTAATATAGCAACTAACTAATAGCAGTTTTTCCGGTCAATAAGCAAAATTCTTGTTGAAATTTCGATTTTACTACCACTACCACTGCAGCGCCATCTCATAGAATTGAACATTGTTTTGGGTGTCCCATTCAGTGTCAACACAAATCAAAAACCAGTGTTCTAATTGAAACACGACTTCGACAACTTCGGCAATCAACAGGGCGAGTGTTTTCGACTTCGTGTATACATTTCGGGTGTCTGCTCGTCGGATGGGGCTTACACGCGCCTTCTCGAACGCACCACGTACTGAAGTCACAACCACTCGACTTGCGTGTAAGCCGACGGCGTTGCGTGCTCGGTCTTCGGTTTGCAGCGGAAAGTATGCCCTCTATGGTGTTCAAATCCTTTAACGTCGGATTAGAGGCAGCCGGTAGAATCAATTTAGTCGCGATGTCGTTATTTTTCCCCATGCTAAAACGGGTTGTGAATGTTGGTGATCAAACTGTCAACATACCAACACAGTCACATGCTACATGTTGTAACCTCCTCAAATGAAGGCACTTCTTTATAATAAACACACACAACCTTACGTATTGTGTGTGGTGATCAAACTGTCAACACTCAAATTTATTTCACTTCATCATGTGTGAACAATCAGTGCTTATAGAATTGCGTAAATAAAAAGTGCAATTTTGTTATTGAATATTGCAACTATCTAAACAGAGTTTAAGATAGAGCAAGTTGAAAACACTAAAAACTTTATGCACACTAGCAGCACATTGAAGAAAAATTCCGAACTAAATTGTAAGCCAACCAGAAACTCTTGATCTTTCGAGTTACTTTACTAAAAATCGCAATTCTCTAAATGATGGGATTATTGAGCTAAACTGAATTTATAACGCTCAAACTACATGCACACTAGCGCTGCGTCGCGGCTTAATTTCGCACAATACTTTCCGCCAATTACAAGCCCTTGACCTTCTGAGTAACTTTGCTGAAAATCGCAACTCCTAAATGGTGGGATTATTGAGCGAAATAACATTCAAAACACTCGAAACTACATGCACACTAGCGCGGCGTTGCGTCTGGATTCCGCACTACACTAGCTGCCAATTACAAGCCCTTGACCTCCTGAGCAACTTTGCTGAAGACCGCAATTCTCTAGGTTTCCAGAATCGAAAGATAGAGTTACATAAATTCGCCCATTTTAAGTGATGCTAAACTTTTCGGAGTGTTGCAATATTCAAACTGGGTGTTGAAATACTCAGTGAAGCGATTCCAAACTTATGACGAGTAGTGTACATCGGTCACTACCAAAGAAACACTGGATGTTCCTATGAACATTCACTTTCCTGGCTCATGTCCGAACTCATCAACCTTTTTCGAGCCAGCTTTACTGTGGGGCACATCCCGGTCAGTTGGCGGAACGTTAGGATAGTATTTATACCAAAGCCGGGCAAAAAAGAAACTTTGCCAAAGACTTTCAGACCTATAAGTCTGACGTCAACACTTCTCAAATTGATGGAGAGAATCACGGATAACTACATCCGCAGCGAGTTTCTGAAGGATTTGCCCTTGCATAGATATCAACAGGGCAAATCTACAGAAACCGCTTTGCATTGCCTAGTGACGAAGATCGAGAAAATATTAAAATATAAAGAAACGGCGGTCTGCGCATTTCTTGATATTGAGGGAGCTACAAGCCCTTCGCATCAATTCACACGGCTCTACAAAATAAAGGAGTCGATAATACTATAATGAGACGGATTCAAACAAAGCTTTCGAGCAGAAAGATCACAGCTGCATTGGGAGATACGTCTGTCACAGTTGAGGCAGTAAAAGGGTGTACTCAGGAAGGAGTTCTCTCTCCACTGCTATGGTCACTGGTGGTAGACGCTCTTCTCACTAAGCTATCGCAGCTGGGCTACGTAGTCATTGGTTATGCCGATGACGTAGTCCTTATTGTTAGGGGAAAATATGATGCAACTCTTTCCAGTCGAATACAAACGGCTCTAAACGCAACCTCCCAGTGGTGCTTAGAAGAAGGGCTGAACATTTACCCCACTAAAACAGTCATTATACACTTAACCAAGCGAAAGGTGCAATTAATCACTCCTCCACTACTGAATGGGGTAAGACTGAGTTTCAGCAATGAGACCAAATATTTTGGACTGCACAACTAGATTACGCTATCAAGAAGATAACTTCAGCGATCTGGGCTTGCAGTACACTGTTCGGCAAGACCTGGGGGTTAGACCCACTCTGGTTTTACATTACCATTGCTCGGCCATGTATAACCTACGCAGCTCTAGTATGGTGGCCTAAGGTAACTGAAACGACAGCTCAGGCAAAACTTAAACTTAAGTTCAACGACTGGCCTGTCTCAACGAGTGCCCTGCGTACAACGCCGACTACAGCCATGGAAGCCATGCTCTGCTTATTGCCTTTACTTCTGCATGTGAAGAAGGAGGCAGAGCTTGGGGCACTTAGGTTACGAAGAAACACAACGATGCTCGATGGTAACCTAACGGGACACTTAAGCATCCTGAAGGAGTTCAGGCTAACACCTTTAGTAAAACCAGTCTCAGACTGGATGGAAGCAAAACACAACATGGACGATCCATATAGAGTGATTGACACAGATCGTTCGATGTGGAACAATGGAGGGCCGAGTCTTTCATCGGGCATCATCCGATTCTATACGGATGGTTTAAAAAATCGGGTCCCAGACTGGGTCAGGGGTCTACGGACCAGATATAAATTCCACCATCTCTTTGGGAAAGTGGCCAACCGTCTTTCAAGCAAACGTGGACGCAATATATATCTGTGCTACGATATGTCTGAAGCGCAACTATAGGCGAACATCGGAATCTTTTCAGACAGTCAGGCTGCACTGCTGGCATTAAAGTCTGCCATATGTGTTTTCAAACTAGTCTGCGAGTGCATTGCAACACTTAGGGAACTTTCCCGCCTCAACAAAGGCATACAAAAAAAAGTTAATACTAGGATATTTTTTTTTTCGTAAGCAACTCAACGTATTTAGTTCATCAAGGTAAAGGCCTTATAAAAATTATATTATTCAATCAGATTATCGAAGAATCGATCGAAATGTTTACTTCTCCTACCTACACCAGGACGACGAAGAAAATACTTGTCACTTTTTTGCTGATTTTATGTTTATTTTCCGCACTTAAGCCATTAATCTCATGAAAATACATTTTTTCTTAATATAACACATATTTAAATTCTCTAAAATTCTAGTAAATAAATATTTCTATTCGGGCGGATGCATAACTTAGGATGAAAAAATAGCGCAAAAAACATGAAAAATAAAACAATCATCCAAAAAACGGCTAATTTCTTGTTAAATTTTACACGATACGAAATTTTTAATTTGAAAAAGGTTCGCTGTGAACAATAATCTGACGAAAGATTTGACATATGTTTTCATCGAAAAGTTGATGAAGGCTTTTCTTGAAACAAAACTCAGGCGATGAATATACTGAAAGACATAAAGATTTCCATCAATTTCGTGAGGTTATTATGATCTCGGTTAGTTTTTGCGCAACTCTGATCTGATAATGTTAAAAAAATTTGGTCTTTTTTCAGTTGTGTGTTTGGATGATGTATAGATATAAGTATGCTAAGCATTGTTACCTTATGAACGCTACAGTTTTTCCCATTTTAAAGACTAGTCAAATATACTGCCGTTCCAAGCAAAGTTGTCCCATGATCTACACAAACCTTATGCACGCTGGGACAACTATGCTTGGAACGGCAGTATAGGACGTTATATTTTCAAAATAAGAAGAGACAGAGAAAAAAAGTTTCCGGAAAAGTTTTTTGTCACAAAATTATCTACAACTTTGCTAAGGACATCATTTTTCCAAACTTTAAGACAGAAAAAGTCAGATATTGCAACGCCACTTTTGGTTTCCATCCCAGTTGAGTCAGGTAAAACTTTTATATTCGTTTACTAGACATGTGCCCTTTTTGTGGGCAAAATATCAGCGAAATATACATCTTAGATCCATGTGACAAAATATTGAACCATGGCCATACTAGTGGCAAAAACGGCATTGAGCGGTAAACGCTTCTACCATTTTTTTATAATTTTACCACTCCACCCGCACATAATAAATAACATGTATTTATCCAAAATATATTTACCTTCTTAATACAATGTACTAATTAGCTTCCTGGGTAGAAAACATTTCTCTGACTCTTTAGGTTTCAGTTTTTTAAGAATTACTTGAAAAGGGGCTATGACAAGCAATTCTCTCATGTAAGTTTGGTCTGATCAATGGCAACCATCAATGGCAAACAATGGCAATGGGAAGAAATTTTCACTGAATTAAACTGTCAGAGTTTTCCTCTTTCCCCTCGTGTCGGTGTGTGGTTTCGAAGAAAAGGTAAAAAAGGAACAAACTCAACGTAATATGCGACCTATACGTTGAATTATAGTTTGAGCTGAGCACTGTTTAGATAATGATGCTTAGATATACTGTTATATTATTGTTTTTATTGGAGTGGATGAAGGATTTTTGTTAAGACGCAATAGTCAGAAAAGCAATATTAATAAAGTGCTCAACTGGTTTTAATCAGTGAAATTTGATTTAACTTTCTTTGAGCCTAACTTATATTTTTTTCTAATCACTGCATAAACGTGATGAAGAATACAGTTGAACGATTTTTCCTTAGTATTACGGAAATTAGTCTACAACCTAAGTTATAAATGGTTAAAGTTTGCGCTGTATTATCAGGAATTTCTGTTGCAGATACACAATTTTCCGAATAAACTGATCAAATCATTCAAATGACTCTGAAGGAATCATAATCTTGCAAACACTCTCATGTTCAATTGTAATCGTTGTTTTTGAAGCGCATTGCTCTTGTGGTACGAAAAACGAGCGCGTTGAAAAGCGGTACAATTATCTGAAAATATTGAAACCCCAAACTGTCATGAAATAATAACACCAATTCGGTCTTTAGGAAGCAATTCAAACAGTAATCAACACCAAATAATATAATATTACAGCATTATCTGCTTTAAAACCAAACGAAAAGTCATTGTCTAACAGAAGCCTTACACAGCCAATAAAAACAAGCAGGAAATCCATGCGGTTTCAAACTTGCGAAAGCCACAAAATATTCACTTCTTCTCCATTCTGCTACTTACATTCCGGTGCAACGGCATCAAAGTACTGCTGCGCGGCGGATTTCTCCTCCGGGTCACCGACTTCAATCTCCTCATTGCTAACTTGAGCCACTAAACCCACGGCGATCAGCAGGATTAGGGCCGCGACGCTGCTGCCACTTTTTCCCATTGCCTTCAGCATCACGTTATTACACTCTGGTGTTACTGCTTCACAACTGATGCTGTGATGCTCTGGCGAGAAATCTCAATTTCCACTTCTTGGAATCAAATCTTGGCACGTGCTTATTCCACCAGACGGATTCAAATGGCACTTGTGATTCGCACTGTAACTTTGTGATTCGCTTGGTTTTGGCTTTTTCGCTTCGCTTACTGGCTACAGAAACTGGAATTATTGCTTTTCCAGCCAAAAGTTGCTGGATAGTAGCGGTTTGTGGGAAGTAATGATTAGTCTGCTTTTGTGGCACTTAGTTTCCTTTTTCACACCCTTCAATCGATGGGTGGCTATAAATGGTGCTACTGGTGATTTGGCTGTTCATCCAATGGTTCTTCACAAGCGAATGCAAAAGGAAGCAATCGAAGCTGACATAAAAATTGATTCCTGCCCAAACACAACGTAGCCACGGTATAAAACCATTAAATGTTCCAGAGATTACCCTACTATCGAAAAGATGGAATCCATTGATAGCATTGCAATCCCAAGGTGACAGGTTGGATATCCGGTCCTTTGATAGTATCGAGTGAAACTATCCCTTGTTCGATGCAGTTAGCCAATTAAAAAAACTTACTTCCGGTGGGGTCACTCGTCATTCTCACTTACATTAGATGGTTGTAACAATGGTTCCATTGACTTCGTCCCTGATCAAATACGACTAATTGGCACTTATCAATCGAAGAGTCTTTATTGCCGGAATCGTTTGCTCGCCCCTTTAACGAGCCATACCATATAAACCAATCATGAACAGGTTAGATAGGAGCGAATTTTGCCAATTATTGCCGTCAAAATGAAACAAGGTAGAAACTCGCAGGCAGATGGAGCAGCCCGGTGCAATACTGTCCAACGATAAAACCCAACCATAAATCACATTTTCTTTGTGACAAACATAATGGGAAAGGTGTGATATAAAATTGCCAACATTTCCAAGCGGGTGAATAATAGCGTGACAAAAGCAAGACTACAGCGAGATTAGCGATAAGGTAAATGCAAGTGGCTATGAGTTGCAGCACAATATAAAATCAGAGTTTACCATCCGGATGTGTGTTCCACTTGACGAAACGGTAAGTGGATTGCCTACCGGACGTTGGGTGCTTGAGCTTACCAAACAGTGATGACATTTACCGATTGATGTTTCTAGCAAAAGTAGGCAAGCAAGTGGGCTTCTTGAAAAATATGACCTAAATAAGATGAAGGTAACTATTTTCTTCTATGCTTTTTTCCATAGGAATGTATATCATTTAATTGAGAATTGAGCACTTTTGTTTGGTTTTTGTGTGTATGTAACGATCTCCGACCTCACTCACTTTTCTCAGAGATGGTTGAACCGACTGCTACAAACTTGGTGTCAAAAAAGTCTATTCAATTCATAAATTGATATCAAATTTCATTATACTCGTACTTTAGTTCAATTGCTTTGTTTTCATTTTTTTCAGAAGTTTCTTAAGAGTAGAAATTTCCGCATAAGGACAGCAATCGTAAGTTCTATTTTTGTTCAGATATATTAGGTAAATTTAGCAACGACTGACCTTTTAATGTTTGTAGCGAATAAAAGAAATAGGTAGTCCCCTTTTATAGCCTTGTAATTAGTGATGTATTTACCTTATCGATTACGCAAAAAATGCAATTAATAAACGACATCGGTTAATCAGCGTGAAGCAGTCAACTGGTCAAGACAATCGATTAATTTTTCAGGCATCTGAAATTGGAGAACTACGTAATATTTGACAATCTTCCATCACATGATGTGCATTTTTTATCATTAAACCTAGTTTACAATTCGCGAGGAAGTGGAAATTTAAAAAATAATAAACAATTTTGGCCGACGTGAAATTATTGACTGACGGTAAAATTTTTGCGAATGGTAAGTAGCTAGACACGTTGAAATAACGGTCGTTGAATGCTTTCTTTGCACTTGGAACGATGCAACGCAAAAAAAATGCACAATCTTCGAAAAAAATCGCGTAAAATCGGAAATATACGTAAAAAGCGACAAAAAATCCAAAATCCACTGAAAAATCCTTAAGTTGCGAAATTGTTTGAATAACGTCTACTGAGCTATTTTGTTTAAGACTAATGCTGGAGTCATTTCTATTAAAATCAACTTCTCTCGGAAATCTACGGAAAATATACCGCGTAAATATTTGAATCTTGAAAACGTGAAAGAACCGACATTTTAAAATCCGCATGAAATATGATGCTCGAAAACCGCGTAAAGTGCGACTTTAATGTATATCTCACACAACTGACCACTATATTCTAGATACGATTGGATTACAACAGTGATTCCACCCAGTTTAAACTGTATAGTAATTAAATTGAAGCTGATCCTTTTCAAAGCCCGTAGATACATTATGGGGTGTGTAAAGTAATGTAAAGTAATGTAATGATACATTATGGGGTGTGTAAAGTAATGCACCTAAAAGAGTGTATCAACAAAAAAATTCACCTGAAAATTGCAAAATCAGCCAGTGATAGATTAGTAACCGCCAACGAAGCTAAATGCGATGCTTGCGTTACGTTACGTCTCACTCGGAATGCACGTTCAGCTTAGTACGCAATGTTGTACGAAATGTTGCACAAAATATAATTGCGTGCGATATTGCTGAGAGGGTTATACATACAGTGAAGAATGGTTTTGTACGTAACATTAGTTTTATTTGTCAATTGAATGTTATCTATTCATCCAATACTTACACGAAATTATTAGGACATCATCAATCGCTGATCCGCTAGCTGGAAAATTTTACTCGATAATCGCCAACCGTTTAACCACAGACTAACAGACACAACACTTCGAACAAATTTTCAATAAAATCATCGTTCGGATAATACCAGTTCTTTACGATAGTAACACTAGCACCCTCTACTGCAGCGCTAGCCAACACCCTTCTACGTGAAAGGATTTCCGGAAGGTATTCGTGAAGCAATTGTCTTTTACATCGATAAAGGACTGAAATGCACTATCCGTATGTGCAGTGACAGATACAAATTGATGGTTCCGGCGTTGAATCACTACAAGGCGGTATAAGTAATACTGCAGCAGCGTAAAGTGGAATATCTCTCCCATGACATTGAAGCAGAAAAATCGCTCAAGGTTGTTCTCCGTGGTCTTCCAGACATGGAAATTGACAATCTGTTAGAGGAACTGAAGGCAAATGGACTCAAGCCAATCCAGATCCATAAGATGTCGCGCCACAACAAGACTCGGAAGTACCATGACCAATTGTACCTTGTAAACCTGGAGAAAAATTCAACATGTTTGGCGGATTTGCAGTCCATTCGTGCCCTTTTTCACATCATTGTAGCCTAGGAGCGCCACAAACCAGTGCATCAAGATGTGACCCAATGTTATTATTATTGCCTGTTGTTTGGACACGGGACTAAAAACTGCCAAATGGTCTACCGCTGCATCAAATGCGGCCAAACGCAGGCACCCGACGCCTGCCAATCAATAGAAACTGCCGATCCTGTCTGCGCAAATTGTGGAGCTGGTCATAAGGCCACCAGTCGTACCTGCCCGAAGCGGGCGAAATTCATAGAGATCCGCAAAAGAGCCTCAACCAACAACCAACCCGGTCGGAGAAAGATCCCAATGAATAACGAGCAAAATTTTACTGCTATCGCATCGCGACGCTCAATCCCAGTGCTTACACCTCTCCCACTGAATAATCGCCTTACAACTTCGTTTGCCGATGTCGCAGCATCGAACCGTTCCTCGCCTTCCCCGGGACTCCCAGGTATTACAACTTCTGCCACTGGAATAAAGTTTACCCGAACAGATTCTTTAGCAATCAACGCAGATTCCCTTCTCACTGCAGAAGAGTTCGTGCACCTCTTGGCCGAAGCATTCGTAGCCCTTCGCACTTCCAAACCACCCCCCCCCCCCCCGGGTAAGCCATTCTAGAGTCCACTCGACCATCGATTTCTTCATCACCAACATGGCGAACATTTCGAATCCGATCGTCTACCAAAAACTGAGTTCCGACCACTATCCAGTGGTGGCCAAAGTGAGCTACTCCACCAACCGATTTCGTGCTCGTCGTCGCAACTACCATCGTGCTGACTGGCCAATGTTTCAGCAGTTCATCGACACCAACATCCGCTACAGCATCGAGCTTGAATCGACGGACGACATCGATCAGTGCTTGCAGATCATAGACGAGGCACTATCCTTAGCCCGTGACCAACACGTATCTGCTTCTGACCTGGTGAGTTACACTCTGAATCTAGACAGTTTAACTAAATCTTTTATAAGACTCCGTACCAAAACTAGGCGCCATTACCAACGTACTGGCCTGCCCCACTCTACTGTAATCGTCTCAATGAAATTATTAAGGCCCGCTCGGTGGATCTCAGAAACAAAAGCTTTGAGAATCATATTCGCTCTCTCCCAGATCGTGCAAACCCCTTCTGGAAATTAACTAATCTATTGAAAAACAAGCCGAGACCTGCCCCTCCTCTCTCCCATTTTGATCAACACGCTGGCCAAGTGCAGCTAATAACACCAGCTGAAAAAGGTAATGCACTTGGCCAGCATTTCGTAAATTCTCGCAACCTTGGTCGTTCCCTGGTGAGCCCCTTTGAGCCCGATGTGGCAACTACAATGTACAGAATCACTGTGACCCCTCTAGTTGTCCCAGATGAATCTAAAATTTCTGCTGATGAGGTAATGGCAGTCATTAAATCATGTAAAAATATGAAGGCCGCGGGTGTCGATGGGGTGGTCAATCTCGAGTTGAAAAATTTGTGCATTGACTTCTTTCATCACCTCGCAAATATCTTTAATAAGTGCTTAGAACTTGGCTACTTCCCGACCCGTTGGAAGCTCGTCAAAGTAGTCCTGTGCGCCGCCGCGCCACGCCGACACTTTTACGCACGCCGTCGCCGTCGACGATTTTGAGTCGGCGTGCCGCCGAAAAATTTTTTTACGCGCCGATAATAATTATGCAGACTGGATTTTTTCATAATTCGAGAGATACCAAGAATCACAGCCAATGAGTGTAAATTATCCTGAATTGTGAATATTCGATACAGCATTTCACATCAAGAGTATTAAGTTGCATCAAACATTATACGCAATATTTTAGAGGTGGTAATTAGAGGCACGCCGATACACGCCGCCGCCACCGCCGCCGATGAAAGCCAACGGCGTCACGCCGGCGCGCCGACCGCCACCGAGGCTGAATGTTTTCTACGCCGCCGCCGCCGATGATTTGATCGGCGCACAGCACTACGCCAAAGCTATCCCCATCCATAAACCTGGGAAAGATCCCACTGACGCTAAAAGCTACTGGCCCATTAGCCTCCTATAATCTATTTCGAAATTATTCGAAAAACTGATTCTGAGACATATACTAGAGTTTGCTGACCAAAACAACATCTTCCTTAGAGAGAATTTTGGGTTCAGGAAGGGGCACTCCACTGTGCACCAACTCACCCGGGTAACGAACATTATCAGGCGGAACAAGGTGCCAAGGCGCCATATGTCATCATGACAAGCTTCAGATCATCCAAAACAAGATCCTTCGGATGATCCTTAACCCTCTAGTGCCCAGTGCCGCCTTCAGACGGTGTTCAGTTGAACCTCTAAAAAGCTTAAATAAGAACTTGAAAAATGTTTTTAAAGCTTAATAGTGATTCTTACGAAGTCCGTCCAAAAATTAATTTAGGCACTAGAAGGTTAACAGCCCCCCAAGAACGCGCAACTCTAAGATTCACTGACTAGCCAGTCTGGATACTCTAGCCGAACGTAAATAAGTAATACTGTCTAGGTTCAGAGAAGCTTGCCAGAGGTCAGCACACGAGGCAATACGTACCTTGCCTAAGTTAGTTAGTTTAGTTAGGTAGGTTTTTGAATTTTATTCAATTTAGTAAAGCAACCATGCCTCTAAGGCGGTTATGTACACCAAATCTCCTAGATAATCCTAAAAACAACACTACAAACTCTACTTCACATCAAAGATGATGACCCGCTAAGGCTCAGCAATTGTTCTGTAGAACTATTTCACTGTAAGCAAACCCAAAAATTAAAAGATGATTCAAGTCAACAAGTCAAACAAATCAGTTTACTAGCAGCGGGTTGCAGCACCGGACAGAAGCAGCAATGGCAGTGCAAAGGCGGCGTGGAGCAGCAACGGAAAAAAAAGGGACGGTGGTAGTGGTTAGCTGCAGTTCTTACCTCTTTCAGTTCGGCTTACCTTTGATCTGAGTTGGACCCTACCAGCGGTAACCCATATCAGATATCGTGGGGTGAACACAACCCGAAACTGAAAGAGACTCGCACCGCCAGAAGGTTTGATGAGCCACCATCATCCAGCGTATGTATATATATAGGGTGTGTGCACATAACGTGGGTGAATATCATTAGCGTGTGTCGCTAGCTATAGAAGGTGTGTGGCTAGCTGTATAGCGTGTGTGCATGTTTATAGCGTTTGTGGTTTGCCATATAGCGTGCGTGGTTATATAGCGTGTGCAAGTCGATAGCGTATCTGTGCATGTTTATAGCGTGTGTGGCTTGCTATATAGCGTGTGTGGCTAGTAGTATAGCGACAAAAATTTTCATATATATATGCAAATAAATCACCTCATGTTGAATTTAATTATCACTGTAAATCATTAAGAACTAAATAAAGAATTTGTTGAAAAACATTATTCAGTTATCAATAAATGGCATTGACAAACACAATTAACCTTTTTTGACTTCAGCTAAGCCTTGAAGTCTATCTGATCTTTTTGAGCTAGTGAGCCTAAATCACATAATTTTTTGCTCAAGTCTTACTATTTGCAGCATTCAGTTATAAAATTATCTACGCTATCGTAAAATGCAGAAAATTGTTATTTGAACTGTTATACTATAGATGGGGAATGCACTATTTGCCCTCGTCTATAGCCTCTTCGTAGCCACTGCCTAAATTAAGATATCTTAGTGCAACTTGATACAAAAGACAGCCTCAAAACAATTCAATTTCGTTCTTCTTTTGGATACGGGAGCAAGAGAAACCGCATAGCTGCACATTAAATAATTAACCCCAATTGAGTGTATTCCCAAAGCTATTCGAAGGAATACATTGACATAAGACAGGCTGTCGTATTCTACGTTAACTCTGCGGTCGTGTCTTATAAACAACCTCTTTAACTTTTTCATTTTTTTTCACATTTGATTAAACTTTGCACAAATGTTCCTTTAGACTATAGCTATCATTTTGTGCTGTTAAATGGGTTTGTGTTAAAATGGTACTGATGATTAGACATATGAGGGTAATAAATTTGGAACCAGAACGTTACAGTCGATATTACAGCGAGATGTCGACAAATTTCGTGAACTTGTTCAGGCGTTATTCAGCGTTTCCCCTCTTTTCTCTCCTAAGTTCCCAATTTGTTCCTACCCTATCACCGAACAACAGTTGATCAGTTTATCTTAGAGTTCAATTGCCTAAACAGTCCAATAATGTCTCAGTAATGCGCTTTTAGTAGAATTTATTCTTATCCACAATCAAAAACATCTGACCCTGTGACTGATAAACAGCATATTTTTGTTTTTTTTTTATTTTAATTGTTTTCATACTGTGTCCCTGTTGGTGCTTAAAAAGGACAACAAATTGTTCCGACATCTCCCGGGTTGAAGCATTCGCCTGCCGGAGTACATACTGTATTATCCCTAGCAAGCCTGTAGACATCGTCATCCGTAAGCTTGAAGGTAGCCTCAACGAAATTTAATAGATTTTCGGCGAAATCTTTTGGAGGTTGGAACAGTTTCTATAATAAACGAAAAGAAGCTCGTTATAAACTTTAATGCGATTAATCGAAAAAAGTGGTTTATACTTTCTACATACCACAAGAATACTAGTTATAATGTCTTTTGGTTTTGGGTTAACGTATTTTGGATTGCGCTGCTCCAAACCAACACCGAGATAGTAGCTTAAAAACGTGGTCACGTCTGTTGCAAGTGTTTGGAAAAATCAAAAATCTTCAAGGCATAGAGCATTTAAAATACTTACAATTCTCAGGCAGAGAATTAACGAACTGCTGTGCTGGGGTCACCGCTGCTGGTTGCTGAGTTCTTGCAGATACATTCTGAGCTGCCAAACAGAGGCCCAGCAGGACCAATGAGGTCGAAAGGATGATTTTGTTTACCATGGTGGTCTGTGTTGTACCTCTAAACGATTCTCACTGATTACCGGTGCATGCAGCAGTTGCAGTTTATATAAACCCAAAATCATTCCTCCAAATCTAATTGACCAGAATGTCGTCGTTGATTAAAAATATGATAGCAGTTCCAATTGGTAGTTGAACCGGCTGTTATAAAAATTGTGTATACCTTTTTTTGGAGTACTATTAGTGATGCATTACGGACATAAGTGAATGCGTTGATTTGATTGTCGGTCTATTTATGACATATTACACAATTTGATAAGGAGAATGTGTGGAATGACCGATTCTTTCGATTAGGTACTGGCGGAACTAGAAAACGGAAGTGGAGGGTAGGAGTATTTGACTCGATTAGGATCGTAATAGTCCAGACGATATATATATATCCCATATAATAAATATTATTTGTACCGTGTTTTACACCTGAAATGTTTGAAAAATCTATACTGAGCGTCTTAGAAGAGTGATTTAAGAAATCGCAAGAAAGAATTATCAGTTCCGTTAGACTCTACTTAAATTTTTTAGTAGAGTCTAACGGAAACTGATAATTTTTTCTTCTGATTTCTTACCTGAAATGTGTTATTTCTTATATCTCTAAGCTTTAGTAAATACAATTGTGTAAGTAAAAGGTGATGTAGAACAAAACGTAAATCGAAGTAATTCCAGTATGAATACACTTGTTTGCTACGGTTTTTTATTTTTTCGTAGCAGCTGTAATGTTCACACTAGCGTTGCGAGCGACGAAAAGAAATCAAATTTGACTTTCAAAGAGAGAGAAGTTTTTTTTTCAGTCGCGTTTTACCAACACAATTGTGCAATCGCAGGCTTATTGGGTTATTTTTATTCTCCATGAAGCATTCTGCAATTTTTAGTGGTTGGAAGTAGTTCCAAACGTATTGGTCCATCGTTCCATTAATTTTTTTTTTATCTCTCTGTCATAGAACAAATATCACATCGAAAGAATTGCTTGTCTATCGATTAGATGAATTTATCAATCTAGTTGATGATATTTCAAAAATTATCGAAGCGACCAGAACAAATTAAAACCAGATGTAGCAGTACCTATGGTGGGTGGGAAGAAACTTCCCGTTGTAGTGTTTTTAATGTTTTTTTGCCTTTCTCCTAGAAAGGTATAGCAATCACTTGCAAAACCGAAAGTATAAAAGTGCTCCAAAGGGCCGAATGGCATATATCACTCGACTCAGCTCGACGAGCTGAGCCTTTCCTGTATGTGTGTGTGTGTGTGTATGTGCAGATTTTTATTCTCACTCACTTTTCTCAGAGATGGCTGGACCGATTTTCATGAAATTAATTGCAAATGAAAGGTCTTGTTGTCCCATAAGACCCTATTCAATTTATTGTAATCGGATTTATAGTTTAGAGGTTATGTATCAAAATGTAAAAATCATGAAACATCATTATCTCTAGAACCACACAACCGATTTGAACAAAATCGATTTCAAATGAACGGGCAACCCGAAATACCCTTAACTTTTGAATTTTATAAAGATTGAATTTGTGGTTCAAAAGTTATGAAAAGAAACGTGTTCTGAAGACTGTTTAATCTCACTCATGTTTCTCAGAGATGGCTGGACCGATATTCATAAAATCAGTGTCAAATGGAAGGTCTAGTTGCCCCATAAGACTCTATTGATTTGTTTTGCAATCGGACTATTACTTTGCCTGTTATGTTCAAAAATGTGAAATCCAGCTATGAAAAGAAACATACTCCGACGACTACTTGGACTCACTTACTTTTCTCAGAGATGGCTAACCTGATTTCAACAAAATTAGTGTCGATTAATAAGTCTAGCTGCCTCATAACACCATATTGAATTTTGCTGTAATCGAACTGTAACTTCGTCTGTAATGTACCGAAATGTGAAAATAGCCAAACTGTATTATTTCAGAAACTTCACAACCGATATGATCAATATTATTATCAGATGAGCGGGTTAGTAGAAATGGTACCCGACGGGTTCAGGTCTGGTTCGGGTTTGAAAATTTTTGAAAGTGGCGGGTACGGGTCGGGTTCGGGTTTTGAGAAAAGAAAAATTTTCGGGTACGAGTCGGGTTCGGGTTTGAAAATGTCGGGTTCAGTTCGGGTTTGGGTATGAAAACCCGAAACACTATAACACACCGACTATAAAATCTATGAAATCTCGGGTTCGGGTCGGGTTCGGGCTTCACAATTTCGGGTTCGGGTCGGGTTCGGGTTTCAAAGAAATAAAATTTTCGGGTTCGGGTTTGAACAAAAAAAAAGTTTCGGGTTCGGGTCGGGCTCGGGTTTCGACCGAAAAAAAAATCTGGTTCGGGTCGGGTACGGGTTTGAAAAACATCAAACCCGACCATCTCTACGAGTTAGATAAGGGCTAACTGATGAATTATGATTGAACACGTGGTTTCGAAGTTTGGCTGCCCTATACGTTCCCATTTCATTTGATTATAATCGAACTTAAGCAACCGTTATGTATTAAATTGTTAATAAAACAACGAAAGTCTATTATCTCAAAGATTACATGACTTATTTGAACATAACTAGTGTCATACGAACTAGTCATCTCTCGAACTTACAAATAACAAACTTCATAACAGTTTGATATGTGGCTCAAAAGTTATGGAAAGAAAAGAAATTCAAAGACTATTTAAAACTATACCTGTTCTGATCGATATATGTGGCCTCAACATAACTCAAATGTGGTATCGTACTATTTGAACGTTCCAAATTCATTGATTCCTTGCGATGTATTTTAAGTCTGCAAATGCACGACGTATCGGCCATAGGATAAGATAAAAGTCAAATAAAAAATCGTTTGAAATGATTGGTTTTATCGAAATGACAACATCCTCGACTTTTGGCTTCTGTAGATCGCCTTAATTCTGAATATATATTCATATTTGGTAGTATTCGGTCATTTTCAGCAGACTTTCTGGCATCAATCTGACACCGGAAATATCCATTTTGGGAGATATTTAGTTATTTTGGTTGTTTTCCACGAACTAAAAGTGGTCGTCTTTAAATTTAAAATGGTGTCCAGGGTCAATGTTTGGTTTCTATGCATCATCTCGATTACGGAAATATCCATTTGGAGTATTAATCGGTCATTTTTGACTGTTTTCTAGAAGTTGCAATTTAGCAATTTAAAATGGTGCCTGAGGTCAATTATTAGCTCATTGCATCATTCTGGTTCCAGAGATACTCATATTGGATGGTATTTGGTTTTTTTAGTCTGTTTTTCACAAACCGAAAGTCGCCATCTTGGACTTCAAAACTGATTTCTGGCCTCTGAGCGTCATTCTGGTTGAATGTTTTTAAAGGAACAAAAATGTCCTTGATGGTTCGACGCCCCTCCCTCTTCTGGAAGCATATGTTCGTGGGAAACAGCCGAAAATGATCGAATAACACCCAATACCGGAAATCACCATCTTAGAATTCAAAATGGTATCTATGGTCGATTTTAGCTCCTGTGTATCATTCTAGATCCGGATAATGATATATTGGGTGGAAATCGGCCATTTTTGGCTGTTTTCCAGAAACCGGAAGTTGCAACCCAAAATGTTGCCTGAGGTCGATTTTGGAACATATTTGTTAGCTATAAAAACGTTCACCTGCAAAATTTGGTTCCATTTAATTGGTTAGCTATCGAGATGTGCAGAAGTTTGTGTTTCATTTGTATGGAACCCCTTCCTTCCAGAAAAGAGAGAGTTGTCGAACCATTATGAACATATTTGTTATCCTTAGAAACCTTGACATGCTAAATTTGGTTCCCTTTACCCGGTTAGTTCTCGAGATGTGCAGAAATTTGTGTTTCATTTGTATGGAACCCCCCCTTTCCAGAAAAGGGAGGGGCTTTCAAATATTATGGACATATTTGTTACCTCTTACAACATCCACATGCCAAATTCGGTTTAATTTACTTGGTTTGTTTTTGAATTATGCAGAAATTTATGTTTCATTTGTATGGGACCCCACCCTTCTAAAAGAGGGAGGGGTCTCAAACTATTATAGGAACCTTAATCGGCACCAAAAACTCCTGCATACAAATTTTCACGTCGATCGGTTCGGTAGTTTTCGAGCCTATATGGATCAGACAGACAGACCGGACTGCATTTTTATATGTAAAGATTGCAACATCATTTTAGAACCTTAAGAGTGAATATACACTTATTTTGGATTGAAGCGTTCATGTAAACCTATTTTACAACTAAAAGTTTGAATGAGAAAGGCTGGGTCTGACCGCTAGGTGGATTAATTTAGGTTTTTTTAAATTTTTTTTCTTACCTGAAGCAGATCGACTTTGTCGCGACGATCGTCGAATTTCGAATGTTTTTTCTTTCAATACACGACTCAATTGCATCAATTAACCTATGTAGGAGACTCGTGCAGGCTTCGACTTATAGCCGTTCATGAAAGATTACGACTCCTGCTTAGGCGTTGACGTCGATGCATGTCCGGGAAAACCCCACGATTTTTAGCGCTTAGGATTACTTACTTTTCGGTACCAGCTACTCCTTTTTATTTTACCCTAATCAGCTCCGCTGCACGGTCGACTAACTAAAAGGCAGACAATTAGCAACGGGACAACAGGTAGTGAGATTTTGAGGATAAAACTGAAATAAAACTCCTTTGAAAGTTTTGAAGAAAAGCTGTTGCGTACTTTTTATAAATGTTGGAAAAGAGCCCACAGTGCCATATAAAAAATGATGTTAGGTATTTCCCTTCCTATGGATATTACATATAATACGAAGTGCGGAGTACAATAAAACATTCAGCCACCACCACAAATGATATAAAGTCCAGTCGGTGAGTCTATACAAAAAAGTCAACAGGATACGATTGCCCGAACATGCCACACGGATGTCAAATTTGACCATCATTCCATCAAAAATAATAACAGAAGGATTATGTCCAAAGCCACGACCGCAAGGTTGATGTAGGACTATATCGTCCCCTTAATGCTAGAACTAGATAACTCGAAATTTGTCGATTTTGAGTTAAGTATGGCATCATATTTATCACATCGAGCCCTTTAGCATATCCCAAACTCATTGAAACACGATAACAAGAAAAAATGTTATCCATCAATTACAAAACTAGATATCTCAATGTAGAACAAATATGCTTCGTGTTAGAACTAGATAACTCGACTCTTTGTTGATTTTTTCGTTTCTAGAACAGGCCTGAATTGATATGGATGCGTTTCATAAAATATGAGCCATTTAAAATAGCATTTGAATCGTCATCACCAAAATCGGTCAAATTTTGAAACTCGTTTTTTCTCAAAACGTCAATTTTTGAGTTATCTAGTTCTAGCATTGCATTGTTACATTCGAGAGTGATCACTTGTGATAAGTTCGAAGTGAACTTCCCCTTTTCAATGATTTCTTGAATGATAGACGTTAAGATTACGATAAACTGTGTTTATGTCAACAAAAAACCAGTTGAGTGTAGAAATTTTTCTCTCAAAACGGCTTTTGGCCTATATCATTTTATAAAGGTCAATTATAAACAGTTCAGTTTTATAATTTTATTTTCCTTAAGCAAAACATCAGTACCCGCTAGGAGTAAATAATTTGTTGGTAGTATACTCCACAATGCTGATATAGAACCATTATTTCTTTTCATTTAGTTCATGTTACGCCACTGTTGGTGCTCAAAATGGACAGCAAATGGTTCCGACATCTCCCGGGTTGAAGCATTCGCCTGCCGGAGTACATACTGTATTATCCCTAGCAAGCCTGTAGACATCGTCATCCGTAAGCTTGAAGGTAGCCTCAACGAAATTTAATAGATTTTCGGCGAAATCTTTTGGAGGTTGGAACAGTTTCTATAATAAACGAAAAATAATTCGGCGACCAACTACAATACGATCAATCGAAGAGACAGTGTCCAGTTACCACAAGAATAATGAAGAGATTGTCATTAGAACGTTGGTTAACGTATTTTGGATTGCGCTGCTCCAAGCCAACACCGAGATAGTAATTCAAAAACATGGTCGCATCTGTTGGAAATTTAGGAAAAATTAAAATGTTCAAGCATACGGCATTTAAAGTACTCACAACTCTCGGGAAGAGAATCAACGAACTGCTGTGCTGGGGAAACCGCTGCTGGTTGATGATTTCTTGCAGATACATTCTGAGCTGCCAAACAGAGGCCCAGTAGGACCAATGAGGTCGAGAGAATGACTTTGTTTACCATGGTGGTCTGTGTTGTACCTCTAAACGATTCTCACTGATTAGTTGTGCATGCAACAGCTGCAGCGTATATATACCCAAAATCCTCCCCCTGAACCCTAAAATTGATATTGTCATTGGTCAAAAATATGATAGCAATTTCATTGGTAGTTGAACCATCGGTTGTAAAAATTGTGCCAATTTAAGAGTACTATTAGTGATGCATTACAGATATAGGCAAAAGCGTTGAATTGAGTTGGTTTATTGGTGACATATTATACAACTCGATAAGGAAAATGAGTGAATTGACCCATTCTATAAATTCAGAACTGGTTGCACTATAAAACGGAAGTGGAGGTTAGGAGAATTTGACATCACCGGGCTGTCGTCCGATATCCGTACGGCATGTCTAGTCTGTCAATTCTAGCGGTAGATGGCTTATCATGCAGCTCCTGCAGTTTGTCATCAATAAGCCTGCTCATTCTTTAGTTGTTCCTCTACATTTCACCGAAGATGGTTCGCAACGTATTCCTCCCGTCCAGGTCTCGTGCCCGTAGAGATCGACCGGTCTAATCAGAGTCTGATTACCAGTGAGCGCCGGTAAGTGAGTTCGTCTACCACCTTGGTTTCATCACCACCACCCTGAGCTCGAGATGAGAGTTTAGCGGTATCTTCTCTTCAACCTCTTATCTTCTTTGTCTGCAATGCATTTGTAACCAATCCTATCCGTTTGTCCTCAATCTTAGTCCGATGTACACAAAGGTGGCAGCGGAAAGGGTCATGTCAAATTTCGAAAACCGACCATTTACATTTTGTTTATTGGCCCGAAAAATCATCTTTGCAAAATTTCAGCTCAATCGAACATGACTCGGGGGTGCCTCAAAGCTCTTAAAGTGATTTTTCGACCCTCGAAAATATACCAAAGGGGGAAGCACATGAAATTGGGAAAATCGATTTTTTTTCGATACTCAATGTCTTGAAAATGCACAAAACGTCGAAAAGTGGTGTTATCTTGAAATAGTTGAAAAGGTTGTTTACAAGACACGACCGCAAGGTTAACGTGAAATTACGACAGCCTGTTTTATGTCAATAAATTTTTTGCAATAGGTTTAGAAATACACTAGGTTGGGGTTAATCAATTTAATGGTGTAAAGGGGTAAGTTTTTTCGTATATGTTTTTCGTATATTATTTTTGCTTTAAACATGAACGAAATTCGTTGGAAACTGAGTGAGTTTATAACATGAAAGTGGGCAATATTCGTGACGCTCTCGATGTTTTCGGTTGTACAATTTGTACTCCGATTTATGTTGCCGTAAGACGTAATTCTACGTCAAAAGTGCACTAACTGATGTGCTTAATTTGACTCCGTTTAAGTTAAAATGAAAAGAAATTGTACTACTTAATTTATAAATGTTTTATGATCGTGCGTGCGATATCCGCTCTGACATAATGAATCTCATTTTGTTCGGGTTCGGAGCTATCTTCTGAATAGCCGCGCCTTAATTTCAAGTCCCCACAGTTTGTCCCAGTTTCGTAATACGGATGCGCAAAAAATGATTTGCCGTTGGAGGATGATATAACTAAAAATATAGGCGTGACCTTTTTATTTACAGTTATATCACTCTCCAAAGTTCGAAAAATTGCGCCGTGGTCAAATCGCTTACGGTATCCGCACTGACATAATAAATAAGTCACTCTTTTATTTCCAGTTTTACCATTCTCCAACGTTCGAAGAATTTAATTTCGTATGTCGCAATACTAATGTACGAAAAATGAATCTCATTTTATTCTGGTTTAGAGCAATCTTCTGAAAAAGCCTCGAAATAATTTCAAGTTTCCACAGTTTGTCTCAGATTCGTACTACGGATGTATAAAAATGATTTCTTGTGGACATTTTGTAGAACCGGACCCATAGAGCTCTCATAAAGGCAACAAAATAACATTGTATCGTGTCGTGTTGCGGCTCGAAAGGAGACAATGTTTCCGTTACCTTGTCGAATGTAAACAGGTTTTTGCGTGATTGATATTTCCGATGGTAGACATGAGTTTGAAGGTCGAAATTCTGCTGTGATGTCAAACTATAACCGTTTTGTTTTAAGACGCAATAGCACAAGTGCTTCATTTCTGTTATCTGCTGCGTTCTAGAGGCAATGTAGAACTTTTCTTGCCTTGCAAATGCTGAAATTTGCGTTTTACGTTTGTTACTCATGATGATGATGATGATGAAAAATCTTAACTACTTAAATCACATAATTGTAAAACACCAACAGGTGCTATTATATTTCACAACAGTAACAACACTGGCAAGTTTATTCAATTATCATCATTACGGATAACCGTTCGCGAATGATTCTAGTTTTCCTGTTTTCTCTAGTAGAATAGTCTGTCATTTCCAATAATTCTGCAGTTACGGAAAACTCCATGACAGCTGCCAGATAGACAGGTGCCTATGTATCATCGCGCAACCAGGCTTTTCTTTTTTCGCCACGATTAACATTCAACGTCCGTTTGTTGGTATCGGTACAGTCATGGAATGAATTATGCATAAAACACAAAACGCGCATTTCTAGTCAACTAGGTATATTCTGTTGACCTTCTTAGAGAAAGAAGCACTATGCGACCAATCAGAGGTCGACATTTGTGTTTCGACGAGGCTTGACAATTCTCAACAGTACAATAGTTTGAACAGTCAAATTAAAATTTCCCGCATTTGGACGAGTGCTTAGATGATTTTCCAATCGATGGCTGCAAAAATGACAGGAATCGGTTGTAAACTGACTGAGTTCAAAACGTTTGAAAATGAACAATTTTCATGACGCTCTCAATGTTTTCGGTTTTTGAAGTTAGACCCCTGTCCAGGGTTGATATTTGTTGACACTCTTGAGTGAAAGTGGAAATAAGCATCCATAAACGTTATTTTTTTACAATCCTTTCAGAGTTCTCCCTTCCCGCTTTTTGCATGGAAGTGAACTGTCAAACACCTCATTATATTTCATGCGATGGAAGCAAGACAACAAAATTAGTTTATCAGTTAACGAAGATTGTTAAGGCATCGGAGAACTGGCAGCACGTCCATCATCAAATGATGGGGAAAAGATCGCTCCGCTCATTTGATAGTTTTTAAAAGAAATTTTGCAATATGAATTATGTTTCATTTGCCGAAGTGATTCGGGATGATCCGTCGCGTGTGAAAAAGAAATTATTTCATATATAAGATGCTCGGGTCGTGGTGAAAAGTGACCCAGAAGATATTGGCATGTTGGCATTTGTGTTTTGTGGTTGAAAAGCAGTGTTGATAGGTGCGAAAAAAGTGATCACCGCAAAAGCAGTGTGTTCTACTGAGTGAATGGAAGAGATGGAGAGATTTTGCTTTGAAGTGAAGCAAAATGAAATTGTGATGTTTTGCTGTTGTGTGCGTACGTACGCAGCGATTTTGTTATACTACCGGGTGTGTCCTTGATGATTCGTCGTTCATGGCGAATCGGCTGAGCGGAGACGCAAACCCATGAACGTTCAAAGCGTTTGCATATTGATGCCGATATCATCATACAGAGTGTGGCAGCAAGGGATAAGTATCTTTATAAATTAAATGCTTTCGTAATAATTTGAAGCGACATCTCACCACCACTTGCACATGAATTCAGTTAAAGTATAAAGCCTGTAGTACACTCTTTGTCTAATGGTCAAATATTTGACCTTCTGACATAATGGTCAAATTTATTTGACATCATGGTTGTTGTTTGCCCGTGTTTGCCCCATGGTAAAATTGGAGAGTGACAAATAATTCGCCCTGACGGAATTAAATCATCTTCTTCACACACATTGAACTGCCCGTATGCGAATTTTGGGGAAAAATATTAAAATGTTTGCTATCTCATTCACTCTTGAAGAAATTCCTATCTTCTGCACTCACAGAGTAAACAAATTGAAGGTGGCAGCAGCGTAACTCCGTCAGAGCGAATTATCTTTGACCAAATTTTTATCTGTCAAAAAGTGACAAATATTTGACGCTCGGTCAAAGAGTGTACTACAGGCTTAAGTAAATTTTTTATTCTTTGCCAGCGTGCCCAGCGGTGGGAAGGCAATGTTGCTATTTGTGATGCAAGTGGTAGGAAGAGGCAGGATAGTTTTTGTTTTAAACTCTAATATTTAGGCCAAGCCGCAAAGTACATATACGGGGACGAATGGAGTCAGGATAGTTGTTTACGAACTAAGCCCTTGCGTGAACGGTGCATTTTGGAGGTGCTACCAGGTCGGGGCGGGGTGAGTGGAGTGGGATTTTGGCAGCAATTTGGCTGCGGCTGGAGTTGGCACTGGGACGAGAGTGAAGTAATACCAGTTTTCAGGATTTATCTGCAAGACGCAGCCTATGTTGTGTACAGATTCATACTGAAATGCAGATATTTTTAGTTAAATTTGAATTTTGTGCCTGAGTTTGCTGCTTCCTGCGCAGACTTTATCAAAAGGTTTGTTGTTTTGGCCTGAGCAAGTTTTTTATTTTATTTTGAACAACGGTTCATTTCGGAGGATGTTTTTTTTTTCTTTTCATTTTCGATCTGTTACAGTCATTTTTACAGCTTATCTGATACCTAAGTGCGACATGGAATATGAAATATAAGTAGGGTTTATCGAATCATTTTAATTATTTCCAAGATTCAAATAACTAAAACTTAGACATCATTTTGTGGGCATTTTGTCAAATTTCATTTGATTACTTTCCTAGCTTTGGGACGAATTTTGATGACAATTTTTAAGTGACTATTTTAAAGTCTCGTAAGTCGGGGTGACACAAGGCAATGTCGACTGTATTCTGATAGTGACAATATCGGCATTTCAAGATCTTTTATCTTGTCTCATATGCATCTTTTCTGTTTTTTTTTTTAATTTTTGGCTCGGGATGCATGAAATTTTACTTAATATTGGATTTAACGAGTAAGTTAGCTCATTCTTACACACATTAGTAAGCTTAATGAACACGTTCTAGTTACCATCACGCGCGCGTTGTTATGGTTTGGCCCAGTATGATTATTTGAATACAAAATTTTCAGTATTCAAAGAGCATGCGATGAAATTGTATGATGTACAAGTTAGTCTTATGGCGCACCAAGTCACGAGCAAAATTACGCTCTAAAACTTTTGTTTTTGGTACAACGGCCAATTATTTGCGTTCGGCATGCGGTTGTATGGGGTTTGGAGGTTTGTGTGTGGAAGTCAAGTTTTTCGCAAATAAATAATAGGATGTGCACGTTTGGCAGCTATGAATCTTCAAACACGCTCACTTAAACAAGAAAGATTAGGCAGTTTTACAAAATAGCTTAAAAATAGTTTGAAAATTTAATATCGCGCTCGACAAGTATTTGATCGTATTGCCTACCATGCCCTGACTGGTCAGTTAAGGACATTTTACCTAGTTCTATACTTTTGTTTTATGATTATCCTAGCTTTTGGACAATTGTAATACACATACACAATTTTTATTTAATTTTACTGTAACCGTTTTGGTCTGGATGCCGATAGTCCACGACAACTAAATTTTGATTGCGATTGTTTTGGCATTTTGTCAATGAACTTAGCACTTTATTTTGTTTGATATGCATACTTGCATTTTTCCTAGTTTTTAGGCTTTGAAGGCATGAAACTTTGCCAGTTTCTATACTCAGTAGGTATCTTAGTTTATCAGAGAGGACTGGCAACATGGCCAATAAAACAAACGTACATTGAATCGGTCCGTAAATTTCTAATAAAAGTCACGTGTATTTTCGCACTAGAGGTCATGAAAGGTTGTAAATTTTCAAGTATATCGGGTGTCGCGTGTGTAAGATACAAATTAGTTAGAGTGGAGTGAAAATTAGAAGATCAAAAATGGAAGTGATTATGCAGTGTAAATTGGCACAGAAGATATAGTTCGCCATTCGTGTACGTTTTGATTTTTACCAAGTGAACGGTAGTGTTAGTGAAAAGAGAGTGGAAACCGTAAAGAAGGAATGAGGTTCAACACGTCCTCTCCACTGACATCGCTTGGGTTTGTGTGTTTTTTTTATCTTCCGCTGAGCTTTGCGCGCAGCGAAGTGCAAAGCTTTCTTGCATTTGTGGTTCCTGCTGCTGGCTCGCAAAATGCAACTGGAGAGAGAGGAAACAGAAGCTAAGTATTGGTTTTGGTGATATTTCACGTCGTGTTTGAAACGGGATCAGAGTGAAATTGTGACTACCTATGTTAACGCACACAGCTTTTCTTCCATTCGATTTGAACGGCATGTGAGCGAGAGAGAATTTGTTTTTTTTCTGCCTTTTGTGCTGCTTACGACCGCAGAGGCACCTTCGAAGATGCCGATTTTCTGATTCTTTCTCTCTCGATCACTTGCTGTGTGTGTTGGGTAGCGCGTTCATGTGTTCATGATTTTATTTACGTTGCATCAACTTGCAAGTTGCAGTAGGCTGACATGAGAATGTGTGTTCAGCAAATAGACCATCGCACGGTGTCGTCGCGCACTTGCGTTTGACAGCTATTAGTGGCTTTGTTTGCCTTCGGGCGATGCAGTTTGGTTCTAAATTATAGCAGATCATTTCAGTTGTGACCAGTGATGCCACATATATAGATTTGTCTGCTTTTATACAGATTTCTTGCGTATTTTTCATACAGATATCTGCATGCAGATTGCAGATTTTCTGGAAATAATACAGGTTATTTTGGTTTTCATGAGGTAGTAAATTGAACTTCTTGATGTGGTTGAAAAGCGGAGATTGGCTCGGATGCGGTTCAGCGTGTCGTAGGTTTTACTATATTCATATGCTACTATAAATCTTTGAACACGCCAACTTTCACAAGATCGAATTGATAGTTTTACAATAGAGTTTGATCATCTATCATTCACACGCGACAAATATCTAAGTGCTTCGTCTGTCATGAAGAGTTCTGATCGGTTACGGTCATTTAGCCATATTTAACCCTATTATTTTTATGATTTTCCTAGCTTTTGGACAAATGTTGATACACTTGAATTTTTTTTTAATTCAATAATGTTTAAATCTTGTTGGATGCAACTTTTTGTTTTTGAATTTTAAGGGCTTTGGATGCATGTAAATTTGCCAGTTTTTGAATTCATTAGGATACTTAGCTCATTCCAAATTATATTACAAGAGAAAAACGCGTTGTAGATCTTATATCCTCTAAAATTGCGGTCGGCTTACAGTTTCCGAATAAAGTTTAACGTCTTACGAAATAAAGCTACTCATTGATTCATGAATGGGTAAATTGAGGTGTTCATGAGCAGAAACGCGTAGAGTCGTACGATACGTAAGGTAACCGAAATTACTTAACCTCCACGATTCGCTTGTATCCCGTCACTGCAAATATGATGAGGTTTCAAACATGTTGGCACCTGGCGCGCTTTCGTGAGTTCATATATCGAAGATCGCACCACTAACCTCGGGAAAGTGCGTGCACGTCGGGTTCAAAATTGGAAGGGTCGGTCAGTTCCTCTATTAGTACAAAGCTCGTTATTCCCGTCGTACTCCTAAAATCAATGAAACAAAACGTCTTAGATACATAAAAGATAGATTCGCGAAAAATATCTTAGTGGACGAGGGCCCATAAATACCGCCAAGAGTTTTATCGTATGTAGAGAAGAAACGCGACAAACAACTAACACAAAATTCCTATACCCGTGGTGCTTGTGGAGTGTGCAGGAGTATATCCGGCCTCTAGTAACAACAAGTATCGAACTAACACCCCTTTCCTTCCTTCCTTTGATCTACGTTCTGGACCGGCAGGCGTCGGTACTGATCAGCATGCAGGGGTTATTGGAGATGCACATCGAAAAGCTAAATCCCAAGCAGGAATCACTAAATTCGATTTAGAACTCCAATCGATCCTGATCAGTAACGAAGTGGCAACCGGTGGTGATCAATCAAGCTCAAGCTCAAGCTCAGTAGGTATCTTTGTTTATCTATTATAAGAGTGAACCGGTGTGAAACACCATGTCCCTGTGCGTCTGCGTCGTAGAAGGGAATAGTGCTGCCATGCATAACGCTCCGGTGTAAACTCGTCTTCGGCTCGGTTTAGTTAAGCACATCTAAGGGTTTCTAGAGTGTAGTGACTTCCCGATGTGTCTTAAGATATTTATTCATGTCTAACATTGACCGTTTAGTTCGAGACTGCCTGTTCGTTGGTTTTATTTAATCACGTTTCAAACCGGAATAGGTTTCGTCCGATCGATAAATATCGAGATTAACTTAATAACTACGCGATGTATATCTTCTAAAGGATCGCGTCTACCGAAGTGCGCTTGCTTTCTTGAAGCTATTCAGGAATAATATTCGACACTTATATACATACTTAGATGCTTCGGAAGGTATATGATTTTGGCGCGCGTCATTCGCATAGGATCGCGGTGTTCGACAAGAAAGATATTCCCGCAATGAGCAAGCTCTGCGCGCAGCGTCGTTCGATTACGTCAAATATCATGGAGACATGATAACATAAACCGTTCTTTCCGTCGCAGTAGTAAATTTAGAAATAAACTCGGTCTCGGGCTATCCGTTTAGCGGGAGATTGTTCACCAATTGCTTTGATATAAGCGTGTCGCCAATCAAAGTAGGTTTCGTTTGGTCTATAAATGGTCGGCGTGCGACCAGACCGAGCCAAGCGCCATTTTCTTTAAAATTGAGTTATTGGTACCAGTGGATGTTCAAACTGATAATCTATGTTCCATTAAAGAATGAAATCATTTGAACAGTTCATAGGCGTGTTATAACAAAAAATCTCTGTAGCACTTTGTGAAAAGGACGAAATTACGTTCGACCAGTGTGAACCGTAAACACAGACATGGCATCTAAAGAAAGTGATTGTTTGTGATTTAAAAGCAAGCTTTGCGGTTTATTTTAACCAGTAACTGATTTCTCCGCTTCGGACAGCTCGTTAATACGACTGTCATCATACATAAATAAACAGCCAGGTGGTTTTCGTAGTCTACGAATCGTAGAGCCGAATTTCGTGTCAATGGGCACATCACTTTTTTTAAAGATCTTGTTGAGCCAGACCGAACCAAGTGCATTTTATTTTCATTTGATATTTTTCAAATAAAATTAAATTTTTTCTTGTAACAAACGTCAGGACTGGGTTAATATACGTTAAATCAATAAAATTACAAAATTACAAAATGTTCTCTGACACCGTGTCGGTGCAATCGATTTCAGGATTTGTAAAAGAGTTGTTCTATTGTTATTTTAATATCAAAGATTCAATAAAACTTACTTTCAAACAAATTGTTAACCTCTGCGAAAAATGTGCTGCTTGCGCGTTTTGCCACTGTCACAATTTTTGTTTCGTTTTATGTTTTTGACGTTTGTTATTTGGAATTGCAGCTGTAATTCGATTGATTTAAACAGTGGTGTAAATACAAGAGATATTCATTATAGTATGATGGTGATTTCCATTGAACAGTTTTCAACACAAGATCATTGCGTTAGAAAGTGTTAATCATTGTGAAATCAACACTGAATCACTTCAATTTGCAGTGCGACGTGACGAATTGAGTCAAGTGCAAAAACACTTGAAGTAATCGTGCCATTTATTTACAGTGTACGTGGGTTGAAGTCAATGAGGTATAGAAAGGTGAGGAAGAAGAAGACATTTGTCTGTATTAGTAACGAAAAAAAGGTAAACAGAAGCACGTGTTGGGGTTGTGACGTAGATCTACAAAAACAGGAAAATACCATTTGGAATTATGTTCCACATTGTTTAACGACGCAGGTAGGCATTTTCAGCCGTAAACTGTCATAATCTGTGAAAATTTTTTGAAAAAAATGTACCAAACATTGATTTTTGGGTATTGTTTTTTGACTTTTACGTCATCACTGTTAACAAAAAAAGAAGCCCTTTAAGCCCGAGACTCAAATCATCTCCGTACCTTTCTATATTCCATTGGGTTGAAGTGTCTTTGGCCTAACGCAGAGATGACGTTGCAAATTTAAAATCTTTGGGGTTGCCTGATTGTACCAACTTTAACTGGAATGCTGTCAAAATTTCATGACATATTATTAACACATTCTCAAGTTATTTATAGTAAAATTAAACGATAAATTGGACGAATATGAGCGACGAGATGAATATAGGTGTTGAGATGGAGGTAGTTGTGGTTCCCATATAACAATCAGCCGGTTAAGTGTTCCCTAGTAATAATATCAGTTTTATCAAAGGTTTATAGCGCTTAATGCAGCCAAAACAGTGCTATAAAACTTCGATAAAACCAATTTTGTTACTAGGGTTGGGCATTTGCAAGGCATGCTATTTAACATGGTGAAAATCAATAAACAATGTTATCGCATATTATTGGATTGATTGGACGTTGAAACGACAACATATGGCAAGGAAAAGAGTGAGAGACAACGCTCCTGCTTATTCATAAATTGAGGGATGTACTCTACGAACTATTTTCTCATTCTCCGTTATAGCAAGATTTAGCCCCGAGCGCCATGATTTTAACGTAGAATACGAATACGTAGAAGGACGACAGAATGGAGTACCTAGTTAGCCGGAAATGCACTCGTTGGGCTATATAAGAGACTGCTTCTCCTCAAGCAAGCTCGGTTTACTAGCAGCGGGCAGCAGCGGCGGACAGTAGCAGCGATGGCAGCGGGCAACAGCGGCGTTGGTAGTGGTTAGCTGCAGTTCCTACCATTGCAGTTCGGCTTCCCCTTTGATCTAAGTTGGACACCACCAGCGGTAATCCAATTCAAATATTGAATGAGACTCGCACCGCCAGGTGGTTTGAGAAGCCACCATCATCCAGCGTGTATGTATATTTAGGGTGTGTGCACATATATAACGTGTGTGAATATCTATAGCGTGGGTCACTAGCGTGCGTGGTGGCTAGCTATATAGCGCGTGCATGTGTCTAGCATGTGTGGCTTGCTATATAGCGTGCGTGGCTCGCGTGTGCATGGTTATAGCGTGTCTGTGCATGTCTATCGCGTGCGTGGCTTGCCATGTAGCGTGTGTGGCTTGCTATATAGCGTACGCGGCTGAGTGTGCATGTCTATAGCGTGTCTGTGCATATATTATTGCCATGTAGCGTGTGTGGCTTGTTAAATAGCGTGCGTGGCTTGCATGTGCATGTCTATAGCCTGTCCGTGCATGTTTATAGTGTGTGTCGCTTGCTATATAGCGTGTATGGCTAGCAGTATAGCGATTAAAATTATCATATATAGTTGCAAATAAATCACCGCACGTTGATTTTTACTATCACAGTAAATCATTCAGAACTAAATAAAAAATTTGCCATGTTGAAAAACAATATTTAGTTGTCAGTAAATGGCATTCACAAACTTTATGAACCTCTTTTGACTTCAGCTAAGCCTCAAAGTTTACTGAGTGTATTTTAACCTTTAATTGAAAAATGTTTGAGCCGGTGAGCCTGAATCATATAATTTTTCGTTCAAGTCCTACTATTTGCAACAATCAGTTGTAAAATTATCTACGCTACCGCAAACTGCAGCAAATTGTTCATATTAAACCTATTTAACCGGGAATGCACCATTGGCCCTCGTCTATAACCTCTTCGTAGCCACTGCCTAAATTAAGCTATCTCAGTACAACTTGATACAAAAGACTGCCTCAAAACAGCTCAATTTCATTCTTGTTTTGGATACGGCTGCAAGTGAAACTGCATAGCTGCACAAAACTTCTGCTGTTGTTAATTGTCGTTACCGGTGCCGTCTGTAAAGGTAAATGACATCTGGAGCAGAGAGACCATTAAATTGGTCAACCCCATTGAGTGTATACCCAAACCTATTGCAAGCAATACATTGACTTAAGACAGGCTGTCGTGTTCTTCGTTAACTATGCGGTCGTGTCTTATGAACAACCTCTTCAACTATTTTTATCTATTTGAAAGATAAAAAAATCTGTGGGTAGTGGTTTTTCGCAACGAACATGGAAATTCTAGAATATGTAGCATTGAAACAACTTCTTCGATTTCAAATGATAAATTGTTTTATTGACTTTTTGTGGGTTTTCCGCTTAATCCTAGAGCATTATTCGCAATAAATATGTACAAAATTCTAGTATTATTATATGGTAAATTCCTCTACTTTGAAACGACATGACACGAATGCACTGTTGTTTCGATACCTGTGAGCTGGAGACTTAGTGAGAAGATATTGGAAAACTTTCGGTAGATTGGTTGGGTTGTGATAAAAAAATAATCCTGGTCGTTTAGAAATCAAAGATTACTAGAAATACTCAACAATCGAATAGTGAGTGTAGGCAGAAGTTGTGCTCTATAACCGATTCAACCGATTTGAGTCCAGTTTGGTTAGAACTAGTTTAATTAGTTGTATATACAATTGTTTTAGAAGGCACCGTTAATAGTAATTTGAAGTTTTTTTGTTTACTCTTCTCACTCTCGTATATTCTTATAAAACTTAAGCTCTTACGTTAATGACTTTGACTGTTGTTAACGTTTGTCGCTGATGTGAATCGTCGATTCGCTAATTCTATCCTGACAAAACGGTGAAACAGTAAACAGCGCTACTTACAAGAAGGCATTTTAGTTTGATGCGTTTCACAAATATAATAGAAAAGAATACTCTGTATCACGATTTTACTTTACGTTTTGTTTATACTCTAACTGTGTAGAGCTCTCTACCTCCCTGGTTACTGGAACTAACTAATATGCCGGAAGGACACGATTTTGGAGGTTTTGCTGCGGGCATGTTCCCCCGCACGGAACTAAAAGTCACTGGCTCGAAGCTTCCTGGGCGGACACTGGCTGGATGATTTCTGCGCTCGGAACAAATTGTGAGATCAATTTTCTGACGCAAAACTGACGCTGTTCCTCCGTTCGCTATGATTAACATGATATATGGCCTTAAGAATGACGGAGATATGGATGTGTGTGGGTTTTTTTAAAGGTAACTAAATTTGGCGATTTTTATCCGGGCGAGAGGCCCGATTAAATATTCTAGGCCTTCAGTGCGAATCCAAGTAGGGTAAGGATTAGTGTAATACTGACGGTGATCCGAACGGAACTCGACCCTTTACCGGTGTTGTAGTCATCGCCGGCCGGTCGCTCATCTGTCTCGGCTGTTATCGCGTTGAAATAAACGAAAAATGAAAGCAAAGGTTAGTTGGGAAACGGTTACATCAATTTGGGCTGGAAAAGTTTTTCGGTGTAGTGGCACTACAAATTAAAACCATGAATTTGGGATAATCAAGCTCGAAACGCTAACTTACGAATGAACTTAAACTAAATAAAATATACTTAATAGAAATCGTCAGCTAGCAAAAACATACATCTCTGTCTCGTATTGCACTAAAACAAAATTGGCTGGCTGCAGTCTTCAATGGTTGTTCATTGTGTGATTTGTGTTGTTGTTGTTGTAGCTGTTGTGTTTTGCTTTCGTTGGGGCTTTTTTTTTGCTTGTACAACAAGATTGAAATGATATTTTTTAAGGAAAACTGTGGATCAATCCACGACATTTTCGTTTCATTTGGCTCGTACTTTGAACTAACTTATATGCTCTTCACAGGAAGAACTCGTTAAGATAAAACTAACTGAAATCACTGTGGGGTGGAACCTGTGATTCACTAGAAATAAATTCCTCATGCTAAAATGAATAGAACAAAAGGAAAAGAGGAAAATTAAAAGAAAATCTCGTTAATACAATATGACTTTTCAGTGCTTGTATTGTAATTGCAGAGGGGTGCAAAACCATGCTTGTATGAACCACCCAAGCAGCCATACCGTAGAGTATCGAAAATGCAAAAAAACGGAACAGCAAATTAAGGAAACAATCTACAATACTAAATACAGTGGTGCTGTTCGTGCCATTCGTCCTCACTCACGAATAATAGTCACTTCTATCACCCAACAACAGGAAGCCTAGAATGCCCCGATAGTGTGCGTAAGTGTAAGTGTGTGCATTTATGTATAAAAACAGTGGCTGTGCGTGCAGAGTACGTGCATAAATCTAAAGAAAAATACATTTTTTCTCGTGCAAGTGTGACTCAAACTACGTAAGTGTCATCTAGGTTGATATCGATTGCAATTCTGAGCAGTCGTTTGACATTTACAAAACATAATTTTTTGAGAGAGATTAAGATCAATGAATAGCCCATCATGTTTTAAGAATTTTGTTTACAGATTTATCGATTGTTAAAAAATAATAGAAAATAGCTGTAAGACATTAAATCAATTTTGAAATGCATGAAGCGTTTAGCAATGCAAATTCTACTGTCAACATAACGGTTTATTGTCTATTGAAATAGACATTCAACGTCAAAAGTAGTCTAAACAATCGCTGTGCATCTTGTTAGTGATCATTATAAAACCAAATCCATTCACCATTCAATATCTAAGTTGTTACAGTGTGCACCCGGTTAGTGAGTTGCGTGATCGGTTCGGTTACCGGTTCGGTGCTTCATTCCACCACTTAATTAATTATAGTAGCTTAAAAAGTGCATTAAGTGTTAGGTATGGTAACGTCCGGTGGTGCAGTGCAGTGCTCTTATTAACTAGTAAATGATGATCAATCGGTAATGATTGATTTTAGCAGTCAACAAGATCGTTTGCTTCTGCGTCCTGATGAAACCGACCTGGCGTCTCCTTCGAGGTGTCGATTGCTATCCATTTGCGGAATTATCGTAGTTTATCAACTTCAAACTTTGAATGAAATCTTCCATCTCATTTCCACACGATCCAGCTAATTGTTAATGGGTTAAACATGTTTTATTTTAAAAACGGAATTGAACAACGGATGCTGTTCTTGGGTGTTAGATCACTTGCTAGTCACATGTTGATTAATCGTCACGTTTTGGAAGTAAGACAAGTAATATGTGTTAAACAAGAATCGATGAATAAAATGATTAGCGCATCAGCCAGTGTTAGTCATGCACATCGAAGTCAAACATGGAATGCTAGGCTTGCGATTGGATTTATAGTAACGTGTTTGCATGTCATTCTGTGCACTATCTGCCTGCACGACAGAGATGCCAGCCTTTTGATTAGAAACACGCATGCTTGACAGTGTGTTGTTCGAGTAAAAGCCTTCTTTAATCAAATGAGCTAAATAATGGCGTTCATTGATGGAGTAAAATGTTGTCTGATCACGAAATTTCCTGAATGTGTCACTGTGTCGGACTGAAACAGATGGCGAACATCTGTCGAGTTTGTTGATGACCGTGCAATTTGTGTCATCTATCTATCGAATGATGAAGATGAGCAGACCAACAGTGAGCAACAATACGATAATACTCGATCACCACACATAACCACGCATACGGGAATGCTTACTGTTGGACTGCAACAGCCTGTTGGAAAGAGAACTTATTTTGGCTTTTAACTCCACTAGATATCACTGTTGCCATCAATACGAGGATGAACTTCAAGTGCTGCAAAATGTACAACATATCAAAATGGTTAGCCTCTAGGAGCTTGCATGCCCTCATAATAATTTTTTTTTCCAATTGAAAAACGTGGAAATCTCGGGAGCACTTGAACTGTTGTGTAGAATAGAAGGTTTATTCCAGAATAATATTTTTTTATTAGTAATGGTAGTAATGATAGTAGGGTACTCATTTGAAATTTCTTCGCACTTTCTGACGAACCGTAATATATTCTTAGAAAGGTATTGCATATTACTGATTAACATATTTTGAAGAAGAACTCATGCCTATGCTTTGAGTCGATAAAACACAACCAACGGCCCCACAGATCCTTCTGGGTACAGCTTCACACGATGGATCAGCTGTTGAGGCGCTCCCTAAGCGACTATCGGAGCTTTATATCCGGGAAGATCAGACGAGTTTAACTTTCGAAATTCGATGAAATATTCTCTTCATACTCGGATACCAAGCGAGTCCGAATGGTTAAAGGTTATAATCTTTCATATTTTTCCTGTGCATTTATTTCGTTTATGTCGACAAGTTTGTCCTAGAACTCAAACTGAAGAATATAAGATTTAAATTTTCTAACCGTTCACGTGAATTTTGGTGCCTTTAGCTAATTCGACAGTGCCTCAAAGGACCGCAGAGTAATTGCTCATCGTCGCTTCTACGTTTACTTATGGGAAAACTGCATTTAAGTAAGTAAGTAAGCTTTAGGCACTTCCGAGCTTGCTGGGGCTCCAAAACTCACAGAAATGATTAAAAAAGCTATAATCTCTCATTCTTTTTTGACACGCCATAATGATTTAGACACCTCTTAAACTCTAGCATCAGTCGTTCAACAAATCAGCAATCAGAGTACAGTATAATTGCTCAAGCATACTATTTTTAACTGTGCTATTCTCAACTCAAAGAATTTTATCAGGGGTTCTTTCAGACGCGGTCATGACTAATGATTACAGTTTGTACTTGAAACTTACATAACGCTTATGTAATACATACATGAATAATCCTCAAAGGGACACCCACTAATTACGTAAGAGTTTAAAAGGAGAGTGGGAAGGGGTATCCTAGTTTCTTATGAATGCTTACTAAGGGGTAGAAGCGAGTTCGAAAAAGTTCTTAAAATTTGAAAATTTGATACAAAAACAAAAATTTACAAAACCAAAAACAAAATACAGTCATTTGAAAGATTTCTCATTGAGATTCTTACTGTTGAACCCTGGGGAAGCAGTGAATTAATTGAGCAGAGAGGGTAAAGAAAATCTAAAAGAAAGTTCTTACGTAGTTTGTGAATAACGCTCAAGACATAGGAACGTTTTAGAAAGATTTAGACGTCTCCAAAGATCCAGAATCAGTTATTCAGCAAGCAAGCAATTTCCTAAGCATTATAGAGTGTTCCAGTATCACAAAATTACCGAATTACAAGGCGGATAAACATAACACTGGTCTACACAAATGTGGTCTTGAAGCTCAAACTAGAAAAAAAAAGAGAGATTTCAGAGTTTTCCGCTTCTGTCGACCAGTGTATATAGCTAAGTTGATTAAAATGGGTTGTTATGAATAAATGGTGATTTCATTAGCGATGCTTCGAATCTCTCGTTCTCTTCCCTTCTCTTGTTCTCTTTCCTTCTCTCTCTCTCAGTTATTGTTTCCATTTTCACTCTCCTCTTGTCTTTCATTCTCTCTCTTTCTCTCTTTACGTTCTTGCTCTTTCTGTCTTCCTTTCCTTCCTTCCCCTCTGGCTTTTATTGTCTCTCTATCCTCTTTTTCTTCTCCCGCTTTCAAATTATTCAATTTATTTTAACATATATCGTAAGTTTAAATGGAAGAAGCTAGAACTAAAAGGCAGCAATGAGAGAAAATGAAAACATAATGAAAAGGGTAATAAAAATTAATATTCAAATGGGAGTAATATTTAGCAATTATCGGGACAAATATTAATAAGTGAAAGTTCGCTCAATTTTTACACTTCAATCAGAATAATAGAAAAAAAAACTGATATAATGAGGTACAAATCTGCCAGATTACACGATTATGGCTTAAATATAGATTTATTTAAAAAAAAAACCAGCTACATTCCGTATCGAACACTCAACAGTATCGGTTGTGTTTGGTGATCGTTTCATAGGAGCTCGGTGTGTACTGTATATAGTGAAATTAATTCCCGGTTACGTGTAACCGTTCAAAGCTTCCAGCTAGGTACTACTTACGATTTGGTGATCAAGTACGCCGAGACAACTTTTCTCCCAAAATGGAATTTCTAGTTTGGTTTTTTCTGCTGTTTTGGTTTTATATATGGGTTCACGCGGTTGGCCTCCCCGTCCAACATGGACAAAAATAATTATTCATCGGATGTCATTAATGGAATTTCATTTGTTTTTTCATCTGATCCTTCCTGACACAAAACCCTATTTTTTGGACCCCACTACCAGCAATTATAGTTTCTTGTGGCATTATTCGAACGTTTCTACTGTTTAAACTTGTTGCTTTAGTTAACTTTGTGCAGTGTGTGTGAGTAATAGTGGTTGTCTTCCCCCACGACTTTTTTAGCACTTTATCGACCTTATCATATCATTCAAGATTATATCACTCGAACAGCATACAACGTGCTATAGTCGATGGTTTAGAAAGTTTAGACAAGAATTTTTCAAGTGTTGTGAGAAGTTCTTTGTGGTACTGAAAGTCGCTCTTTGTGCATCTCAAGAGCTGATACATCGTGTGAATCTGTACCTTGAGAAATCAGCAGGACCATGGGTTGTGTTCTTTCGGCTCACAGCAAAGGCATCAAATACAATGCAATTTTCAAAGGCTCTTGTTATATGGTTTTCAGCCGAAATTACATGAGTCCGAATAAACTGCATGTTTTGGGCTGATGACATGCTGAAGCGTGAAACGAAATGAAGTGGAAAGCACCGTGTCTGATCTATTTCTTAGAACGTCTATGTGAATCGCTCAAACCGGTCATATTGGAAGCGCAATGATGCGTCTGTAGAGGCGGCGAAATAGAACGATCAGTATTTTGACGTGCGTACAAATACGCGGTAATACCATGTTTAGACAAAACCTGACATCGCCAGGCGTTTTATATTTGTTTTGGTAATTGAGAAATAAATGAATATATACATTTCGGTCAGAAGATGTTTCTGGGAAGAATTTTCAGCTCTTTGGGAAAATGACACGGGTATTTTTGACTAATGTTATAAACTAGTTCAATGTTGCTTGGAATCAAAGGGTTGAAAATTTAGAATTACTTCTTATATTTTTTACTGCTTCTTAGCACTTCAACAGTAACATGTCACATATCACAAAAAAATGTTTATGTTTACTTTATATACCGTGCTTGAAGAAGCAAAAAACTCTTCATCGAACGAATTACTGTTTAATTCAAACAAAACAGTTACAAATAACAAGAATTGTGAAAACACAACGCATTCGCGAACGCATGTAATTAAACTCCAGTGCGGCATAGGAAGCTCTACCCAACGCTTCTGCTTGTTCCGCTTTCCATAAGCGCAACGTTTCGTTGAACTTCACGCCTTATTATGTCATCAGCCTTAGTTACAAGCATCATGCAAGCAAACGAAATTGCTGCTTTTGAGATTTTCACATGTACATTAGGGTGGAGAAAAGTGAACGATATTCCAGAACCAATTTTTTTTTTTATCGATTTTTTTATTTGGGACCCCAAACAATCCTAAACTTACCGAAAGTCGATTGGTTTTGTCTCCGCTTGGCGCATTGCATTCCAAATTTGTATGGGAAATCCTACTTTTCTGCATTTCCTTTTCTATAAAGCTCACTAATACTTCAATAATGCAGTACTTTGCGTTAAAGTATAGTAATTTGGATGCTTAACAACTTTACCGAAGACAATAAAGGGCTAGTATGTCCCTAAGGAAAGCCATAGTTGTTCAAAGCTGAGTATGCCGAATCGAACGCAGAAAATCATTTTTTTCTGCACACTACCGGAGTCTTTTGCAGTAGAATTATCATCAGAAGTAACCTGCCGTATCGAGTTCATACACTCAGCTGGATCAAGCGAACAAATGTAGGTCAATATTCTTGGTGCAGATAGGATCTACAACATGTTTGAGAGGTAACTTTTGATGAAAAGCTGACTAACACCGGTGCATTGGTGGTGTTGGCAGAAAAATGGTTTTAAGCATATTTTTCAACAAATTCAACTTTCAACAGCTATAACTTTTTAGGGATTTTCTTACTCTCCTGTGTCTTCGGCAAAGTTGTTAAGCATAAAAAACCTACCTTCTACAGTCATAAATCGTATGGTTCAAGGGGTTACATATCTTTTTGGTCGAGAAAAATGAGGGAAGTTTGAAGTTATTTTTAAGTGCATAGCACCATTTTCATTGCATCAAAGTGGTATTTTTCTGAAAGTACACTTTATCAACAACAAAAAAATACGTTTGGTTTTGAGATATACCAGTAATGGCCGTTTCCCCGAAACGTTATTTTTTTGCAGAGGCTTGCGGTGATCCTGATAGGGACACAGCGGGTCAACCGAAATCAAAAAACTCATATTATTTCATTAGTTTAGAAGTGTGCCGAGTCCTTGAACGATCGTTTTTATGAGTATTTTGTTTTCAGTGCAAACGGGACCGTTTTTCCCAAAAAATGCACGTTTTGAGCGCTAAAAATTGAATTAAAATTTTTTTGCAGCAAAATGTAACTGTATGTTTCAAAAAGCGATCGTTCAAGGACCGGCGAATTTAATGACGAAAATTTAGAAAAAAAGATTATGGAAATCAGTTTAGTAGTTTTCCCGCAATCAGGATCACGGCAAAGTCATTTTTCGGAAAACATTATTCCGAGATAATCGCGTGTAAAGTTTCAAGTTTAGCTTATGCGGCCGCGGCTAGGCGCCCTGCAAAACGCTCTAACTGTCTTCCTATTGCTCAGATCTTTATGAAAATTTGTGAAAATGTTCTCGAGATGTTGTATTTGAAGATAATGCAATGAAATTTTTTCGGTTTTTTGAAAACTAAAAAGGTATATAACCCCTTAAGTCATTCTAAGATCACTATAATGTAAAATGCAAAAAAGTAGTTTTTCCTATACAAATTTCCATACAAATTTAAAATGCAAAGTGTAAACAAAACCAGTCGACTTCCGATAAATTTAGGATTATTTGGGGCTCCAAATATAACGAGAAAAAAACTAGGTTCTGACTTTGTGCTATCATATCAATTAATTTTTCAAAATATCGACACCCCACTCTAATGTACATGCGTAATAGAGATCGATGGCCGATCGATGTGATAACCATTTTGAGTTTGATCAACGAGGATTTGCTGATGGTTGGAATCGACCGTTTCAAGGATTCCAGCCTTCAACCGGTAAAAATACTGGAGTGCAAGTGATTGTGGGTAGACCCCGCATGAGCTGTCCACTTGGCCCGCGTACTAGCAGAGCCAACACAAATCTAGCTGTCTCTGAAACAGCACTTTAGTAGAAATGCTTTGGGAAGACAGGGAAGATTTGATACCATCATTGTATTTTTTACAGATGGAATAAAATAAGTTGGTCAAGTATTCTAGCGGAATGTGCCATGTTACATAAAATAGTATTCCTGTTATGCAAATCGGAATAGAAAACACAGGATCTAAAATATACTAGATCAAAAAAATCGAATCCAAGCTCCTCCAAAAGATTATTATTCAAATTTAACCCTTCAGTGCTCAAGCACGCCTCGAAACTACACCGTAAAGCCCGTCTTAGGGCGGGTTTCGGTAATAGAGGATCAAGAAACTAAATGAACCATCTATGACAACCTTTCAAATATGAAACATTCCCCCGGCACGGCTAATTTTGGGAGATTTTGTCTCTCATGGCGGAGCTTGGGGCACTTCTTCCAGTGATAATCGTTTTATTTTAATCTTTAATCTGTGCGTCGACTTCAATATGGCAATTCCTAAGCCTCCAGCGCGACCATGAGCTTAAAATCTATCTTGATGTAAGGATTTTCAGTTTTACCGATGGATTGAAACGCTACTACGTTTTCTGTCCGACGTTTCGGCTTTTGGACTTTGCCTTCTTCAGGTGACCTAACGATGTACCGTTTTCTGTTTAGCGTACATAGCTGTACAATCGGTTATCATAGCTATCAACAGGTACTCCTTAAAGAGACCACATAAGATAACACTATGGATTGGTGGATATTTGATTCGGTTACTCGGTCTTTTCAATTTTTGTCACTTACAATGACACCAAGATGGACTCTCAATTCGGTTTCCCCCGATCCAAAGTGACCAATGATTATATTGCGTTGCTTTCCATAGAATTTCAGTTTGTGTTTGTTCGTGAAGAGTAGGTGGCATCCATACTCTTGGACATTAAGGGGGATTTTGATTCAGTTTCTATAGACATTACCTTACGTGTCAACTTCGCCGGCAAGGATTTTCTTCAATTTTAAACATTTGCTTGAACATTACGTTGTTAAAAATCAAATGCTTTTTTTGCATGGTTTTGGTAATATTTCGAATAAGCTTCATATATCTCGGAATGGTGTTTTTGCTTCCATTCTGCTGTAAATACCCTTTAATTAAGCTAGAACAATGCCAATATCGTTGATTTTTGTTTTGCTAATATTCGTTTGAAAAACTGTTGAGAGTCTTCTCACAGTTACCAATGTATTAAATCGTGTATCATTAAAGAAGATAAATATTAAATCCAAATCCGGAGATAGAATATTTATATAAATATTTGGAATACTTTTCCGGTATATTTTATTAATAATCTATCCTGTGCTCCCAAATTTCCACGTTCCTCGCTACTAAGAAAAATAAGTACAACTAGTCAAAACACCAGGCCCCAGTGATAGCTCCCAGTCCATAGATCCATTTAAACCCAATCCGCAGACACATTCGAAGTATAAAATCAAACCAGACACTCAAGGACAGCACAAAATTAAAATGCATAGATGCAAACTAAACTACATGTAGATGTAACTACAGCTCGGAACGTTCACGAGAACTAGACAAAGAAGAAAAAGACTAATCACATGTGATCTTAGTTATACACCAATTTATGATCAAAGTCGTGAAACTCGATCGCAATGAGCATTCGCAACACGTACCGTAACCACTGCAGAACCGACTCGAGCACTAACTAGATGAGGATTTTTTTTTCTCTACAATTCTTGCAGCTATAGAAGAGATTCATTCAAAATTTACCATAGTCTAATCGTTTGAACGCGATCTAAAACGTGCTTGGTGAAATTGTTTCACCTGTTTGAGAATTGATTTGACCTCATCCGAAACAGGAAATTGGTCACGCGGAGCAATAGGATTCAGATAGAACAAGATAGGAGATAGGAGTTTTAGAGAGGTCGGTTCCACTCACCCGCATCCAAAATCAAATCATCGGCGACATTATCATGCTCGACGTCTTCATTCTTAATAGCTTTTACATTACCTAGCGTGTTGAACGTCGAGGGGGTATTTTTACAGCCATACCACCAGTGCGCTACCGGCCGTGGGAATGGCGGATCAGAAACGTCGACCTAAAATGATTGCCATTTATTAGTTGGGTGAATTTTTTTGTTAACTATTGTTTGCGAAAAGTCTTACGGAGAAAGTCCTATCGTTAAACCGATAGTACTTGTCGTCTTTGAAGAAGTACGTATAGCCATTGGTGTATTGCAGAGCTGCATCTATATTGTTTGGCAGTCCCTCCCAATTGGAGATCGGCTTGGGGTAGGTTGACTTGACCGGGGGCCTCTTCAGCGGATCAAACCGCCAGAATTTACTGCCCTTGTAGAAGTAGATTTTGCCGTTGCCACCCCACACCAGCACAGCATCCAGATGATCCGGAATGCCGGTGAATCCCTCGCTGATCTCTTTCGGATAGTCTCCGTCGACTTGGCGGCCCGAGTATCGCCAGTATTTGGTGCCCTGGAAGAAGTACGTTTTGCCGTTTTTGTACGTGAAAGCAGCGTCAATGTTTCCTGTGGAAAAAAATGATTAGAATTAGTGAGAGAATAGTTTTAGGTTTTCCGCAACAAACCAGGAAGTCCTGGCCAACCGTCGGAGATTTTTTTGGGATAACCGGGAGCGATTGCATTATCAGTGAACTTGTAGTAGCTATCTCCCTTGAAGGCATACGTGCTTCCATCGGCTGAGTTGAAAATGGCATCTATCTTTGGCGAGGAGCACAACACGGAGTCCGGTTCTCTGACTACCGGGCGACGAGTTGTTCGGTTTGGACCGTCATAGTTAGTTTTCCGTCCGTAGAGAGCTTGGATTCCCTAGAATTAGTTTCAAAGATATTTGCTTTTCCACGTAATGACCCTAGTTAACACTATCTACCTCAATATCATCTGAATCCAACCGAAATACGGGATCGTATCCTCGGTAGAATGGTGCCATCAGTGCTGACCGTACATCGGAATGACTTAATCCAAGCGAATGACCAAACTCGTGTGCAGCTACTTGGAATAAATCTGTCCCCCGGGTTTTACCGATAGTCCAAAATTCTGCATCGTCGAAATGGGCATCACCTCCGTACACCGGAAAGTAAGCATGCGCCAAGGTGCCTCCCGGACCATCGAAAGGATCACCGTCACCGTGTTCGTTCACTTCGAACCTAATATCTATGTGCACCGGACTACTTTTCTTATGGGTGAACGTTAGATCAGTGTACTCACTCCATACCGAGAATGCCTTGGCGATTTCCTTATCCACCTCACTTCGCTCTAGTCTGGACGGATATTTGGATATCCGGTAGGTTAGTGATTTCACCTTCCAGCGACTACCTTGCAGCGCGTATCGTTTCGATCGGGAATCCGAACCGAAGCCGACCTTATCACGCACTCCGCAACGTGGCAGTGACATTAGTTCCATCGTTTCCTTGTCCAGTTCACCGGTCGCGTTCAGCCCGGCAAAGCTCTGGAACTCCATAATGGCTTTCTCCCATGTGTCTTTGTCCAGCAGGTTCCCGCTAGTCGGGTTGCGGAACTTCGCACTGATGTATCCGAACTGTGACAGATAGAGCTGTCGGATGAAAAGAACAAAACTATTAGTATATAGGTTAACTCTGAAAAAATGTTAAATACCGAAAACCCATTTGTACAAGTGATCACAGAAAGAAGTAAAGCAGAAAAACGAGCGAACAAAATCATGTCAGGAACAGGTCCTTTCGACACAACTTTCCCGGTCAAAATGAGTGTCCAAGTGACACCAATGCACTGCTAACCTACGAGCAGCTCGATTGATATGCAGAGATACTACAACCTAAATGAGCGATCGAATGCCAAGGACATTCGCACCAGTCCGACCGCGGGCTATTAGGAGGGCCATCAGCGTGATTAGTGATTCTACGCGTGCAGGACCGTTTCACGACCAGTGAAGCCTCGCAGCTAGCGCATCAAGATCGACGTGTCCACCAGTGGTAGCCTAGATTTCATCCGGACGAATCGTCGCTAGAACCGAAGACGATGCCCGTGGTTGATTGATGGTCTACGGAATGGTAATTAAATATGGGTAATAAACCTATCAGTGTCGGTAATCGAGGTTTCGGGGGAATAGAACGGATATTTTTGATCTGCCTTCAGCAATTTTTTAGAATATTAATTTGTAAAATTTTTCCTGTGCCAAGTAGCAATTTAAATGTTATAAAATTTTAATATTCAGCAGTTTCATGAACAATTTCTAAAAAAACTGATAGCAAAACTGATAGATAAAACCAACAGAACCGTTATTAAACTACTTTGCAGTCCTGTGAATCATGTTTTACTTGAGCCTCTGTAACAAATGATTTTTCTTGCATTTCAACGCTTCCAAAGCATAATCATTAGGCTTTATTGTTTAAATCTAACAATGGAGAAAAAATATTTTTGCTCTGAAATTGCGCTTCCCGATTAGTGAACAGAGCTGTACTGTATCTGCTCTCTTTCGTGGTGTGCACTAAGGGCGTTAGTTTCGTTCACTTCTCTTGTCATGTCACAGTAGGCATTACGAAATGAATTGCTACTGAAATCACTTAGAAAATAATTTGGAAACCGCTTTGCGAGAAGATTTTTACGTTGAGCTAGGGAGATCGAATCTCTTTTCCTCTGCGACATTGGGGAGCAACACACAGATATTGCTTGATATGTCAAGCTAACCTTCAAATTGTATTTTTAGGCAAAAAAGCGCTTATACCTATGCTACCTACTAGTAGAACAGAGATAAAATTATTCTATTATCATTGTTTATTTTTACTTAGTAACTTACAATCAGTTATAATGCAGTCACTTGAAATGAAATTTATTATTATGACATTAACCTGATTAGTTTGACTGTCCTGTCCAATTCATTATCACAACCACTGTCCAAACCTCAAGTGCAATGTTTCGACATTCCACATTCTCCTGATGGCCACTAAATCGCAGCTCATATCTTGTGACAATTTCGTAACGTTTACTTTTCAACTGAACGCACCAATATTTACAAATGATCGAACTCGGTTCGGCTACGCTAGGGTCGGAAAAAGCATGACCATTATCGATAGCTGATAAGACCTACCCGTCCTATTCAACAGATTCGAAACTGTCACGGGTCTTTCCACATGAGCTTCAAGGTGACTGCACTGTAACGGAAAGACATTAGCCGATGGCGCGCCGGTTTTATCGTGCAACGATAACAACAGTCACGAATTACTCTGGATGTGGAACTATCAGTTTCAAGGTTAGGTTCGGGCGATAGGATTACTAACCAGATCGGTGGTGGGTTTCCCGGCCGGTAACCTAACGGAAGTATTTTTCACTTCTAGCGAAAATTAACCGTGTGTCATTACTCAAACTGATCGGTTCGTGATAAGAACTCCACCGATTCTAGATACGGCGTTTGTTTATTTCCTTCGATATTTTACTAACTAAATGATTTACAGCGTTCGATTGTCGATGGCAGTAATAACAGGTAATTACACTGTAGCAACAGTAATCGAAAGGGCGATGCATCATCTCATTCGGAGTGCGACTGCAGCAACCTGTTTAGTGATAATCTTTAGAACGGGAATTCCAGTAAGATTTATTGCTAAACGAAGCGGCGCCGTCGTGCGATTCTGACAGTGGTAGAATTCGCTTGTGTTGTGGTAAATCGCAAGGAAACGAAGTTACACCGGAGGAGTTCCGGTATCCCAGACAGCAAAAATGGGTTGGCAAGTCAACTGTCGTGCAAATTGCTTATTCGTGTGAGCAGGAATTGTTGTTGAGGATGAAACTATCGGAACGAAACTGTTCAATCGATTTTACAAGAGGTACATGCAGTTTGTTTTGATTCGAAATTGGTTACGTGTTTGCAAAAGTATTTACGTTGCATAACGATACTTAGTTAGGTGATAAAAATTTATCAAGAAGCATATTGGAGCGGTTTTCTTATTTTTTCCAGTAACATTACAAGTGATTTACTTTTCATTTCAATATTACAACTACTGAGGTGATATTGCATAACTGTTCGTCCCCGCGTTACTGGCATGCAAGCCGGTACAATTGCCTATTCTAATAACCGCGAGGCGCGTATATTTGATCCATATGTAAATTGTCGTCATTAAAAGGGCTTGTGTTCCATTCAACGCACTTGTGTAAGCCGGGTCTAGGTACTAGAGTAAACATATTAAATGTCAGGATTATACACTACCCAGCTATTTGCGGCATAACCGTATTAACAGTCTCTGTTCCGCTAAAAGCACTTGACATATTTGTTCCAGGTGCGATGCAAAGTTCAAACGGCTGGAATGCGTAGCTACTGATACGGCTTTATAATTGACTACAACTGACGAATTATTCAGTAATCAGTCATAACTTCTGTCGAAGCTTAAGGGTCTCAATCTCGCTAATTTAATTTCAATAAATCGTTTACACTTCGCCAGTAGGAAAGCATTTACTGTTTAGAACTTTGTTTAGTCAGATTCCAGTAGACACAAGGAGCGATTTTCCCGCGTAAGTCAGACCGGCTTCCCTTCTCCACGAACACTAAGCGATCCGTATCTGAATGCGATAGCAAATTTCTGCGGAAATTGAATCTGATTCACACCTGCCGTAAATGCTACTGCTACTTACAGGTATTGGCGTGTTTGAACAGATGAGTGTAACCGAGAGACACGCAGACGACGACGACCGGCGGGGTCCGAATGGAGACGGTATTATTCATTCGTGCTTTTTCAAGCTGCGACCGAGAGTCGGTGACAGTCTGGCTGGGGTTTAGGACTGGAGGTGTATTTTTTTTCCTTTTAGGGATATCGCACGGTGGGAGTAGTTTTATTGCTTCCTTTCAAAGAATCCGGTTGATGGAAACCGGTAACTTTTCGAAAGGGATTGGAAATCTTTGAGCCAATAGTTTCTCATGTACGGTGACTAACAGCACGGTTGATGATTGCAGGTCAACCAGCGATCAACGATCCAAGAAGATGAAAATCTGCTGAACCGAAGTCTGGGTGAAGTGGATTAGTCATTTCACTTCGCTAGAGGTTGTTATAATAACATATAAAATATATCAGACATGCAAATGGAAAATTTAGTCGTGACAAGTTGAAATTTTTATATAATGCAAAGCAAAGCCTTGATGCTACATTCCGATTCGGAACTTGACCTTCTGTTTATTTATGCACAGACTTCGCAGCCGACTGTTTTAGTACAGGACAATTGCGGGACTAGCGCTACGATCCTACTGACACTAACAGTCTCTCCCGAGCCGAAATTCGAGCCTACACCGACTGGCTTGTTAAGCCAGCATCGTACCTCGAGACCATCTGGGAGATATTTTATATAATGCACTCAAGAAAAAATCAACTTCGCAACTTATGTAGATTTGAAATACATGTAATTCTACTAAGAACCGAATCTTGTGTCTTGAATGAAATGAAATAAACATGAAATAATAAATATCAACAGAATTTAAAACAGTTCTGAAAAGTTACGTCTTCAACAAAGAAAATAAACAATAAATAATAAACAATTAGAGTTGCCAGAACTTTTTGAAAAATATTTGAAAATGATCGATAACACGAAAAGTCTGCTTGGAAGCAAAAATAATTTTACTAAAAGCTGTAAAAAACAGTGCAAAAGTGAATTAACCTATAGTGGACCCTTTCCCTATAGTGGACCACTCGCCAGACTGAATATATGTGAAAACTCGAGGGATTTTCAAAAAACTTCCATCGGGAAAAATGTTATCCAGCCAATCTGCATTACAAACATTTATAAGTTCCGATATATGTTAAAAGAAATTCAGTTAATCTGACTGATGGCACACTACAGGTTAACAGAGCAATTAGTTAATTTTCCGTAGGCAAAAATTGGCAGATTGCGCAAATATAAAGAGACTCTGCATTTTGCACACAAATATTAACTATTAACTTATTAGTCATATTTATTTATTTATTCTTCATCTGACTTTTTAGGTCTTAATGAAATGTGGCGGGGAAAAGCCCATTTGAGGCATTCCTTGCGAAACCCTCAAGTGCGCGTAAAAACCCCGCATCTTTTGATTCAAACATTTACAAATCATGAATTAAGTTTGAAAATGGCAATTAATACTATATTAACTCAATCTATGCAAAACTTGAGGGATTTCCAGAAAACTTCCATCAAGAAATAACCCCTTTCCTTTAGTGGACCACTCAATTAAAAAATTACCTCAGTTTAAAATAAAAGATTCTGATGCAAACCCAAAAAAAGTACGATGTATCTTGCGGTGGGAACAGAGAATGAACAATGTTTTTTTGTAACCTAAAACAATATGGTATTTTTACTGTAAGCTTGCAAAGGTTTTTGTCATTACCATATTTGAACAAGGTTTTTTGTTGTTGAATCTATCACCAACAATAGTTTTACCATGAAAAACATCGTCAATGACTTTAAAATTTAAGGGAAAAATGCCTAAAAACTTGCCTTTTTGATTTTATGAATAATCATCAGGTTTTTATTTCATCCTGGTAAGGACAATTTGTTGTTCAATTTAGTATCGGATAAGATGCCGATTACATCTTTGCGTTATCACTGACAGTGCGAACAAAGTATTCGTCGTGATGAAGTAAACAGTGAAATGCTGATAAACACTCAAAACTAGACGACTCACTGCTGGGTATCCACTGCACTGCTACTGCTACTGCTAAAGGAGGACGACTGCTGTTGTCGCTGTCTAGAACTATTATGGGCGGCTTCGGCTGAAACAGGCTCTTATATAGGCCAAATAGCATGTTTTAAATTGCAAGGTGTATGATTCTGTCGACCGTGCTTGGGAAGCAATCATATAACGACCAATCAGATGTCGAATTTTTCGTTTTGACAAGGCTTGACTGTTTTCAATAGTACAATAGCGTGAATAATAAAATTACAATTATCTTTTTTTGGGAATAATCTTAGAAGATTTTCCAATCTATTGCTGCAAGAACGAACGAAATCCATCGAAAATTAACCGATTCATTAGCATTTGAAATTGGACATATTTTTCACTTTTTTCGGCTTTAGATTTTCATTTCACATCCCTATGTAGCCGAACTTCCTGAGAGAAGTATTCTACTTCAAAATGTTTCCCGATGGAAGATGTATGAAAATCCCTCGAGTTTTCGCATTACTTGAGTAAAACTTACGAGTGGCCTACTATAGGAATGGGGTCCATCATAGGTTAATTCACCCTAGTCAACAGACTATGAAGCTCGACGATTCAGTTTGTTACATCAAAATATCACGTCGTATGTGTGATCTAAATGTAATATTCAATTCTCATGAGAATTCTCGATATGTTTGAACCATCCTCTTTTTCACTTTTGAAGAACTGTATATTAAGGGATATAGGGTAAATTAACTTTTCTCTGGTAGACCCCCCGTTAAATTAACTCAGTTTATTCAAAAATTTGAGAGATTTTCAGAAAACTTCCAGCAGAAAACATCTGTTCGGCCAATCTGAATCACAAAAATTTATAAATTCTAATTTATGTTGAAAGGAATAAAGTCAATCCGACGGCTGGTCTACTCCAGGTTAATAAAGCGAGGAGAGTTAATTTACTCTACTAAGACTCACAGTTTTGTACAAAAAATATACAAATTACATTAGGCACAAGAGGTGGCTGATTTTTAATAAATATAATATATCATTTGATCTTGAACTTGATTTTAAACTATAAAAGAAATTCAAATCAGTTTACACCTTCATTCATTCAAAGCGTCAATTTTTAGTGTTCTATAAACTGTGGTTCTGATCTTCATTTTTCGTGCTTTTCATTCTTTATGCTTATTTGTCTTATGCACTGTTTTCCGCTCATGTACACTTCAAGCATGTTATAAGGATGCAATTCAACAACTCACAAAATCTAATTAACCTTCACCGATGTTAACTGAGATATAATTCAACAAATAAGAAAGTGCAAACTAAACTTCGTTCGCATGTCTTAAACGTCCCAAGTAACAATCAAAATGCTTCAAAGACTTAGGATTGTTTTGTTTTCGTTTTATGTTAACTTACATTAAAGTCTATGATTATATTTTGGTTTTATTTGATAGCCATGAAATATGATCCGCAAGTATTCTTTACAGCCATACTATGCCAACCGTCATATGCATGAAGCTATATGATAGTCCTTCTGATGATCAAATAAAACTAAAATCAGCAGGCCATAATTTTGGCTGAAATAAAACTTGGTGATCGTAACTTAGGCAGATGAATACCATGATAGGCTTGTTTGGTTTTAGATATGTTATGTTCTGACCAAATTAAGAGAATCAGTTATAATGGAGGATTTTGAATGCGTTCGAGGGTTTATCCGAAAACAACATGTCGTCTTGAATGCGAAAAATACAAAATTATGAAATTCAATCCCTTTCAGCATTTTATTTTACAATATTACCGATACCACAGGGTAGTTTCGAAATTCGAATGATGGATTAAGTTATACATTTAACAAAATATAACAAATCATGGCATTTAACCAATCAACACCTTAGTGCAGAGGAATAAAATTTTAATTGAATATTCATTTCCTACATAATTACGGCGGCGCGCAGTAGTCATGATAAAAATTGTGGTCAGTTTCACCATAAATATTTCACGGCATGTGTTTTTACATGCACGAGATCGATTTGAATGACAATAATAATTTATCATTATGGAAAGAAAACTTATACTTATTTGTTTTCACGACACTGTTGGTATATAACGTTGTCATTGAGAAATGAAGCCAAGATAAAATTGGTTGCTTTACACTTAATTTGGAGAATAAATCTCAGTTAAATTTTCGAGGCCATTCTATGGCAGCAAATCGGCCTGTTAAAAACGTTTGGTCCTATGATGGAGCGCATATGAAGTTTTGATGACTGCAATAAACCTTGGCCAACTAGCCATGACACATGTATATAGCTGTTGTTAATAGGTCTTTAGAGCCGCGTGGTCGGCATTGAAGGTTTTATATTTTGGTTCTATCTAGCACTAAAAAACTCAGATATAGCCCATTTTGTTACTTGGGGTATAAAGGCAGTAACACTTAGTTGAATACATACTCGTAATAACATCAAGATTGGAGAGCAGAATCGCGACAAATGATCTGGAAATACGCGAAAACTTAATCGCCCATTTTTGATTTGAATGAAACTTTGCACACGTATTTGGCTTAGCAAACTGAGCATTTTCCACAGATGGAGAGATTTTTTACACCAATGAGTTATATTCTAAAAGGGCGTATGCCATTTGGCATAGGTTTTATTGTAGCCCAGAAACCGTTGGTTGTATAGAAAAACTGTCTGAGAATGAGTTATAGGGAAAAAAAAGGTCATTTGGCGCGATTCTGCTCTGGATAAGAAAAAAAAAATTTAAAAATGGATATACCTAATGAATATATTTCTTCCTTAGTTTATCTTGCTAATTGAAATGGTGGAAAAAAATCGGTTGATAGCGATAATAATCAAGTGATAGCTAAGATAAAGGATGTTACGGTCAAAAATTGGTAAACTTCAATTTGCCGTAACAAAACAAAACTACTCGCACGCCAAGTTGGCAAAATTTCTGAATGTGACCAAATCAACCATAAAAGTGTTTGTAGAACGCCAGGAAGGCAGGACCGGAGGTTTTCGAAATCCAAAGGCAACGAAAACGACGAAAACAGTGACAAGCGGTTTCAAGCGGAATGCTAGCCTTTCCGTCTGATATGTCGCAAGCGAGCTGGGAGTGTCGTCTTCAACTGTGAATCAAGCTAAAATACGAGCCGGACTGTCGACTTACAAAATTTGGTGCCATAAAATCGTGACGATAAGTAAAATAACTCGACCAGGCAACGATCGTGAAAGCTGTACGTGAAGATGCTAACGAAGTTTGGTACAGGATGATGAAACTTACATCAAGGTAAACTTTAACAGCTTTCTGGACAAGAATATTATACGACAACTGGAAGAGTAACGGTGGCAGACACAAACACATTAAGCAGTCATTTTTTTCCCTGTGTGGACTCATCACTGCGACCAGAAACATTCGATCTATTGCGATATGTGCCCAGGTGCCCAGGTGTTTTCTGTATTCCGCACTTCATATTATTGGTAGTATCACTATCGAAGTAAATGATACGCTTTTTTCATTTATATCCGTGCTTGTGCGTGTGTGAGAGTTTACCTTTTCGTTTCAAGCTTACGGCTCTACTATACTGAGCTTCTTTCTATCCCACCAATATCGCCAAGTTACAATTCCCTGGAGTGAGGTTTCGCCTAACGTTTCTCTCTGGCTAGGTTAATTCTAAGAGGGACATATTATATCAAGAGGAAGTCTTGAGTCTTATCGAAACCTTGTTCCCCGTGCCAAAATCACCAATTAGAATTCCCTGGAGAGTATATATATTCCTGAGATCAGTTTTATTTTAAGAAGGACTTATTTTGTCAAGAGGAAGGGGTCTTATCAAAACATCGTTCTTCCTACCAACACCGCGTTACAAAAACAATTCCCTGAAGAGGCACTTAATGCTTCAGCTCTGGTCAGTATTACTATAAGTAGGAATTATATTTTGTCAAGAGGAAGAAGTCTTTTCGAAACCTCGTTCCTCCAGCCAAGACCGCGTCATAACTACAATTCCCTAAGGAGAACTATTTATGCGTAACTCAGACCAGTTTAAATGTAAGAGGGACTTATTTTTGTTAGAATGAAAGTCAGCTTGAAAGAATGGTATGAGAACAAACCCATGTTAAAGTCCATTAGACAACCAAATGGCCTGATACTACTAAGATTCGAACCCACGACCACCTGCTTATCAAAGCGGACTCTGTAACCTTGCGGCTACGAAGCTGCCTTAAGCTGTCATAGTTTGCAAAGAAATATCTCGTGTGGCAGGCCATCTGTTTCTGTGGTTGGAACATCATTTTCATCGCGAAAGATTCCGCCTATAAGGAAATTTATGTGCAGAAGTGCCTGAAAAAACATCTGTTTCCTTTCTTCAAGTAACACAATTGTTCCGTTCTGCTTTGACTGGATTTGGCATCTTGCCATTATGGAAAAGGCCATTGACTGGTATTCCGCCAACAACGTCCAGGTGGTGATAAAGAACACGAACCCCAAGAGACTCAAAAGGAGACACGAAAAAAAGTTGTCAACGAGATACAGTTCAAGCTCAACTGACTGTAACACCCTTTAATTCAGGATGAACATCATCACCAGAAGCGTAAAACAAAAATGTGTTTGCCATCAAATCTATACATATAAAAATACAGTCCGGTCTGTCTGTCTGTCTGATCCATATACTGCCGCGCATAGCAAGTCAGTCCCATTTGCATTTTCAGTAAAATTGAGTTATTACGCGTAAATGGTAGCTAACAATGCATTGTTTCGTAACAATGGATGAGCTCAACAACTTCGTTCTGAAAAACTGCTGGAAAACATCCAAACATATTGACCCATCTCGTAAGAAACAGTGTTATAAAATCATATAAAAACGCGTTTTTCTCGGCTTGCTGAAAATGCAGGTGGGACTGACATGCTATGCGCGGCAGTATAGGCTCGCAAACTACCGAACCGATCGACATGAAAATTTGTATGTAGTGGTTTTTGGTGCCGATAAAGGTTCCTATGATGGTTTAAGACCCTTCGCTCCTCTGGAAGGGAGGGGTCCCATATAAATAAAACACAAATTTCAGCACATCTCAGAAACTAACCAAGTAAATGAAACCAAGTTTGGCATGTGAATGTTTAGGGTTAACAAATATGTCCATAATAGTTTAACACCCCTACCTCTTCCGTAGAGGAGGGGTCCCATACGCACATCTCAAAAACTAACGAAGTGAATTGACCAATATTTGTTATATGAATGTTTTTAGGGTTAACAAATATGTTCATAATGGTTCGACACCCCTCCCTCCTCTGTGATGGAGGGGTCCAATACAAATGAAACACAAATTTCACACAACTCGAGAACCAATCAAGCAAATTCAACCAAATTTCGCATGTGGATGTTTTCGGGGGTGGCCAATAAGACCATAATGGTTCAACATTCCTCCCTCTTCTGGAAGGAAAGGGCTCCACATAAATGAAACACAAATTTCTGCACATCTCGAGAACCAATCACGTAAATTGAACCAAATTTGGCAGGTCAATATTTTCAGGGATAACAAATTTGTCCATAATGTTTTGACACCCCTCCCTCTTCCGTAAGGGAGGGGTCCAATACAAATTAAACATAAATTTCTGGACCTCTCGAGAAATAATCAAACAATAAAGAGTAAACAATATTTCCATGGTGGTTTGACACCTCTCCTACTTCTGGATGGAAGAACTCTTATACAAATCAAACTCAAATTGCTATGGTGGTTTGACACTCGCTCGTACTCTGGAAGGGGAGAGATATTTCATCTTATTTGCTACTCAACAAAACCTTTATTCTACTTAGGAATATTGTTAACACTGAATTTTATGATATGTACCTCTTGAATTGACAAATGTGCTCACAAACTCTCCAGTACATCAAATTTATGATCAATCCGAAGAAACAAAATTATGATATTTTACCAGTTCTGATCCCTGAAAATGTACAGATATTTACTCCGATTTTTCAGCAACTTTTATTTCCTTTACATAGATATACCGTCAGCCGGGGTGAAATTGAGCCATCCAACCCGTGACTTGTCAGCCATCATTTCCGGGTCAGAAGACTAGTCTTTCTTGGTTAAATATTCGAGGAAACTAATTCGAGAAAGATTGGTCTTGTAACCGTCATGAGATAGCTGACTGTAGCTGGGTTCGTATGGCATAATCTCACCCCGGCTTACGGTACACGAAATCCAAACAAATCAGTAGACCATGAATTTAGGATTATTTCAGGATTATTGCACCAATTTTTCAATCAATTTAATAGAAAGGAACGTTTCAGTTTTACGATTAAACTGGTTTTATCCATTTTCGTGTGTGAACAACAAACACCTTTTATGCGTATTCATCCAAATCTATCTGAAAGTTTTGAGACGCCGTTTCAAACACATTTAACTAATGGAAATTTTTCTCGTGACAATCAGACCTTTTACAGCCAACTTTCTACATTTTAATATTTTACAATAAGAAATTTAACATGGCATGGTCATGTGGCCATGGAATGATAGTAACAGCCGAGTTCGTTTATCGTTTCTTTATAGTTTCCCGTTGCTTTCAAATATTTTTTCTGTTTCTAAATATATAAGTCCATGTTTCGGTTTTACAAAGGTTTCGATTTTATGCAAGTTCCAAAAGTTGCATTCGCGTTTGACCTTTGGCCGCCTGTGTTTCATCCCGCTGATAAATATGTTTACTGTTGAAATCAATTTCTTTTCAGATCCATCAAAGTGCAATCTATCATTTCATTTTCATTGAATGAATCAACCATTGCACTGATTCATTCCTAGGAAAGCTTCAATCTGAGATGCATAATGGCACATAGCTCTAATTTCAAATTTATTTGAAATCCACTTGTAAGTGTTGAGCTGTTCTTTTTTACTTGACTCTAAATAATATGATGATTAACTTCTCGAGGTAAACAACCTAATCCGTTTCATCCCAAGCCAATCGAATAAGATCTGAAATGTTGCTAAAAGCAGCTAATAACAAAAACAGATAGAAACAGTGAACGGTGTCTCTGCGTGTGAATCATCTACCGTTCGCAGAAGTTCACTCGTCATCCCAAAGCCAAAGTCGCCGAACACTGGAGCAGATGCAATCAATTTCTTTCACGCGTATTCTTTTTTTTTGGATCAGTTGAACTAACAACAGATGAGTAAGTGCTGTAGCAATGCTCACTTTATTTTCAGCCTCCTCAATGGATATAATTGAGCACCATTGGGTCTATTTCAACAGCTGTCGTTCAACCCTGACCTAAGCTTGTGCCTTTAGACGTGACAAGTTTTTCTATGACAGGCGTAATGTCGTTGAATGATGAATGTTCGAACAGAAAAAAAACTAAGATGAGGATTTTATAATATCATCTTCATCAATCTCACACACCAAAACCAATATGTTCGCAACGTTCGTTTTTTGCTTTACTTCCGTCACGTTTACCCAGATGCCACGAAGCCGTTAAGCCGTTTACGGGGTATAAAGTACGTCATTCGATGAGCATTCAAAGGTTAATGAGTTCTCACTTAGACAGTTTAGAAGAATAATGGTAATTGGTCTTAACTTTGGACTCCGTAATCACGGTATAAAAATTGATCGTTATAACATACTGGATATTTTAAATTGAATAACATGAACACCTCGACTGTTCTGTAAAATCAGAAAGATTTAATGGATTATGTGCAACAAACTGGAAGTAAAATAATAACCGCTGCACATACATTGTAATTAAATATCCGCATGCAACGCTATCGCGAATCATGTTGTTTTTCCATTGACACTATTGCCACCTTTATACGACTGTACAATGCAGAATCTACTTCCTAGTCTGAAATATGTAACCTCCAGTACGGTTCGAACAGTGAAACCAACAGTCTGTGATCTCTTCTCCACTATTATCACATTCTCTCCCACGGTTTCATGGCATCATCAGCGGCAAAGCTCTACCAAAAACATACTTCTAATAAATAATAATCCACACAGTTTTGCGGCGGCCGAAGGTAAACCTGCCTATTCCAACCGGTCGCAGTGACTCTCAACAACATTAATATTTGACTGTGTTTCGTCATCTGAATGTTTTTACTGTTTTACCCCACGGACCTCAATCCGCGAGCATTCACCGCACAATAGAACAAACCCAACCAATGTTGAGTGTTGTCGAGGCATTTCGCGTCGCCAATGGGTCGAAATTCTCCCCATGCACTTGAACCTACCAGCGTCCACGTGTACACACCTCGCGCACCTGGCTTTTATGTGATGCCGTGTGCGGTTTGACGATGAGCTGCAAGTCGTGCAGCAGCTGTCGAGCCGGGCTAATTACTCTGTTGTTTTGATCGGAAATAGTGATATTCCACGACACCCTTGGCTGACCGACTGAATGACTAACGATAACAGCATTAAATTCCCATCCTGTGCTGTTTTATGACCAACAGCAATCGGACTCAAACAGCTTTTTGACATTCATAATGTTCCGCACAGTCAAGTTCAACGAACCGGTAAACCGGTCATCTGAACCAGAGAAAAAGTGGCTTCCAAAATCAAGCTGTAATTAAATGCGGTGCGACACGGAATTAGTGTTTTTTCTGCATATACCTGTGTCTAACAATCATTGGGACCATTGGACTAGTTAGCGGTCAAAAGTTGAATAAACTGACCGGCACAGTACCCATAGCTGGAGGAGGAAAAAATATTGATCCAGGTTACCACCTCGTGAGACGCGTCACTTGGCGGTTTGGTAGAAACCAGTTTAGATTTTTCACACGCTTGGTTTACTAACTGGATCGGGGGTTTGTATGCTATTAAGTGAATCATAACGTATGCTAAATATTATTCGAATAATATTATACTCTTCAAACACGTCATTTCAAGTCTCTTCTGGCAGTTCCTGGAAAACTTACTTTACGTAAATATTAGAAATTAAAATATTTTAATTAACTCAGAAATATATTTTTAAAAAAGGCTTCGAGGCTTCTTTCAATTTTTTCGTAATTTTAAAATATTTAAAAAAAGTAGTAGGGTGGTATTCAGGACACGACCGCATGACGTTGACTACCGTATTCTTATATTCCATTAAAACAAATAGTAGAGGGAATTGCAACTCCAGTGTTGGAAGAATGGATCTCTCTTATTTAATCGCTGTCATTTCATACATACCGCATGACGTAGGACTCTATATTTTTCATCTAACAGTGCTTTCTTATTTGCTGACATTAGAGCGCTTTGAACAACAATTAATAAATAATATAAATGACATATATGGATGAAACCTTATTTATATCGGCATCCCCGCTTCCCAGGTATTCAAATTAGAAAAGCATTTGTTCGTAGTATAATATCTATAATACACAATTCACACGAATATACAATTTTGACACATAAACATTATGCCAAATACTGTTAAGTTTGTTTCCACAAAAATCCGTTCAAAAATTTACAAAAAAAAATCAGAATTGTGAGTAGAAATGCTTTTGCTGCTAGAACCAAAATTTCGTGATTAAGATAGTTAAAATTAAAACACGGTTGAAGCCACTGCAACGTGCACATAATATGTACACAATAGACACAGAAAGTTGAATGACGATTGATAATTTTGAAATCGAGTTTTCTTTTAAGTTTGAACGAAACTTTCCAACGCGTTTTCCTCAAAATTATAATTTTTGAGTTGTGGGTTATTATCAGTAAAGTTTATGAACAATGGATGGCATAACACACTTTATAGTAACTCTATAATTTAGTTAGGCCTCTCTCATAGTAGCCGCGAAAAGCGGCGCGAACCGATTCGCCCGGCCGTACCCGATCAGTCAAAAATATCAGGATTATAACAAATCTTGATATATTGTAACGCACTTTTCGCATCAACTTGTGTTCTAAATTGGGTCTCGTTAATAGTTAAAATATCAAAATTTCTATCAAAATCATTTACTGATTATAACAAATTATAGCAAGTTTTGTAGATTTTCGGCAGAAAAAGATCAGAGTTAGTTAGAATGTACAATATTTTCTTGATTGAATAACAAGTTTTGTTTTAAATATGCTTTAGAAAAACACACTTTTGAACATTCAAGTGTATGGTAACAGAATTTGATATAATTTTGTACTTTTTACCATTCTGGCATATCAAAAATATTACAGGGTTTGTTATTTCTATCAAGTTCAGATATGTTTGTGTTACCCGTTTGTTATAATCGTTTGATCGGGTACAGCCGTAAGTAAAGCTATACATTACTGCCTTACTGTGAATAAGAGGTACAAAAACCGAGTATAATATAGATATTATCAAATTTATATGCTTGAAAACATGTTATAACAGCGACAAGTATATGCAGTTGTGAAAACTTGCTGACCTCATTATAAACTGAATTGAATTTCCTACCTCGAGTCGAAGGTCCTTCTCCAGCGTCCCAATCAGTTGAAAGCGTATTACCTTTAACCTCTAGCATGTCGTCTTGATCTCGTTCTTGCCCAGCAATCGTTCTTCGTACCTTCGGAGAAATCGTCTTCTGCCGATCCTTCGCACGCTTCCGAGAATTGCGCTTATAGATCATGTTCATGTGTCGAGACATTGCGAAGATTCTCAATATGTTCGTTTTAGCACTAGACGAAACTGCTAGCAAATTACTATAGCTGTAAACCTTTATAACAAAAATCCGTATCGTCCGTATGTCACTGCGGTTTTGGAATCAAAGTGATGGGGTGAAATGTTCGAACGGTACGTTTTATACCAAGGCTTCGTCAGATAAATAAAAAGAAGGAGGGGCTACATAGGTGATGGAATGGTAAGGAAAAATTTTCCTTGAAAGCTGCGCTGGCCGCTGTCGTAATATTAAAACCAACACAAACATGCATTTATGCAAGGTTTTTTCCACTTGCAGCAGCATTTGGTAAAACAGAAAATTCAATTAGCCGCTTCTGTAACAAAATTTCGAGGCACCAAAAGGGGCCAGGTGCCGAATATATTTTTGTTTTTGGTTAGTCCGTCCAGAATTCCAGCCATTTTAGTATTTTGCAGTGTCATTTATTACTAACAGCCACCAGCATAACGAGTAAAACCGGCACGAGATGACCGGTACTCTTGTCTTTCCTCCTTTCAGCTGCTATCACCTAGCGTCCGCATGTCGCTGGTGCAGTTTTGGAATCAAAATGATGGGGCGCCGGCCGCTGTCGTAAAATTAACACCAACAAAAAGATGCATATTTGCAAGGTTTTATCCGCTAGCAGCAGCATTTTGTAATAAAACAGAATATTCAATTAGCCGCTTCTGTAACAAAATTTCGAGGCACCAAAAGGGGCCAGGTGCCGAATATATCCATGTTTTTGGTCAGTCCGTCCAGAATTCTTTCAAGATAGCGTCCGTATGTAGCCGGTACGGTTTAGTAATGAAACTAATGGGGTGAAATGTTCGAACGGTACGTTTTATACCAAGGCTTCGTCAGATAAATAAAAAGAAGGTGGGGCTACATAGGTGATGGAATGGTAAGGAAAAATTTTTCTTGAAAGCTGCGCCGGCCGCTGTCGTAATATTAACACCAACACAAACATGCATTTATGCAAGGTTTTTTCCGCTTGCAGCAGCACTTGGTAAAACAGAAAATTCAATTAGCTGCTTCTGTAACAAAATTTCAAGGCACCAAAAGGTGCCAGTTGCCGATTATAGTTTCCTGGTTAGTCCGTCCAGAATTCCAGCCATTTAAGTGTTTTGCAGTAGCCATTTACTACTAAAGCCACCAGCATAACGGGTGAAACCGGCACGAGATGACCGGTACTATTTTGTATTTCCTCCTTTCAGCTGCTATCACCTAGCGTCCGCATGTCACTGGTGCGGTTTTGGAATCAGAATGATGGGGCGCCGGCCGCTGTCGTAATATTAACACCAACAAAAAAATGCATATTTGCAAAAATTTTTCCCCTAGCAGCAGCATAAACATCGGAAACAGAAAGTGACAACAACAATAACAACAAAGTCAGATCGATTGTATCCGTTAGTGTCGACTGTGCTTGGGAAGAGAGGTAGTGATTGGCTGCGCGGTATGATTTAGACAATCGATATTAATTACAAATTTTTCAATAGTGTATCTCAAACAAAAGTTTGTTTTTGTTACATAAATTTAACCGTAAAAGAATTTCTGATCGATTGATGCCAAAACCTCGAAAACCTGATTATAGATGGCTGCAAAATAAGCGCTCAAAACCTGACCACTTTTCTCTGGTTTTCCCTGGTTGAGTTACTAGATTTTCAAATTCAGGGGCCTAACTTCGATATAGACGTTAGTCAACGTCAAAAGAAGTTTACGACTGTCGTGCTGTTTTGTTTAGACTATTTGCGTTCTAATTCTATCTCATAAACAAAATGCCAGAGTGTAGCAATGCAACTCTTATTTTCAGCCTCCCAAAAAGATATTACTTGGTATCAATCGGGGTTATTTCAGAATAAACAGACTTCCCTTCAATTTTCAAAACTGTATTTCAAAAACGAAACATTATCTATGATTTTTTGATGTGCAAAATGCTGATGTATTGGCCCTATTATCGTCAGGTTTGTCTTATTATCGTCCGGACTTCATAAACAGTCATAGAGAACCGATCTTTGTCAAAAAGATGCTCTGCAATATGAAGAACTAAAATAAAAGAAATAAACACTCTAGGACATCTTCTACCCCTTGACGATAATGGGATAAACCTGACGATGACATAGCTGATACCCTATGTAAAAATCTCAGCAAAAATATGAAAAGGGGATTATAGTTCATTCCACATAGCGTAACCTGTGTGTTACACGTTATAGATCATAACCAATTTAAATTGCATCAAGAACAGAATAATGCCTGATGGTCAATTGAGGAAGCGATTTGAGGGATATTAGTTTGATACTTGCAGCCACAAGAGACCGCGGACTTCTCTGCATAATCCACAAGTATCATATGAAGAATAAAGTGGGTGGTGCAATCTTTATTATACGAATTCGAAACTACTCTATAATGTAGCTTGATTTCGTAAAACGGAAACCAAACATCAGTTATTATTATCGTACGTAAAATGCGAATAATTGGCAAATGTACCGGTTCTTAGATCAGAACGTCACTATTATATACATTTGAACGTGAAATTATTGTTTGAAATATTCATACTAGGCATGCTTGTCATTCTCCTCAGTATGTGAAAGGAGAGGAGAAAAAATTTATCGCCCACTTCCCTTCCAGTATATGCCTGCGTATAGCAAATGCTTTCACCACACTGCTTCTTTCTCCACTCCAAAGTGTCTCAACCAGCTTACAGAGAGACAAACACTTCCAGCTCACTCCACATCTGATAGAAATGAGAGGGGTAAATCACTCTACAGAGAAAACGCAGAAGTACACAACAGTGTCCACTGGCGAGTAGTACGGAGAGTGAAAAAAAAATTTACCGGGCAAAAGTGTAGTCCTCGTGTAGCTACACCACGAAAACGAATTCCACCAGAGTAAATTCGACCGGCACGAGCAACGCATTCTATTTTTTTTCTCCCAATCTCCTTTTCTTTTCTGCCATGCTCAAGAAACCAACTGTGAAACGCACCGCAGATAGCTCTGCAGTGTAATTATTGTGCGTGATGTCAACACGTGTGAGAAAGTACATCATATATCATTGTCTCGCAAGAGAGAGGTTTCAGATTTCACCGCAGTGCTTTCAGTAAGCTCAGCAGATAAAAATCGTTTGTCGCTCTCTTCTAGCATGAGCGTTGATTTGCTCTTTAGTGTGAGAGCAGTTGTTTCCGCAGTGCAAAATGTTCTCCTGCACTTTAGAGGTTTTTTTGAGGAGAAAAGACAAGCATGATACTAGGCACAAGCATAATAGCACTTGGTGGTCCCCGTGGTTCTGTGGTTAGCGATGTCGGTCGGCTAGCTCTCCCACACGGTTGTGATATCGGGTTCGATTCCCGATCAGGTCGAGGATCTTTTCGAACTGGAAATTTTCTCGACTCAGCACTGGGGCACGGTGTATCGTTGTACTTATCCTACAACATGCAAAATGTGCCGAAAACAATATCGATAACGAATTCTCTCAACTAGTCGAGGTGATCGAGACCGTATTAGCCCCCAGGCTAGCGTGCGATATTGTTATAATAGCACTTTGAAATCTTTGGAAAATTACCCACATTAAGGGGTGATATACCTTTTTAGTTTTTCATAAAACCGGAAAAATTTTTATTACATTACCTTCAAATACAACAACTTAAGAACATTTCCACAAATTTTCATAAAGATCTGATTAATAGGAAGAAAGTTAGAGCGATTTGCAACGCGCCTCGCCACGACCGCATAAGCTAAACATGAAACTTTACACGCGATTATCTCGGAATAGTTTTTTCCGGAAAATGATTTTGCTGTGATCCTGATTGTGGGAAAACTACTGAACCGATTTCCTTCATCTTTTTTTTTAATTTTCGTTATAAAATTCGCCGGTCCTTGAACGATCGCTTTTTGAAACATACAGTTACATTTTGCAGCATAAAACTTTTTAATGCAATTTTTTGCGCTCAAAACGTGCATTTTTTGGGAAAAACGTTCCCGTTTGCACTGAAAACAAAATGCTCATAAAAGCGATCGTTCAAGGACACGGCACACTTTCAAACTAATGAAATAATATGAGTTTTTGATTTCGGTTGATCCGTTGAGTATCTATCAGGATCACCGCAAGCCTCTGCAAAAAAATAGCGTTTCGAGGAAACGGCCGTTACTCCAAAAATAATTGGTATATCTCAAAATCAAAGGTATTTTCTTGTTGTTGATAAACTGTACTTTCAGAAAAATACCACTTTGATGCAATGAAAATGGTTCTATGCACTTAAAAATAAATTCAAACTCCCCTCATTTTTCCCGACCAAAAAGGTATATAACCCCTTAAGAATAAACGAAATAGAACGCTTGAGCTCCAACTAAAACAAAAAAAAAACGTAAATTCAAAGCCTTGCGGATTTCGCGCCGGCTCGTCCATGAGACTGGCAGCACCCCCTCGGAATTTATTCAAACCTTGTGGGTGTGTAGGCCATACTGAACTAAACAGCGTTGAATACTTTTTTTTCACAAATTTATCTAGTTTACAAAAAAAATTGTTAGAAGAACAAAAGATAAACTAAATTCTGATATTTATCTGATCTGATCATGAAAATATGAAAAACAGGAAGTAGATTAAACTTTACAGAAACGGAAACTGGTATAACGTCTATAACAAAATAGTAATAGTCTAGAAAAAATATAAAGTGAGACAAAAAAGATTCAGAATACAAAAACAATTCGATTATATCACGTTCAGAAAATATTTTCGCGTAGTCTTCAGTAAATTTGTTCAAAGGGTCAAGAGCAGTGCTGATAAAAGTCATTTTCCCCAGCAAAATTCTTCGAAAATTACAGCCAATCATTTTCAATTTTCACTTCCAATGATCGCAGCACTCTTTCAGATACACTAGATTATCGTCCTTGTAACGTGCTGTTATACTCAGATGAAATAGATCGTGCGCATCGTTCACAGTTACAGAATAAAATTTGACGACAAATCCAACCAAATGATCTTCACTTCAAAGCGAAAAAGAAAAACAAATAGTCCACTCAACCAAATTAACCTCACCGAAACACTTTTTCACTGTCACTGACCGATGCCTTGACAATCTTCGTTAACTGATAAACTGATTTTGTTGTCTTGCTTTCATCGCATGAAATGTAATGAGGTGTTTTGTCAGTTCACTTCCATGCAAGAAGCGGGAAGGGAGAACTCTGAAAGGATTGTAAAAAAATAACGTTTATGAATGCTTTTTTTCACTTTCACTCAAGAGTGTCAACAAATATCAACCCTGGTCAAGAGATTCGACCGCAACGCAGCGCTCGTGTGCATGTAGCTTTCAAAATTCGAAACATTACTCATCTGCTGCGGTCTTTAGGAAACTTGTTCAGCAGGTTATGTGAAAATCTTTGCTGAAGACCACAGTTTTCCAGGAGGACGGAATCGTAGCAGGTAAATCAGGAGCAAAACACGAAGATCGATGTGTCAACTTGCATTTTAAATGATTCAAAAATCAAGCATCACTTTACCCAGAATAAGATTATCTTCCCAGGGTTAAGAGTAGCGATTGTCTGAAAACTTGCTGACAATTTTTCGCCGCTAGATGGTACTGCTGGGTGAATTGACTCGTAATATATATATATATATATATATATATATATATATATATATATATATATATATATATATATATATATATATATATATATATATATATATATATATATATATATATATATATATATATATATATATATATATATATATATATATATATATATATATATATTTATATATATCAGAAACGTAATAAAACCGAAATGCTTTGCTTCATAAATTTGAGAATGATGAAAACGAAACGTGGAAAAAACGAACTATGATAAAATCGTCACGTCATGAGACAAAAATATAGTTATAAATTTGATATCTCAAAAAACTCACATATAAGGAATCTAAGTTTTTTAATACGATAAAATACATTATCAACCGCTTAATAACAATTACTAAAACTTGAAAAAATAAAACCCAAAAATATTAGGATCTGTCAAATATATTTTTTGAAATTTTTGTCACGGTGCACAGTTTTTTTTTGGGAAGTACAGAATCAGGGTTGATATTTGTTGACACTCTTGAGTGAAAGTGAAAAAAGCATCCATAAACGTTTTTTTTTACAATCCTTTCAGAGTTTTCCTTTCCCGCTTTTTGCATGGAAGTGAACTGTCAAAACACCTCATTATATTTCATGCGATGGAAGCAAGACAACAAAATCAGTCTATCAGTTAACGAAGATCGTCAAGGCATCGGTCAGTGTCAGTGAAAAAGTGTTTCGGTGAGGTTTATTTTGGTCGAGTGGACTGTTTGTTTTTTTTTTCGCTTTGAAGTGGAGATCATTTGGTTGGATTTGTCGTCAAATTTTATTCCGTAACTGTGAACGATGCGCGCGATCTACTTCATCTGAGTATAACAGCACGTTACTAGGACAAAAATCTAGTGTATCTGAACGAGTGCTGCGATCATTGGAAGTGAAAATTGAAAATGATTGGCCGTAATTTTCGAAGAATTTTGCTGGGGAAAATGACTTTTATCAGCACTGGACAGAATTATTATGCATAACTTTGCCGAAGTCACTATACCGATCAAACAAACCATCAACATTAGAAATATTTTTTTTTATTATCGAATACCCCCGCCTCTAGACGGGCTTCGGTAAAACCTCTAGAAATCTTTATATACATTTTTTAAGTATTTATTAAAGATTGATACTGATTTTACTGGGGCACGTCTCAAGACGGGTTTGAGCTCTAGAGGTATAAGTTTTGGGATCATCGTCTGCGTCGAGTGTTGAAAAAAAGCAAAGCTCAGTATTACTGGCCTGTTAGACTAGCATAGTACCTTGATACCAGTGTTGAGTGTCTACTAAAAAAAGAAGCAATGTAAAAGAAGCAAAATTTTTGTAGACATATTTTAGTTGTAAGCCAAACATTTATGCTTGTTTGAACTTCGAGAAAAAAAACTGGAAAAAATTTAGTTTGTAAGAAATATTTTTTTTAAGTTCTCTTGCGGTGTATATTATTTTTGGAAACAAAAAATTATTTTTCACAACTTCGTCGAAGACACCGTACCGATCAAACAAACCGTTTAGGTGCTGAAAATATTTTTATTCTCGGGCCAGAAAATAGAAGATATTTTAAAATCCAAAAAACGGATTAAAATGTAGCATCCGTGTGTGTATGTGCTTCATTCGTTGTGTGCCGAGCCGAAGACGAGCATCAAACACCGATTACTTGATGCTCACCTTCGGCTCGGCTTGGTGATGCACTGTTAGTGGTGTTCGTGCTTCATCAAGTTTGCTGTTGCCGGGATGCGTAAAACACGTAAAAAAATGCGTTAACTCGAAAATCCGCATAAAAAAACCGCATTGCAAAATCCGCGTAAGAGAACCGTGTAATCGACAAATCCGCGTAAAGTTAAAACCGAGACGCTTTTCGGCCAGTACTTTGAAATTGTCCTCTTTGACGGATGTTTCGGAGGGCGGAGGATATTTTCCGAGTAAGTCGTTTACTCAATAAACACTTGGACGTTTTTGGTTCCCAATCCGCGTAAGTTGGAAAATTTCTTGAATTAACGTGGTATCCCGTAAAAACCGCGTTAATTTATAAATAAACCGTGTCACCACGTGGCGTCCTTGCGCACGTGATTGGTTTTTAGTTCACGGAAATGTGGTTATTTTTTTTATTTAGGGTATCGAACGTCTTCGTCAGTGGTTTTCTTCGGCAGTTTTTCTGCAGCAATCTTATGCAAAAGGGGGCCGAAGAAAACCACTGACGAAGACGTTCGATACCCTGGGTATTTTTATTTTTTTTTATTTTCATTTTTTCTAATATTTATCCAACACAAGATCTAGATGAATCTAAGGCTGAAAAAAGCGACCTTGAAAATGCACGTAGAGGTCATAAGAACCCGGCATCTTGGTAACTGTAAGATTACAAACATAAGACAATATTGCCCATAAAAGCATAAGAGTCCCATAAGGAAATGCTCACAATTGAGAAAATTGCAAATGAAGTACTAATCTTGAATTGAAGGCAAATAACTATGATTTAACTAGAAGTATACTTTATTCAACTGTATGATCATGTGGAACATTGTATATTTCCATCATATCTAAGAACTTTTGCATGAATTCTGGGTTTGAAAATAAATTATGGGACTTGTTTGCCTTTACTTTGTATTTCTATATATACAAAAAATTAAAGCATGTCAGTCTCCAAGTATTCTAAAACAGCCAAGGCATATATTATCTTCCCTAATTATGTCTGCCAAGGGAACACTTTATTCGATACAATATTATTTGAAATGGCCGCATACGAATTGCAATACAGATCTCGTTAGATTTTGGCACGGTTTAATTTTGGCAACATAACTTTGGACGTGTTGCCACCAGCAACCATCCAAGCGTTGAATTGAATTTTCGCTTCAGTTCGGTGGGCATCGCACAGCACTGTTCGGATTGGTTATTTAATTGGCTATTGAATTTTCTCTTTAGTCCGGTAGACATCATAAAAAATTTAAATTTGGACGTGTTGCCAAAATCGAACATGTCATGTATAGCGATTTGATTTCAGCTGATTGCAACATGGGCCGATGCATGTCATTTACCAAAAAGAAACTCAAACTGATTGAAGCTCCTACAGCAAAAATTCCTAAAGAGTCCCGCCTGGATGCGGTATATTTTTCCAAATCTGTATCATATTTTCAGTTCGCTTATTTTTCGCTTCCTCTGCTGCCCACATTGTCTGCCTTAATGAAGTCCACGAGGAATTGATGCAGACCGTGAGGCTAAACTTCTGAACATATTAATTCCACTCATCCTAGATGCTAAGAGGAATATACTCAGGATGGGCCACGTATGTCTTTATTTTCAATATGGGACAGGTGAAGTTTGTTATTTTTCCAGTATTTTTCAAAACAAATTTTAAAAATGCATATGAAAGCATATGAAAATTTGAACAAAATTAGATACAGTGACAACATAAATTTAAATATGTCTAAAAGTTTCTTGTGGGTCTATGGGCAGAATACTTTACTATAAAAATATTTAATACAAACAAACAGCTACATACGGCGTGTAGGGAAAACAACTTTTTTTGAAAAAATGGGCTTTGTCAAAATCTTCATCATTTGAAAATATAGCTTTTTACCTTTCATTTGACACCCGCCGTAAAATCATCCATCGCGGGCTTTCGAACTACTTTTTTTTCTTTAAAAAGTATTCTGACAGCAAATCGTTAAACTACCGAGAGGATAGTACGGTGCTACAAATGAAAAAAAAATATCCAAGAACTTTTGAAGTGACGCAATGAAGGTTGTAAGTTTAATCCAGTGCAACTTTCACTTATACTAGAAATTTTTCAAACACCCCTAAAATTTGAAGTTATGGTCTAAATGCCGATTTTTTTTACCTCAGCGCATGAAAATTATTGTTAACCCGTTTGTTTTTCAACCGACTTTGAATGTTTCAGCCGTTTTGGAAAGGGAAAAAATAGTTTTTAAAATATATAGATGTTTGTTCTTACTTCACTAAATATGTTGAGTTGTTCGAGCGTAAATCTAATATTTTATAATTCTCCATGCAAGTTTTCATTTTCATTCACGATTATCATATGGCAGCGGGAATAGTCCAATGAAGAAAAAAAAATTTACCTGAAACAGATTTTATCATGTCATGGCTGTTTCAGGCAGAATCTACACAGATTCAGGCACGCAGGGTCCGCTATGTGTTTCGAGTTTTGCGTGTGCGAGGAGCGACATGATGACAGTAAGTGGGCCAGACACTACTCCGGACAACATGGTTCGGAAGATGTACGAAGACCCTGGCATCTTAAGTGGCATTTTTTGCAGTTGCCTCTTAGATAGTCCTGAAGCTACAACGTGTCTGGCGTGTCAATCACCAGCACACCAGAGGCCAAATCAACTTGTAAAAGGTTAGACAATTTTTTGAAAACCTGCACGGAAATCAGTGAAAATACTCAAAATGATGTTAATGGTAAATATTTTGATAATTTAATGTTTTTTTGTATTGCAGCTTAGACACATTCGTTATCCAGGTTCAATTCAAAATAATCAAAGTACCATGCCAGCAATATGCACCAAATCTCTTTCTGTTTAAGATGAAAAACAAAAATAAAAGTATGTACATACTTCTCCACCACCAAGGTCACGGCACCGTTTATAGTTATATCACAGCAAAATTCATGTGGTAAATGTTTAGCTTCAATGTCGACCGTCGTTACTGGCAAGCCCATGCTCGATTCCATACTCTAATTCTGGTGAACCTATGAATGGACAATTAGTACATCAACGGGTCAATGTTTTGATGGATTTCCACAGTGAGTTTCCAGCTATATTTCAATATTGATAAAAATTCTCTCACTCATATGGGAAAGCTTTTATGAGCCACTCAATGTTCAACCGATGTGAACTAATTGTTCAATCGACCTTCAAAATTCTAATCGGATGGAAACTTTACACGTACTTTACTACCATGTAAAGTTCAACATTAATCTTACCTCACGTTGATACGCTCACTATTGACAAGCGAAGCAATATGTCTCGAAGTAATAAACGATTTGTTTATTTTCTCCGTTTGCAACCTTCTCCGCCCCCGCTGCTGCTGTTGCTGCTATCTTTTTCGATGCATAGCGAGCAACCGCACCGCAACAGGTTAAGCCCTAGTATCGGTAAAAATATCGTTAAGCACTGCATTACAGACAAAAGCACCGCTTGTCAGACTCGTTTGAGATACGGTTGACCTCGCGAGCTTTGATGCGCTAGTAGATTTGCGATGATGATGCGTTAGAAGATTATTACTGCTTGGTAGCATCTGACAAGTCGATTTATCAATTCAGTCATCAATGTTGGACAGTTGCAGCCAGCATGCAAATGTTGCTTGGAACAAACAATTAACGAAGACCGCTTCATCATAAATACGTTAAAATGTATGTCGAGTGTTTGTCGAAGTACATTATTTTCCAAAAACCGCAAAAAATAAATCAATTACATTCAGTTAACATGCGCTGTCACGCAGTCAAACCATTGATGAACGGAAGCAACGAACTTCGGCTGCCCTCATACATACTGATTTGATTGTTGCTATCATTCTATAGCGTCGCGCTGAAAATCGCGATGACACCTGCCTAGATATGTGCACCACAGTGGCAGTAGTCATTTGGGTACTTTCGGGGTACCGCAACAACATTATAATAATAAAATAACTGAATCTGATCATCGATAACAGGGCTATCGGGAGGGACTGAGGAACGGGGTTGCGAGGGGAGTTTCAGGGACCGTGGAAACCAGAAGCTCTAAAACTCATTTTCGTATTCTATTGTAGTGCGCGCGAGTAATCCAAACAGTTGTCATCGTCGCTGCAGTTGTTGTTGTGGTGGTCATCCCAAACAAGCGGTTAGGCAGACCAAATGTTTTCGCCAAGGTTGTGAGAATAAATAATCGCACTCTTTGACGACGCTGGCTAGTTGTTGAGGGAGGGCCACATTTGCCCACCAAATTGAATGCTACTAGAGGGGTGGTCGAACGTTTCGTTGGAATATTTGTTATTTACATTGTATACACAGAACATGTAGGGTTGATATCTTATCAAATTTATCTGAGTGTGAAAAATGTGATAAAAAATGTGTCAAAATAATAATATTATGACTTTTACGAGAAAAATTTGTCCACTATCCATCTTGTATATTGCTAGTACGACAAAAATGGGCACCACTCGAACCTTACGCGAAACACGAACCACGTACTACAAGTGCTACGACGCCGCAACGCCGCGTCGCTGCTGCTGTTGTTGATCCGCATTGGAAGATAAAGTTTATTCGCCCTGAGTCCGATCGTGTCGTCAATAAAGCGCCGGTGCAAGTACTGGACAAATTGACGCGAGTATTTTTATGCCGTCTTCGCGCGAATGGCCTACAGAAGAACGTAGACAGAACGCGGAACCGGTAGGGCGGGGTAAGAAAGTTAATAAATCTTGACCGCAGTCGTTCTTGGTTGTGTGATTCAAGAAATTATATATCCATTGAAAAGTTCAATGGAGTTGTAAATATCCGGGCTGGGCCAGTTTTTCCGACAGGGGAGAAGACGGTTTCTAGGTTCGAAAAGGACAAACAGTGGTCTTTTTTTGCGTTTCATTTTGATGTATTTTAGTTCGTGACAATCGGAGGATGTGTAACACAACGAGTGACTAGAGGCATTCGTGCATAATAATGTTGATGGTTCTGATGCCTTTTGTTTGCCGTCTTCTCGCAGTTGCAGTACCGTGCCTCCCGGTCGTAAAGTAAAGCTTTCGTTCCACCAAGGATAACCGGAACTTGTGCAGCTCGGAGGTTACACGGTTTGTGCGCCTCGGAATAAATTTATTTGCCTCGCCGGACTGCCTATTAGACCAAGCTGGGAATACTTCGAAACTGCACACTTTCTATCCGTGACAAATTGAAATCTACTGCAGGTTTTAGTAGCACTGAGCACGTGAAACGTGCCAAAAATTTATGGTTTTGGTATTTCTAAATACAGTGCAGTAAATAGTGTAAAGAAAATAAGGTAAATGTCAAACAATGATTTTTGCCAAAAACCAATTAAAAGAACAAAACCGGAATGATTTTCAAGACCCTCCGCGATTATATCCTACTACAACATATTACATCAAATTAGACGACGTCATGACTGCTATTTTAGTTACGGCTCTACGACTCTAATTGCATTTTACATTTTTTTCAATATGAGCCATTTTTTGCCATCTCATCCGCCCGGGGTAGTCCGAAAAAAAATTGACGCTCTCACTTTACCCAAAGTACTTAAAGCGTGACTCTATTCGCCATTAAAAACAAATTTCGCAGCGCAGTAAAAAAAAATGATTATTATTGCCTCTCCTGTGATGATCAGTTTGATTACTAGTTGCGCTTTGCATACATTTGCAATGATAATAAACGGCCGATGTCATGATGAGTCTGGAGACATGTCACGGCAGCACAAGTCGCCCTTTCACTTTAGGAGGATTTTTGCCTTAGATCAAACTGAGCGAAAATATTTGGAACGAATAAAAACGACAATTTGTTGAATTCCACAAAAAAAAAAATTTTTTTTGGTATCATTTTTGTGAAGTGAGAAATGCTTTGAAGCACTACTAAACATGACCATTCATAAATTTTTGAAATATCACAATATTTTAACATTTCTGTCAATCTTCATTTATTTGACCTGAAAAGAATTTTTTTAAAGTTTTAAAATATGGAATATTGACATTGATATTGAAACTTTGAAAATTTCTAAATCATAATAATTTTGACATATTTAGTCTATTTTTCGACTCTTTTCATATATTTTGACATATTTTCTATGACATCTGCTTGGTTGACAATTTTGAAATTATTGACATGTTTGACTATACAGTCAGGTTTTTTTTTACGCGGGGGATACGTTTTTTTAAAAAATCCGCGTAAAGTAGTCCAGCAAGAAGGGCTTTAGAAAAAACCCGTGACACTCTAGAACCAGTATTCAATAATCCTCTTTGACGGTCATTCCGGATCTTTCGGTGGGCGGAGAGTATTTTTTGGACTATGTCTTTTACTAGAAAAACACTTAAACGTTTATGATTCCAAACCCACGTTAATTCGGAAATTCGTGAAATTTTTTTTGAATTAGCGCGGTATCGCGTAAAAAAAACGCGTTAATTCAAAAATCCGCGTAAAAAAAACCGCGTTAATTCAAAAATCCGCGTCAAAAAAACAGCGTTATATCAAAAATCCGCGTAAAAAAACCTCGTAAAAAAAACCGCGTATAAAAAAACCGCGTAAAAAAACCTGACTGTATTGGACTTTTTGACATATTAGGATTTGACATTTTTTATATTGTTGACATTTTGATTTTTAACATTTTTAACATTTCTAACATTTTTAACATTTTTAACTTTTTTAACATTTTATACATTTTTAACATTTTTATCATTTTTAACATTTTCAACATTTTTAACATTATTAACATTTTCAACATTTTTAACATCTTATACATTTTCAACATTTTAACATTTTTAACATTTTTAACATTTGTAACAATTTTAACCTTTCTAACATTTTTAACATTTTAACATTTTTAACATTCGTAACATTTTTAACATTTTTAACATTTCTAACATTTTTAACATTTTTAACATTTTTAACATTTTTAACCTTTTTAAGATTTTTAACATTTTTAACATTTTTAACATTTTTAACATTTTTAACATTTTTAACCTTTTTAACATTTTTAACATTTTTAACATATTTAACATTTTTAACATTTTTAACATTTTTAACATTTTTAACATTTTTAACATTTTAACATTTTTAACATTTTTAACATTTTTAACATTTTTAACATTTTTAACATTTTTAACATTTTTAACATTTTTAACATTTTTAACATTTTTAACATTTTTAACATTTTTAACATTTTTAACATTTTTAACATTTTTAACATTTTTAACATGTTTAACATTTTTAACATTTTTAACATTTTTAACATTTTTAACATTTTTAACATTTTTAAAATTTTTAACATTTTGAACATTTTTAACATTTTAAACATTTTTAACATTTTTAACATTTTCAACATTTTTAACATTTTTAACACTTTTAGCATTTTTAACATTTTTAACATTTTTAACAATAATTAACAATAATACTTAAATATTTTCAGTATTTTTAAAATTTTTAGGGTTCTTGACATTTTTATTTTTATTTTTATTTTTATTTTTGTTAAGGGGTTTTTAACTGCTAAGCGGTCATTCAACCCAAGAGACATTGACGTTTTTATGATTTTTAAAACCTCCAATCATCATTTTTTTATATCACAACTCATTAAATGATGGTCGCTGTGGTTCAGGCTCCTACAAGAGAAAAATCTATCATTGTTTCCAAAAGAGACAAAAATTAGAATATGTGAAATATGGGAAAATGTTAAACATGTGTAAAATGTAAAAATGTAACAAATGTTTGAATATAAAATTTGTAAAAACATGTGAAAAATTTAATGTATGTAAAAATAATTAAAATTAAAAAAATGTATAGAGGAAAGAGATATGTTAAAAAGGTTAAAAAGTGTAAAATGGCAATAAATGAGTAGTATTTATGAACTTTCTTTTCAATAGATTAACCGTATAACATGTAAAGAAATTAAATAAATTACGAACTTTAATGTATCAATGTACAAATAAAAAAAATTAAAACTGTAAAAATGAAAATATAACAAATCCAGAATATGTAAAGTACCTATGTATGTACATAGTGTAGAAATGCAAAAATGTGAAAAAATTTATATAATAAAAATAAAAAATAATATTTTAAAATGCAGTAAACATAAAAATTTTGAATTAACGAAAAAATGTAAAAAAGTAGAAAGCGTAGACAATATAAAAACTTGTAATATGGAATAAACGTAAAAATTAAAAGTAGTAATGTTAGGACGTAAAAAAGAAAAAAATTAAAGATATGTAAAATATATAAAATCTGAAAATGTCAAAACATAAAAATTGTGCGATACGCAAATTTAAAAAGAAATACAAGCATAAAAAGTAAAAAATAAAAAACACGTTTAAAACATTGAACATGTTAAAAATGTTTAAACATAAAACATATTGAAAAAAATAGAAATTTTAATAATTTGACAAAAAAACATTAAAACAATGTTAAAAAGAAAAACAAATCGGAAATATAAAGAAACAAAAGAGTGTAGAAGATGTAAAAATGTAAAAAATAAATTCGCGAAAAAAATTTAAGAAAAAGAAACATATGGTAAAAATGTAAAAATTGGAAAAATTAAAATATCATAAACGAAATTTAAAAGAGGTCAAAAATGTGAAATGAATAAAATGTAAACGAGGTTTAATGTAGACGATATGAAAAACGTAAAAACATGTAAAATGTAACAGAAAAGAAAACTCAAAAGTTTAAAAAAGAAACAGTTGGTAAAATTTGTAATTCATGAAAGAAGTGAAAAAAAGGAAACATATCGAAAAATTAAGAAAATGTTAAAAATCAAAAACCGTAATTTTTTTTGTATAAAAAAGTTTTAGATGTACGAAATATATGATGGTGGAAAATGTGAGAAAATGTAAAAATTGCAAAAATCGTAAAAAATTCATATATAACATATGAAAAAAACATAATGAATTAGAATATGTATGAAAAATGAAGATTTGAAAATCACAATATATGTGAAAAAGTAAAAAGAATGTATAAAAACGAAATATATACCAAGTACAAAAATGTAAAACGTTTAGAAAATATAAAAAGTAAGCAAGTAGGCAAGCAAATAAAAAAAATTAAAAAAAAAACAGATAATGTAAAATATGTAAGCAATGTAAAAGTAATGTAAAAAATTTCTATTTTTTAACGACGGCTTTTACCCGTTAACATTCAAGTTCATTAAGCAGACAATGTGTGCAGTAGGGAAAGCGAAATATAAGCAAACTGGAAAAATGATAGAGATTTTTTTTTTATTCTTGCTTATTTTTCGTCGGTCTAGTTCCGCTGCTGTTGTTGTGCCAATCACCGACGCCCGGGGAGGCGACCTCCACCCAGGACCCCTAAGAGGTGGTACCATCATCATCATCATCATCATCATCATCATCATCATCATCATCATCATCATCATCATCATCATCATAAGGACCCTAACTTACCACCCGTTGATTAACGGATCGGCGCCAACGGCTTTACTTCCTCATGCGATGGAAGGCGTGATCCCAGAGATTTTTCGCCTCAGGAAATCTCCCTGTGTCGGCTAGGATTGAATCTAGACCAGTTGGGTTGGTTGTGAGTGGATCACGCCACCTCACAACCATCGACTCCTATGTCGGCGGTGGGATTCGAACCCAGGCGTCGAGCGTGGTTGGCGAAGACGTTACCAACCACGCTAGGCCCCCGCTCGTATGATACAGATTTGGAAAAATATATCGCATCTCGACGGGACGTCCCATCGGGATGCGGTATATTTTTCCAAATCTGTATCATATTTCCAGTTCGCTTATTTTTCGCTTTCCCTACTGCACACATTGTCTGCTCAATGAACATAAATATTTAGAATATTTTGAAAATTTAGGGAATGTATAAATTAAAAAACCGTAAGTTTTTTTTTCTTAACTATAAAATGTAGAAAATGTAAGATGACAAAAAATAGAAAAAATGTAAAATATGTACAAAAAGTAATGATGTAGAAAACGTCATAAATGTTATGGAATGTGAAAATGGGAAAAAAATTTTAAAAATGTAGGAAATATATTGAATTGAAAATGAATGTGAGTAAAATCGAAGCAGAAAAATACAAAAAAATACCGAGCATGGAAATATAAAAAATTAAAAAATATACCTATTAAGGCGCAGTATTAGAAAAAAAGTAAAAAAAATGTAAAAGAGGGGGGATAAAAAACATAAAAAAATAAAAAGAAGTAAGCAAATAAAAAAAGAAAAAGAAATTTAACGAAACGAAAAAATGTAACATCTGAAACAAATTAAAAAAAATGGGAACATGGAAATTGTAAATTATAAAAGAAGCGAAAAATGTAAAAATATTAGAAAATGTAAAAACCGCATTTTTCAGAAAATAGTAGAGGTGTAAAGAATGAGAGATAATAAAGAAAGCTAAAAATGTGCAGAATGTAAAAAATGTAATACAGTGATCACCCGATTATATCACCCCCTTGATAATGTTTGGGGTGACAAAATAGGGAAAGTGATAAGATCGTGAATTTAGATGAGGAAAAAAAAAAGATCGTGAATTTTTTTTAAATAATATTTTGTTATAAAAGATGGTAAACCAATACTTCAATACGTGAAATCAGCGATTGAAATTACTACAAGAAATCTTATCGCATTAAAAAGCAGTTATATCTGTCTGTCCGTCTCTTTGATCCTTATAGACGTGGAAGCTACTGTGCCAATTGGCGTAAAAAATTTTATTTAGGGGTTTTTGGGGCAGGAAAAGGTTATTAAAGTATCTCGAGACCCCTCCCTCTCCTCAAAGGGAGACCCCTACAAATATAACACAAACTTCTGCGTAACTTGGAAACTAATCAAGCAAATGGAACCAAATTTGACATGGTGAGGTTTCAGGAGTAATAAATATGTCAATGGTAACTTGACACCCCTCCCTTCTCTGGAAGGGAGGGCTCTCGTATAAGTGAAACATAAATTTGCACTACTGGTTCGTTAGGTACTAGTGTTTGCATAAAGCTGTGAAGTTGCTGTTAGTGTCATACATAGTGTTATACATATCTCAAGCAGCTTAAAAAATTAATTAATAATTTCGTGATTTTCAGCTATTTTCTAAGGTAACGGAAGAGAAATCAGAAATGACCCTAAACGTGTATACGTGGTTTACTAATAGCCCTTTCACAAAATATCTTTTCAATACATTTCAAAACACATGAAAATTGAGACTTTTTTACTTTTTCTTCATTCACCCGCAAGCAAAAAACAGAAGAAAACAAATATGTTTTACATAATTTTTTTGCAAAACATGCATTTCTGGAAGGCTGATAACTTTGTAGAAGGTTTAAAAATTCGGAAAAATGTGGGAAAAAGTTAAAACGAAAATTGGGATTTTTAGTCTCTTTGAAAGAAAACTTCATATGGTTCGTAATATTGAAGAGATTTGCTGAAGACACTATGCGTTTATCTCAATCAAATGAAGAAGACAATTTTCTAACTTACTTTAAGGTAAATTGATCATCCATTTTTCTATGTCAAAAGATGCGTTGTTCAATAGCTTAAGAAATATATAAATATACGTTATGGCTTGAATCAATTAATCGAACGAAAACGCCAAAATAAAACACTGTGCAATGGTTGAGTTATCAATGAAAACTATATCCAGAATGATGTTATTCTACTCAGAGCTTTGCAAAAGTACTAAATAAAAAATCAGTTTATACTGACATTTTTTTTGATGAAATGTAATATGATGATAAAATCGGGTGAAAAAGGTAATAAAATCGGGGGCCGATAAAATCGGGGGCAGATAAAATCGGGTATTGATATTATCGGGTGATTACTGTATATGTAATAAATAAAAAAATATATGAAAAAAATATCAAGAATGCAGGAAATGCAAAGATTTGAAAATTACACAAAGTGTGAAAAACATAAGTAAATTATGTAGAAACGAATGTAACGAGTATAAAAATGTAAAAAGTTTAGAAAATATAAAAATGCATGAAGGTGTTATATTAGAAAAGAGTAAAATATATGTATAAAAGCAAAAAAATTAAAAAAAAGTAAGCAAGTAAAGAATATGAAAAAAGTAAAGAAAAAAAACATATAAAAAAAACAGAAAAATGTGTCAAAACTAGAATTGCAGAGAAACTCAAAAATAAGTAAAATAGATGAAAATAATTTAACTGAGAAATGTAAAAACTGTAAAAATTTAAATATCGCACAAATCTTTGAAAAAAAAGGTAAAGATGCAAAAAGGTGAAATGGTGAAAATATATTCAATGTAAAAGAAGTAAAAAATAAATATAATTAGAAATCGCAAAAAGTTTAAGAGAGTCAAGTACGTTAAAATTGTAAATCATGAAAGAAGTGAAAAATATTAACATATAAAAAAATGTAGCAATTGTCAAAATTTGAAGACCGTAATAATGTTTTTTTTAAGTCCAAAATGTACAAAATAACAAAAATATTAGAAACGTAATTAATGTAAAAATGAAAAAAATGAGCAAACAAAAACATGAAAAAAAATAAAAAAGGCAGCATAAGTAAAGAATCAAATATCACCAAACAAGTGAAAAAAGTGAAAAGTGTAGAAAAGCAAAAAATATAACGAGTATAAGAATGTAAAGAGTTTAGAAAATATCCAAATGTGTAAGAGGGTAATACGGGATAAAAGTAAAATATTTAAGTAGTAATATTTTGACTAAATTTAAAGAATCTAAAAATGCAAAAAATACAAAAACATTAAAAAAATGTGTTATGTGTAAAGGACAAAAATGTCAAAAATCGAGAGAATCGTTTCAAAAGGTCTAATCTGTTCTGATCGGTTTTCATAAACGACTTTTCATTTTTACTTTTTATACATACATACTAAAAATAAAATCGATTTGAATGTCAACATAGCCGAGGTATCTAATAAAGACAATCCTGGAACTGAGCACAAAAGCGAAATTAAAGGACAAATTGAGACGAAATATTGATGAAATATTCAAAACCAATTGATATTACTTCTACTCATTTGTTAGCTTTCGACATTTTCATATTGTCACTGATTACGGAAAGGAAAATCCCGTACGCAACAGTGAAGAATTTTTTTTTCTGTAGTACCTATTTTAAAGCCAAATAAAAAATCAGAAACAATTTTTTGAACAAATTATTGTTTTTTGATTCCTAGATGAGGCTTTTCTGAGTGATTTGATTTTTGTTTGGAAAGGAAAAGGTAAATGTGAGAAAAATAAGCGGAATTTTCATACATTCAAAAAAATATTTGGAACCAAATACACCTCTGGCATATGAATTCAATTCTGTTTACTTAAAGCTAATCAAAGGGCTCTGTATGAAAATATATCTCTAACTCAAACTTAACCCAACCAGAATAGAAGACCTACACCGGTCTAACAGCCACGGGGTGGCCTTTTTCCCTGCTGTAAGAAACACCGGAAGCACAATTGCCACAGCGAACCGAGCGAACTGGTGTGCCTGGTAATTGTGACATTTAGCTTCACTGCTAAAAATACCAACTCCGGAACGGCCGGCATTCAGCTACCTCGACAGGGAATTGCCATGTTCGGAATGTATGCCCTGTCTGGAGTTGGCGAAGATAGGAATGCAATTCAATTTCACCCAGATTCAAACAGGTGTGCACTACGCTAAACTGTGTGCTTTAGAAAAGGATTTGCATAGCCTTCAAAAATACCGATAGGCTATTCGGGCCAAAAGTTCAGACGGTGCTGGGGTGCCAAGGATTTCCTTTGCTTACGAACAGAACAGCAGGCAAGCTATTTTTTTGTTGTTATCGATTGTTTGCCAGTTTCCTTGGAACGTCGAGTATTAACCTCACAAAATGTAAGTTGAAAAGCCCTGGGTCATTGCACTTGTAGAATTCGAAATGAGACGGAAATCCCGTATAAAGTGGTAATTTGGAATATCATAGTTAAACATGATTAATTTAGTTGCTAAAATAGGGTGGTTTTTCGTTCCTTTTTGAAACAATCAATATGTTACACATTTCGTAGAGTATCGAATGGTTCTGACCTCCCTAATGAAAAACTTCCTAACCGAAAAAAACGTCATAAAATAATTTGAATGTATTGCGTGACTGAATACATTCTTTTTTCATCTTTGAACCTATGTAGGCACAAATAGGAACTGAAGTAACAGGGAGCTTTCCCTATAAGTTTGATAATACTGCTGTGGCGGCCAGAAGGACTAACCAACGTTTGATTAATGCTAGGTAATGTTGCGATGAACCTACCAAACCGAACCAAGTCTTGCTGTCGTCTCCGATAGCATTGCTTGGCACGCGTGACGTCAGCTGATGTAAACATGCGGTAGACTCTATACGGTAAATGTTCTTGGCAAAAAAAAAAACTTCAGGCGGCGCAGTGGCGTGGCGTGGCTTGGCGAAGTGTCTGAAGGCTGATGTGATGAGTCATAGGACCGTCAGAGGATTATTGCTCTCCTATAGGCGGCGATCAGCGAACAATTATTACCGATGTAGGGAAGGCAAATCGCGAACGTGACAATGTAGAAATAGAACTTTTTCATAGAATCCGTTACTCGCGTTCGTGAAGGTTTAACTTTTATAATTATGCACGACCTGGGCCGGTTTTAAGAATTGATCAATCACGTGCTACCCTTGAACTAAAAAAAAAAATGGCTTGAGAAAAGTCACTATTGTTAAAATATCTGGTAAGGATAACGGCCACATAAAATGGGATTTCTCTTCCGGAATTTTAACTTCTAGGGCAATGGAGATACCTGAAGAGACCTTGTAAATTGTTTTTTCAATTCAATTACTTTAAATAATTTTGTCTCATGTTAGGTTCTGAATGAAATTAATATTACACAATAATGTTAGCAATTCCAATCAGCCTAATACCGCTATTACTAATAACAATAGCGATTCCCCAGACAATCCTGCTCTTCACTGCCCCGCCGGTCAACCACTCTTGTCAGAAAAAGAGTTTTCGGTTTTATAGCGCTCAATTATCCAAATTGCTCGAAAGAGCAGCGCAAATATTTCCGACTCACGCCACTTCGGCAAATCCTGCAGCGGGTTAGTAACCAAGCCGCGAAAACCATTCCTGAAGATTTCTCCAAACAATGCTCCGACCGGTCAACAAATATTTTATAGCCACTCATCGTACTTAATAATTGACGTCGGTTCCCAGAGAGGCGGGAATTGTTGAGGCATAACAACTGAACCCTCTTCCGACCGAACTGGGCTGAAATCTCATTGTTTTGATACGAATTGAATTAATTCCTCGTAAACGGCGGCATGGCAGGTCGTTGCTGCGTAATAATCCTGAATACTTCAAGCACAGCCAACCAGCATTGCGACGCGTCTAGATTATAAAATAACGTGAGGATTTTATTTCCAGATTGATATCTTCTTCGCCGAACAGTGATGAAAAACTCTTCAAAGTTACACGACCACGGCAAGTGAAGATCCGTTGGCCGACCAATTGAAATTAATTAAAATCATTAGATTCGATGGAATATGACCCCTTCACCTCGGGCTGCGTGCTGTAATAAGATCTCTCTGCGGAGGGCGATTATCTTAGCTGACCGGGCAGAGATGGGCCAGATGATGCTACTGGTAGGGAAGGAAACTGCTAATTATGGTTTTTATCACTGCGCAACTTTCAATTTCGATACGGGATGAGTCAGATTTTAGTAACCGCTGTCTGCTGGATTCATCTCGCGAGGTGAAGATAATACCTTCGTTAGTTTTTTTTTCGTCGCTCGTTTCGAAGGTTACGTGGAAGAAACTCCATCAGTAACAGGTTTGACTAGGATATCGAAACTTGCGGGCCGGGAGATGTTTTTACACAAGGTGGACCGGTGTGATTGCGCAATTGTCCGAATCAGTACCTCGCTGGCAGTAAATATTCCAGAATGAAGTTAAAAAAAACTGGAAACAATTCGTTTTTTTTGCGCGATGAGAATTTTTAGGTGTTTAGGTTACAAGCGTATACCATTCTAAAAATGAAATGTACACCAAATTATACAACTAATCTAATTATGGCTTTAGACCTTTCCAAGTTTAGTAGTAGAATAAACTTGTCGGTAGAGTCGATTGACCGTAAGAACTGCGCTCTTACGGTGGATAATAATTAAGCGTTACAATAACGAAAAGGTTTATCACTTGTACAAACGTCTATTCAAAACATAGTTTCCTTTAACTTACCTCTGCCTGTGAGGTCGTTTGGACGGGTATAGCTGCTCCGTTGGTCCACGTTACAGCTAGCAAGGCTAACGATGGCCACAGCCACTGTATCCTCGATCGGAGCTTCATCACACTGGCGTTAAGGGGGTTACGACTGCGATTTTGTTGTACGGTTGTGGCTCTCTGCACAGCGCTACTGGCGTCTGTTTCGGTGTTGTCACAGTTGGATACTGTCAGCGGAACATTTGGTTTCAACTGTAAAGAAGAAATGTTGGCATGTGTTAGTTATTTTTTGTATTTTAATTATACTTACAAAGAATAAATTGCAACAGAATTTTGAAGTCGTAATAACAACTTTTATAAATCAAGTGAAACACAACGGGATGCAATATTTTAAGAAGATAATAGCAGGGATAAAAATATTTACTGCTTTGGAAAATTCGATATATCTTTTAGGACTCGAAAAATTCCAAAAATATTTTAAAATAACGATATTTTAAAATCAGATTTATAACTAACACCACAACACCACAATCTCTTGCATTGCCAAACTTTTCAACGAAAATATATTTTTCCAAATTAAATGCCGAATAATTGATATGCATCATTCTTCAAGGGTTGAAAGGCAATTATCACGAATTTATTTGAATCTTTAGCTGACTTCACAAAATTCAAAAGAGAACTTTGAACATGCTTAACCATTCCATTCTTTTAGCTATCAAAGAATGAATTGTGGTATATTTACCGTACTTTTTATTAAATTTCTACATACTTATGGGAACCACAGATAAATCACAGAAAAGAGTATTTTCATAGAAAACTAAAAACGTTTAAACTAAAGTTTAGAATATCGCAAAAACAGTTCAAAAATAGTAGGACATTGGCGTTTCTGAAGAAACGCATGGTTTTAGCGTTTCGATGTCTTCTAAAAAGTTTCTCAGTTTTATGAGTACTTTATTTGGGTGGTAATTTTTTTTTGTTTGAGGAGGGTGTGCACCAAAATAAAAAAATCAACTTTTTTATTTCTTGATGAACATGGTAATTTTCTTCAGACACATTGTGAAACTAGCTATTTCGAGAAAGTTTGTAGAAGATTGGAAAATTCTATCTCTTAACCTGACAAAGTAATAAGGTATAAAAATAAACCACATCCTTAAAATAGGTTTTTGGGTGATAACGCTCTTATCTTAATTTTGCCATTGTTCAAGTGTTCTACAAACTTTAAACTAAGATCAATTGTCACATGGTTTTAGAAGAAGGTGTATCGCTATGTCTTAATATAGTGGAGTTATATCTGTTTTTGCAATTTTATGACACAATTTTCAAGAGAATATAACTTGCGGAAAGGCGGATATTGGCGGCTACTTTCAGTTCCATTTTATTCGGATACTTATTCCCTCCACTTGTGTATATATGTCGTACTGGAATCGAAGGGGATTCATAGTAATTTTTCTAAAATTAAGTTGCAACTTTTGTGGAATTTGATCATTTTTTAATCAATTTTTTTTAAATCGGACAATCG